>NC_091467.1:42573878-42898878 GCF_027789765.1 Dendropsophus ebraccatus | reverse complement strand
GTGGTCCTCATATTGCAACCAAAACCAGGAGTGGATTAAAAATACAGAAAGGATCTGTTCACACAATGTTGAAATTGAACGGATGGCCGCCATTTAATGGCAAATATTTGCTGTTATTTTAGAACAACGGCTGTTATATTGAAATAATGGCAGTTATTTACTGTTATATGGCGGCCATCCACTCAATTTCAACATTGTGTGGACAGAGCCTTTCTGTGTTTTTAATCCACTCCTGGTTTTGGTTGCAATATGAGGACCATAATACTGACTGAAATATACATAGTGTGAACCCAGCCTAAATGTGTAAATGAAAGATTATGGAAATGCACCAGGTGCGTGGGAAGAAATTCACGCTCATTCCCATGTAGCTAGTGGCCATTAATAAGAAACCTGCCAGAAAGTAGGAAATATGGAGTCACTGGCACAGGTAAACAGCGGCCCAATCAGGCTAGTGCCAACCATATGATAATCTTTTCTTACCAATAGCCTTTAAGATGTCACTGGGGATGTTGTTTCCTGACAGCTCCATCTTCATTATGGTTTTATTGCTCTGAAGACAATCGTGAAGGGCTCGACCTCCCAGGAGACCAATGTTATTCCATCGCAGGTCTGTGAAAAGTGATACCAAAGTATTTAAAACTACCCATAATGCAAAGAGTATAATGACACTGATAGGGGATACCTGTTAACCTACCTGATACATACAGACATCAGAAAGAAAAATTGCTATTTAATTTCGCATTATATTAAACCTCAAAGGTTATCATATACAGTATCTTATCCAGCCTTGTCCAGGTGACCACTAGTCAGTGACTGGCTAACCTTTTTTAGATCCCTACCTAATTCTCGTAGAGTGAAGTTGTGTTTCAGCGCTGTGGACAGTTCTTCTGCTCCCTTATGGCTGATCTGGTTGTTGCGGAGATCCAGTCTTTGAAGAGTTTGGTTACAGCTGAGTCCATCACACAGAGAAGAGAATCCATCTTCCCACATACCAAGGTTGTTCCACTCTAAAGTAAGACTGCAACAAACAGTATACATTAAAGGGGTGTTCCCATCTGAAAAAGTTACCGGATGGTTTCAAGTATATTTATAACAGGGCATTACTGTGAAGTCGGCAATGTTCAGCAGCACCATAGAGAATGATAGAAGCACTGGCTCCATGAGCAGAGCAGACCATTCATTTTGTCCCTGTTTCCACAATTGGTGGCAGGCAGACCCCCAACAATCAGCTTGTTCCCACCTCTCCTGTCGATAAGGGATCATTTCTTACAGATAGGAGCACTGTTTTAACCCTTCCTGCAGTAGTTACATAGTTAATACGGTTGAAAAAAGACACATGTCCATCAAGTTCAACCAAGGAGGGGATGGATACAGGGAAGGGGTAGGGGTGATAGGTTCTATACATATGCATTTATATTATTTTGGTCTAAGAACTTGTCTAGCCCTGTTTTGAAGCCCTCTACTGTTTTTGCTGTGACCAGTAGATCTGGTCGATACTGGGTTCTGTACCTGTGGTAGACAACCTGTTACCTAATATTAAAGAGACCCTGTCAGGGGGCTTTATACTGCCCTATCTAAGGGAAGCATAAACTAGTGACAGATAAACTGAACAGAATGATATACTGTGCAGCTGATTCAGAGAAATCCTCCTGATCACCAAGAACAATAAGTAGTCCTCTCCATTATGTGCTCAGTAGTCCTGGATATTCATGAACACCAGCACACTCCGCCCACCAGCCGCTGGTTGGCAGTTATCTATCCATGCTGTGTATCGATAGACAGCTGTCAATCAGCAGCTGGAGGGTAGAGGAAGTAGTGCATCACAAAGACCATTCTCCTACATATCAGGAGAACAGTTGAACAGTAATACATTGTTTTGTTTAGTATTTCTGTCATAAGTTTACACTGCCTTCCTTTAATGCAGCATAACCCTAGTGACAGATTCCCTTTAACATACACATACATTTCTAGTTTCATTTCATTAACATCATAAGTATTATATTACATAATTACGGATAGAAATACATTTCTCGTTCAATATAACGTTAGGACACAATTACATTATCGGAATAGAACATCACAGACCTGACCAGAGAGGTGTTGTGTCTCAAGAGCTTCGCCAATGCTTCTGCACCTTCACCACGTAGATTATTGCCCTGGAAGAATACAGACTGTCTTACTCCACATGTTACTTTTCTACTCATTTAGATAGTGTCAACGTATTCTGCCATCACATAGGTCCCTGGGGTTCCACCAAAAACCACAGGAAAGTCTATTAAATTTACACTAACCTTCAAGTCCAGGTACTTTGCGACAACATTATTGCGTAGGCCTTGTAATACATGTTTTAAACCTGTGAACAGATAAAAGGATTATATATTATCTCCATAAAGACACAAGTACATAAGCTTAGAGGCACAATGCGGCACATACCATCTTCACTGAGCATGCAGTCACTGAGGATGACATGGGAGAAAGTGACATCATTCTGTAGAAGGGGGCCCAGGACCTGACAGGACTCTATGGAAAGATTCTGGGCGGATAAATCCAGTTTCTCCTTTCCAGAAGACTCCTTCATCCCCTGCAGTGCCTTTAACACTGCATCCTGGGGTTCTGCCCCCTTCTCGTGGCACAGCCTTGTATATAACCGTTTATGCTCATCCATCACTTAAGGGCCAAAAGAGAAGCTCCACAGGGCTCAGATGCTGCCACCCACAGGAACACCAGGGAGAGGTCAGGGGGATCTGAAAAAGATACAAGGTGGTTAAAGGGGTACTCCTGCAAAACAATTCAAATCAACTGCAGCCAGAAAGTTATATAGATTTGTAACTTACTTTTATTTAAAAATCTCAAGTCTTCCAGTACTTATCAGCCGCTGTATGTGCTGCAGGAATCAGTGTATTCTTTCCAGTCTGAAACAGTGTTCTCTGCTGCCATCTCTATCAATGGCAGGAACTGTACAAAGCAGTAGAGGATTTTTTTTTATTTTTATTTTTTGGTGCACTGAACCTGGAAGCACTGCAATACCAGGTCAATGCCTGGAGAGGACAGAACAAGCTCTTTTTCCATCTCCCTGTTCTAAAAATCCATTTAATATATGGTCCCCAGATAGGGGACGTATCTGGATTTGCTACTGCTCTGGACAGTTCCTGACATGGACAGAGGAGGCAGCAGAAAGCACTGTGTCAGACTGGAATGAATTTGCCACTTCCTGCAGGACATACAGCAGATGATAAGTACTGGAAGATTTAAAGGTTTTCAAATGGAAGTAAATTACAAATCTATATAACTTTCTGGCACCAGTTGATTTGAAAGAAAAATAATATGCCGACCAAAAATGGCTTATTATCTCTTCAGACATTACCCAACGTGCTTTATTAAGATCTGGTCTTCTGGACTTGGGTTTAGGGAGTGGGAGATATATTAATGATAAGAAGGAAGGTTTACCATCCAGACCGTCTTGCCTCGGTCATGACTGACATCACGGTACTGTGCAGCAAGTAATGTATAATACCCTCCCCAACAGGTGCAAGAAGGAGATGACTGTGGCTGGATGACAACGTCTATAAGTCGTACAATGACATACTCATTAATTTCATTATAAATTGAACATAGATGTCCACCACCATTACTGCCTCAAATGCCCGTCAGAGTGGCAGCTTACCTCTGGGGCTGAGCTTCTCTCCAACAATGCAGGACATATGTCTACAAATTACATACAGTACCTGGAGTTGGTGCTGATCCCAACTGCAGTGACAGTAGTCAATGGTGCTCCCATGCATTTTCTTCAATTCAGGTTAAAGTTGTAGTGCTACCGTATGTTACTACCGGCCAAATTCTACCCTTTAAGAGCTGGGTAAGTATTATGCCCAGAATAAAATGTAAAATATTTATATGCCATAAAGTCATTAAGTGGTGCCCGCTCATCAAACAATGGGTATACAATGAACCGGTATAAGGCAGGGATACCACTGTGACAAAGGGGATCCCAGGTGCTGCCAGTGGAGGCTCGCCCTGTCCTCACTGTAACAACCCTATTATACAGGTTTAAGTTGAAATGTCTTTCGACATCTAAATTCTGGTACGTCGGAGCAGCATGGTGCTGGGATAGAGTATGCATGACAGTGGCTGCCATACTATCACCAGTAAGCATGCAACCTGCAACTTTGAATGATCACATGACTGCATTGGTCCCCATTCACTTTCAGTAGAACATGCATCTTTAGGTATAACATGACTGTGGCCACCAGTAGTCACAGAGTCCTGACCATGTACTGTAAGCACTAAGGGCACACACACAACGCCACCATAGGGTACTAATAATACACCCTATAGAGTATACAATGACAGGAATATCACACTGAGCAGCCACTTACCTCTACCAGCTACTTGTTTCTCCATGTACACACAACATGTATCCAGGAAGACACTGGGAGCAATCTGTCATACCCAGAGGAATGCTTCAAAAAATCACGACCTAATTATAGGCGCCATTTTAGTGAGGACGCATTATAAAACTTAGTAGCTTTTCGTCGTCAGAAACATGGCGGCCCTGATTGAAGTTGCTGAGACAAACAGCGGCCTTCACTTTAGGCTCTTGTGTTTACACTCATGCCTAGCTTGACCATTGACGGTTCTCGTGCTGTGGAATGTCCTGATTGACAGTCCCATCCACCAATTAGCTTTCTGCTCGGCGCCTTGTTTAGATTAGGGGCGCGAGGAGAGGAGGAACGGAGCTGAGCGGCAGAGAGGAAGCATGGAGCGGGAAAGAGAGTCCGTGGAGTTCCGTAAGGCAGGTGTCCTAATGCTGTAGTCCTCGGAGGGGCGCTCACTGAGTGTCTGAGTAGTAGTATGGATCTAATGTGCTGTGTATTGTGGATGTAACCTGCCCGCACCTGGATACTGTGTACATGAGATTTATAATGACACTGTGTGTACAGTGTATACCAGCCTGGGGTAGATAGATGGAGGAACCAACAATCTTCTCTGTTTCCATCTATTTCATTAGGCTGTGTTTACACAGAGATTTATCTGACATTTTTGAAGCCAAAGCCAGGAATGATTTTGAGAAGAGGAGAAATCTCAGTCTTTCCTCTATGACCTCTTCTCTGTTTATAGTCTGTTCCTGGCTTTGGCTTCAAAAATCTGTCAGATAAAACGAGGTAGAAGTTGGTTTCTTATTCACAGGATTTTTCTTTTTCCTTTTTCAGCCTTTTTTGTTACAGGAAAATTATAATAACTATAACTTACCCATAAGTGAGGAGCCCAAATATGGCCAAAAGGAGCCCACGGCTGGCATAAAAATGGGCATGAGAGGGGGACCCCCGCATCACACTGCTACTACACAGAGAGGGGGGACCCCGCATCACACTGCTACTACACAGAGAGGGGGGACCCCGCATCACACTGCTACTACACAGAGAGGGACCCCGCATCACACTGCTACTACACAGAGAGAGGGGACCCCACGTCACACTGCTACTACACAGAGAGGGGGGACCCCACGTCACACTGATACTACACAGAGAGGGGGGGACCCCGCGTCACACTGATACTACACAGAGAGGGGGGGACCCCGCGTCACACTGATACTACACAGAGAGGGGGGGACCCCGCGTCACACTGATACTACACAGAGAGGGGGGACCCCGCGTCACACTGATACTACACAGAGAGGGGGGGACCCCGCGTCACACTGATACTACACAGAGAGGGGGGGACCCCGCGTCACACTGATACTACACAGAGAGGGGGGGACCCCGCGTCACACTGATACTACACAGAGAGGGGGGACCCCGCGTCACACTGATACTACACAGAGAGGGGGGACCCCGCGTCACACTGATACTACACAGAGAGGGGGGGACCCCGCGTCACACTGATACTACACAGAGAGGGGGGGACCCCGTGTCACACTGATACTACACAGAGAGGGGGGGACCCTGTGTCACACTGATACTACACAGAGAGGGGGGGACCCCGCGTCACACTGATACTACACAGAGAGGGGGGGACCCCGCGTCACACTGATACTACACAGAGAGGGGGGGACCCCGCGTCACACTGATACTACACAGAGAGGGGGGGACCCCGCGTCACACTGATACTACACAGAGAGGGGGGGACCCCGCGTCACACTGATACTACACAGAGAGGGGGGGACCCCGCGTCACACTGATACTACACAGAGAGGGGGGGACCCCGTGTCACACTGATACTACACAGAGAGGGGGGGACCCTGTGTCACACTGATACTGCACAGAGAGGGGGGGACCCCGCGTCACACTGATACTACACAGAGAGGGGGGGACCCCGCGTCACACTGATACTACACAGAGAGGAGCTCTGAATTGCCCGGCAGGACACTGACCACAGGGGAAAAAGGTACAATCGGCTTTGTAAAATAAAAGCAGGTGTGCCATCACACCTGTGTGCCTACCCGGCACTGGCATCACGAAGTAACACTCCAGGATCCGGCTGTATCTCGGCCAACCACCTCCGGCGTGGAGTCACACTTCACCATCTGGCAAGTGACCAGCCGCTCCTCCAATATAACATCACCCCGGGGGTACACCACACAATAGCTAAAAAAGGAAAAAGAAAAATCCTGTGACTAAGAAACTGCCGAATAAGAAACCAACTTCAGCATCGTTCAGATAACTCTCTCTGTGTAAATGCTTTATTACAGTGCCAGTCACAGAGAAACATGTATATATATATTATAATTTATAATTTTTTTTTAATACAGTGCTTTAATAAAGTTATATTACTAGTAATGTTTTTAAATTGTATAACTTCTTTTATTTATACATCATTTTATGAGTTGCAGTAGTAAGGGACACCAAGTGGCTGCCACCAACCTTCTTGTTGGGAACTGCTGAGCTGCCAATCCCCACTAAGATCCAGCACTGCGGATGCACAGCGCTGTTATAGAGTGAAGGAGAAGTCGTCATTTTTAGGAAGAGTAATAGTGGAATAGCACTACAAAGTCTAGCAAACTGTGCTCCGAAATTCAGTTTCATGGGAAATACAGTTATTACTTAGTCACATTGCTAGTGCTACCCCTGATGGTAACATAGACCTCTGCTTTTCTTATAGGACCTGGTCTCCAAACTGCTGCATATGTATCTGGAAGAGAAGACTAAAGGTAAGAGCCAGCTATTCTATATATTACAGCTGATGGCCATACACTTACAGTATGAGAACATTCCCTCCCTGTAGGATTGTGTGTGACAGCATAAGGTGATACTTCCATTGTTTTTCTTGTATTTCAGTCAGTGGTGACGCCGTACTACTTCTAATGGAGTTACTTAAAGTGTTTGTCCATGGTAAGTATAATAGCGATTCCTCTCATCATCTTGAGAAGTTATCCCCTTATCCATAGAAAAAGGGATAACTAGCTGATCATGGAAGTTCTGTCCTCTGCTCCCCCCCCCCGGGCAATCTTAGGCTATGTTCACATAACTATTACGAAAAATGTTACCTTGCTGTCTATGGGATCCCTGCCAGAGCGTATACACTCCGTCCGGGATCCCTATCGGTGCCGCAAACAACTGACATGTCAGTTTTCTGTGGCTGCTATTCATTTAATATCGGCCGCAGAAAGCCATGTTAGTGCACACTATGGAGCGAGCGGCTTTTCAGCTTGCTACAAGACGGATCTTTGGTGAGAAGAATCCTGAACACGGGGTGTTTATGCCTCAGCTGGAGCATTGTGACTATCTCGTAGATGGGTATGGAGTACAGCTATGCAGTATGCATCCTCACTCGCTTCCACTAAACACATAGCAGTTCTTGTCAGCTGTGTACAAAGTGACGTGACCTGTTTTTGCCTGCCATTTATTAACTCCTGTGTAGTTTGATGTGGCTGCCGTGTTCATGGCTGCATACAGCATAAGGGAGTGTGTACATTCTTTTTAAGGTTACAAACCCACTTGGCGGGTCTGCAGCGAGTCTCCATGCTGCGTTTTTGCAGCGAGACTCGCTGCAGATCCCGGCCCTATGCTTTTAATGGCAGACAAACACGCAGCAGGAATGTACATCCCTGCTGCGATTTTGTCTGCAGCCCACCCCATTAACCCCCCGGCCGCCGGAGCTGATACTTCACCTGATCCCGGCTCCGGCGGTTCCCGATGTCTTCAGCAAGCCGGAGCGGGGACCAGGTGAAGTATATGCTCCAGCCAGCCGGCCGCCCGATCGCAGCCCCGGCCGCCCGATCGCCCCCCCGGCCGCCCGATGGCCCCCCCCCCCCCCGCCGGGGCTGCGGGGGGGCGGCCGGGGCTGCGGGGGGGCGATCGGGCGGCCGGGGCTGCGGGCGGCTGGCTGGAGCATATACTTCACCTGGTCCCCGCTCCGGCTTGCTGAAGACATCGGGAACCGCCGGAGCCGGGATCAGGTGAAGTATCAGCTCCGGCGGCCGGGGGGTTAATGGGGTGGGCTGCAGACAAACTCGCAGCAGGGATGTACATCCCTGCTGCGTGTTTGTCTGCCATTAAAAGCATAGGGCCGGGATCTGCAGCGAGTCTCGCTGCAAAAACGCAGCATGGAGACTCGCTGCAGACCCGCCAAGTGGGTTTGTAACCTAAATGTGATGCCATGCACTACCACTTAACCTCTAGATGCACCAGGATGTTACTGTACGTCCTGGCGTGCCCGCTAATTAAGCATTTAAGAATAAATAAATAAACATGTTCGGTATTGCCGCGTGCGTAATCACCTGAACTATTAAATTATCACATTCCTGATCTTGCATGGTAAACGGCGTAAGCGCAAAAAAAGGTGCAAAATTGCATTGCATAAAATCTAGAAAAATTGTTAAAAAAGCGATCAAAAAGTCGCATATGCGCAATCAAGGTACCAATAGAACACATCATGGCGCAAAAAATTACACCTCACACAGCCCTATAGACCAAAGGATAAAAGCGCTATAAGCCTGGGAGTAGAGCGATTTTAGGGACATATATTTTTTTTTAAAGGTTTTAATTTTTAAAAGCCATCAAATAAAATAAAAGTTATGCTAGTTACATATCGTCGTATTCGTACTGACTTGAGGAACATGTATAAGAAGTCAGTTTTACCCTAGGGCGAACAGCATAAAAACAACACCCCCCACCCCACCCGGCTCGAGGTAGGAAAGTAAAACAGGAATATTTTAAAAACGCAGCTTTAAAATTAATTAATTATATTTACATATATTGTTAAAATTAGGATTTACATCTAATTAGGGAATAAAAAAAAAAAAAAATCATTTTCGCCTGTGATTGGTTCTCTTTAAAGGGAATAACAGGCCTAGAAAAACATGGCATCTTTCTTTCAGAAACAGCACTACTCCTGTCTTTAGTTTGGTTGGTTAGTGTGGTTTTGCAGCTCAGTTTTATTGAAGTAAATCTGACCCCCCCCAAAACCACTTGTACCTTCGGATAGCTGCTTTTAATACAAGACCTGTCCTGCGGTCCGTTCGGCAGGTGATGCAGTTATTGTCCTAAAAAAATACTTTTAAACTTGAAGCCCGTGCCAAACGGGAGTATCTGTGCCCTAACTTTGCACCACCCCTCCGCCCCTCCTTCCCACCCTCTTCGTCATTAGGAATGCCACTGAAACATTTTCTCCATGCTGAACATTGCACAGGTGCCTTAAAGGGGTAGTCCACCAAAAAATGTTTTCTTTCAAATCAACTGCTGCCATGAAGTGCCAGAGATTTGTAATTTACTTCTATTAAAAAATCTCAAGCCTTCCAGTACTTATCAGCGGCTGTATGCCCAACAGGAAGTTGTATTATTTCCAGTCTAGAGAGCAGGAGAGGTTTTCTATGGGGATTTGCTACTGCTCTGGACAGTTCCTGACATGGATAGAGGTGGCAGCAGAAAGCACTGTGTCAGACTGGAAAGAAAACACCACTTCCTGCTGGACACACAGCAGCTGATAAGTACTGGAAGACTTAAGATTTTTTAATAGAAGTGAATTACAAATCTCTGGCACTTTATGGCACCAGTTGATTTGAAAGAAATTTTTTTTGGGTGGACTACCCCTTTAATGATCCAGCCCATGTGCCGAGCTGCCACAGGTGGGGAATAGGAGGCAATCTGCCTGGAGCATTCCTAATGATGAAGAGGGTGGGGAGGAAGGACAGAGAGGTTGTGCAAAGTTAGGGCACAGATACTCCCGTTTGGCACGGGCTTCAAGTTTAAAAGTATTTTTTTATGACAATAACTAAATCACCTGCCAAACGGACCCCAGGACAGATCTTGGATTAAAAGCAGCTATCCAAAGGTACAAGTGGTTTTTGGGGGTCAGATTGTGGGTACAGAGTCACTTAAAAGATGTGGAGAAGCCCTTACATTTTCCCTGTAGATCCTGCATTTGTTTATACTGGATGTGTACTAGAGATCTCGGTCTCTGGTCCCTCTGTGGTGAATACTCTACCTATTTTCCATTGTTTTTTACAGAGACCGCTTACCGAGCAGCACGTCAGGCCCAGTCTGAGGAAGTGTCTGTGGTGAACATAGAACATGTAGAGAAGGTCTTGCCTCAGCTGGTAAGTCAGAAACCTTGTATAATTCATGGCAGGGTTGGCAAACAGGTCTTTACAGTAACTTCTCACTCATTCCAGCTCCTGGACTTCTAATCTGGCCACCCTTTTCCATCCCTGTGTACTGCACAGCCATACCAGACTTCTCCGCAGTCCATCATGCAGCTGACGATACCACCAAGCCAGGTCTCGCTTTCTACAGGACACAGATGTGTATACTCAGTAAATATCATTGCATGGTTGGAGGTGGAAAAGCTTTTCAAGAAAAAGCCTTAACCAAGAGTTGTTCCAATTTTCTGAAAACCACAAACCTTTGAAATGAGTTTATTAAACTTGTCAGCCAAGAGCTAATGCCTTGTCATAAGTTTTCCCAGCTCCTCACCAACACCACCCTGGATTTAGTAATAAACACACCATTACGGTGTCTGTGCCTTTTCCGTCAGCTCTTCTCTGCTGCTGCCAAGACCAACATCCCTGGAGAAGTGTGGTTGTCACCCTTGTGACTACCTTATGAGCAGTAGTTTGTTGGAGCTTCTGCTGCTTGGTAACTCTTTACCTGCCAAACACAAGGGCTGATGATATTTGATTATATTCATGTGCAGAATTGACTATTGTGCGTGCTGTATGTTCTGACCAGTAGGTGGCAATATTCTATTGTATTAATAAAAGAGCTCTAGCCTGAAAACTCATGTGAAGAAAGGCCTTGATGCTGGCTAAGAGTTCTAAGTGGAAATCCTTTATAATAAATCTGTCATGCTTTCTGATGGCTATACCTTTTTTGTGGAACTTCTTCTGTACAGTGATCTGGTAAGCATGTATACTCTGATCAGACGTCAATACCATGGATTATATGGTGATAGTGGCTCCTGTCTATTAGGCAGCAAGAAAACCATCAGTTGTTGAAGTTGATATCTTGGAAGAAGGAAAAATAGGTAAGTGGAAAGGCCCTTATACAATAGCTGACTAGCTACAGAAAGTGAACGCTGATCTCTGTGATCTGCACTTGTCTGCTGTGCCCTCACAAAGCACAACCAGTCAGGCGACCAGGCCGCACGAACATTAACTGGATTATTTGTGTGGCCATTCAGACGCATCAGTATGGGCTGCACATAATCTCTTTAGGCATTGGCCACACAAAAGACGTTGGCTTATTCGTCAGCCCTTTTACATGGGCTGATTATTGAGAAAGCTCACTTAAATGATAATCATGTAAAGGGGCCTTAAGGATCTGAATGACTCTGAGAGGGTCAAAGCATCTCCAGTATATGCTGTTCCTTGTATTAATACCTACCAAATGTTATCCAAGGAAGGACAAATTGTCATAGGGACATAGGCACCCAAGTCTCACTGTTGAAGATAAGGAGTGAAGGCTATCCCTCCTGGTGCAGTCTTGCAGCCATAGAACGATGACTGTAGAGCAAAGTACTGTAAGAATTACCAGACCAGTCACAGTGGCCATGCTGACACCTGTCTTTCACAAACATGCTATAGAGCATGTAAGCATCAGAACTGGTCCATGGAGCAGTGGAAGAAGGTGGCCTGGTCTGATGAATGACACTTTCTTTTTACATCATGTGGACGGTTGACACCAGGATGCACTGTGGTTACTTTACTACACACATGAAATTTATCTAAGTAGGTGGGTTAGAACAAGCCACTGGAGCCCACCCTAATGACTCCTGGTTAAAGGTTCTACTGCTAACATCTTGGTGTCAGATACCACAGAGCTCCTTCAAATCTTGTAGAGTTCACGCCTCAGTAAGTGAAACCTATTTGGGTGGAAGAGGGCCTACACAATAGTATAATTTTATGGTTGAGCTGGACCTAACTGTTAGGCAATTTTCACACCAGTCCAGGATGCACTGTAGGAACACGTATTGACCGTCCAAGGATTTTTTTTTTCCATTTATGCATGGACTGGCACAGTTAGGGGGCATTTACCCAGAAGATGTGCTGCGGACCTGAATCACAGAACTCCTGGCATCATGATTCATTATGATGCCAGGAGCTCTGAATCAGTTTAAATCTTTGCTCTACAGTACTGACATGTTTAAACTGAATATCTAAACAGATTCAGAGCTCTCGGTATCATAATGAATCATGATGCCAGGAGCTCTGCTTTTAATTCTTCTGCAAATTGTCTTTGCATACAAACTGTGCACGGAACATGTGATTGTCCCCTTAGTGAGGGTCATACTGAGCCTCTACTATTGCCTATTCTAAAGCGTATTCACATTAGAAAAAAAGTCAGTTTTGAACCGATATCGAAGACTGACTGCCTAATGTATATGGAGGCCTTATACCTCTCCCCCCCCCCCCGAACAGAGGATGTCGGAGAAGAGAAAGATCGGATATGTTGATTTATAAGGCTGCATTCACACGTTATGTGTTCCGCAAGGAACACGGACGTGGAAGGCCGGTAACGGACAGATTTCTCTTTTCAAATCCATCCCTGGGCCTTGGCGTCAAAAATCGGTCAGATAAAGCTCTGTGTAAAGGTGCCCTAAATGTGGCCATACACCTTCAAAAACTGATAGCCAAATGCCATCCAGCTGCTGGTTATCTCTCCTGTTTGCTTGCTGTCTTTCCTATACATAGGAACGTTAGTCACAGCCAAACGTTCCTGTGTTCTTTATGGGGTGGGGTAGGCTGCAGCCAGAGAGCTCTCATTGCAGCTTATCTCTCCCAGAACAAAAAGAGGTCTGGCAGTGACTTTTCATCACAACTGACCCCAATCACCACTGACATTATCAGTGGATGTTTGGGAGAGCTCCATACACCTAAAGGCCCTATTCCACGGAACAATTATCGTCCGTATTCGGCCGCTACGGACGATAATCGTCCCCTGGAATAGAGTGCAACGATCAGCTGACATCGTTCATGTCGGCTGATCGTTGCTGTCGCTTGTTTTTCAACATGTTGAAAAACAAGCGACTGATACAGCAACGATCTGCTGCCGTTGCTCCGTTGAATAGGAGCATCGGCAGCAGACGCTGCTGTATCCTATGGGCTGCCCAGATGATCAGCGATCACCCGGGCAGCCCCCCCCCCCTGCACTCACCCGCTCGCTGCAGCCATGTTGAATAGCGGTGGCAGCGAGCGAGGAACGAGGAGCGCTCTTTTGCCCCTCTAAAACGACCCGTGAAAAAGGGGCTTTAGATTGACAGCTGAATCTGCTGCCGATTGAAATCACCCAGCTTGGATCCATAGTTATCAGTTCTTCTAGCAGCAGGAGCGACTGCACACTCATAGGAAAAAAGTTTCATTATGACAGGTACCGGTAAGATGGACTTATGAGCTGTCCACAGGATAGTTCATCAGCCACTTATTGGTGTTGAGGTGATGACACTCATGCTGATCAGCTGTTTGGCACCTGTACTACACAGGGCTGGAAACAGTTTGCCTCCATTAACAATGAAAGGAGACAAACTGTTTGTATCCCTCCAACTTTTTTGTCTCCGGGTCTCTGGGCCGGTTTTGAAGCCTTTCTGATTTGTGTGTTTATTTACATAACTTCCAGTTGACATATCCAGGTTGCACTGGTCAGCAGTGCTGATATTTCAGATTTTGCAAGCCTCCTGCTCCACACCATACTCTACTCAAGGTAATCAGATACATGGGGAGAAAAATGGCACAGTGATGTAAGTTACTTAACTAAAACCAGCAAGTTTGTCCTCCTTTACATATAATATATACACACTCACCGGCCACTTTATTAGGTACACCATGCTAGTAACGGGTGGTCTTCTGCTGCTGTAGCCCATCTGCCTCAAAGTTGGAGGTACTGTGCGTTCAGAGATGCTCTTCTGCCTACCTTGGTTGTAACGGTTGGCTATTTGAGTCACTGTTGCCTTTCTATCAGCTCGAACCAGTCTGCCCATTCTCCTCTGACCTCTGGCATCAACAAGGCATTTCCGCCCACAGAACTGCCGCTCACTGGATGTTTTTTCTTTTTTGCACCATTCTCTGTAAACCCTAGAGATGGTTGTGTGTGAAAATCCCAGTAGATCAGCAGTTTCTGAAATACTCAGACCAGCCCTTCTGGCACCAACAACCATGCCATGTTCAAAGGCACTCAAATCACCTTTCTTCCCCATACTGATGCTCGGTTTGAACTGCAGTAGATTGTCTTGAGTTGCCGCCATGTGATTGGCTGATTAGAAATTAAGTGGTAACGTGCAGTTGGACAGGTGTACCTAATAAAGTGGCCGGTAAGTGTATATATGTATAGTAAAAATATAATTCCTTTATTTATTTAGCGCCAACTTATTCTGCAGTGTTGTAGAGACTGTCATCTGCAGTGTTGTAGAGACTGTCAGCAGGAGGGACGGAGAGGCGGTACAAGTGTTTTGGGGGGGGGTCAGATTGTGGGTACAGAGTCATTTTAAAGTAGTGAGCGGGGACCTCTCTATCCAAAATGTCACTTTTTGTATTATACAGATGTGCATTATCCTCCAGTTTTCTGACAGAAGTTCGGATCACTGTGGAAATGTTCTAGGGGTTGAATCCACTGACACTTGGGGCGTTTTAACAGCATTCAAGGAAATCTGTAACCCTGACCACCTACCGATCTGGCAGAACCACTGTTGGCATAACTTTGTTGTCTGTTTATTTTCATAAAAACACCTTTATTCAGACCATGAATAGTCACATAAAGGTGGGGCCTATTATTCCCGACCCCCTCACTATGTTGTATGCTCAGTGCATGTTGCTGATTATACAAAGGGGAAGGTATACGTGAGGCTTGGCAAAGCTAGGGCCCAGGGAACAGTAGGCTTAGATACTATTGATGAAAAAAAGTGTTTCTTTATGAAAATATTAGCCCAGACACAGGCAACAAAGGTATGTTCTGAAGGCTTTTATTGATATCTGGCCGGTGGTGCCACCAACTAGGTATACGGTTAAGGAGTGACAGATTTGGCTTAAGTACGGACAATCCCTTTGGTCGGTCAGTTCCATTTTTTAGTTCCACCTCCTACTTCCCAAACAATATTTGTTAATATGGCATCGATTCATTGCCCATCTATAGATATCAGACTGAATTGATCCTCTCCCTCATTTTTACCAAACTTGTTTGACTTTTCTGTAGCTGTAAGGTCTGCAACTTTGGCTTTGCAGAAGTATTGTAGGGCTTGTGTTGAACCGGAATTTATCCGGCATGGTGGTTTTACTATAACTAAGAAGAAGCAAACAAACCTCTAACTTATTAGAAAAGGAGGACTGAAAAAGTTATTAGCAAATACTACTTCTGAGCATTCTTTGAGCTCTACGTTGGCTGTCCCGGCAAATCACACTTACAGAATGAGCACAGAGAGACAGAATCCAGCCACATGTATTCATTCTCCTCTGATGAATCTGCAGCCGGATCACAAGTTGCTTATCTCATCTCCTAGAACATGCTGCTCGTCATTTGCAATTTTGGCCACTCTTCAAAGAATTTTATGGAGCAAATTGGGAAATGGGGGGGGGGAAACTGAACTTTTTCATAAGCGTCTTCAGAAACACTTCCGAAAACAGATTGCGTCCTTCAGACTGTGTGACTCCTCTGTCCAGTGAGTTTCCAAAAAGTTTTCTTCCCCCCTTTTTTAAACCATCCCCTATATTCTCTTTAAACTCAATCTGTCTAAATACCAAGCCTTCCCTTTGCGTCTGCTAAAACTATAGCTCCTCTTAACTTCGCAGTCAACCCACCCCCTCCGCTTGGCTTGAAGCATTTGGAAGTCATTAGGCATGAAGGAAAACATTCCCTGACCAGAGACAAAGACAGGTGTTGCTTTGATGCTGGGTCAATTGATATTAAGCTGTGTGCCTAGGGAGGGGAGTAGCGACAGTCACCAATGGAAAGGTGCAGGCCCCTGATGAACTTTCCACATGGATCTGGGTGTCAAGGCAGTCACAGTGAACAACCTCTTAGCACATAAACACAAAGACCTGGGGGGGAAGGGGGGCATTATAGATGTGGCTCTGTTTTCCAGGCAAGAAAATTATGTAGTGATGCAAAAGATTGTAAGGAACACTGAGTGCACTTTATTCCCTGCTGGCTATAAATGCCAAGGATTGTCCCTTTTATCAGCTCCGGCATCTCATGTGTGGCTCAGACGCAACCTCACCGAGGAAGTTGTGCCAACAAAGGACAATTTCAACCCAGGAAAAACACCAGCCAAGGAAAGCACGAGGTGGAGGAAACGGGGAGTGCAGACAAACTCTAGGTAGAAAGGCCCTTTTCAGCCTGGGTTCCTTGTTGTCGGAGGATGAGTAATTAGCAAAGTCAATATGGTGAAGTGGAAAGAGATCAGAGCCAAGGAGCTGACTTCAAAGACATAGGGACATTTTAAGTAGTCTCCTGCATCGTTCACACAAGGCCGTGTTGTGCTGTCCGAGGCATCATCCTGGATCATTATCCAAGGCAGCTAGAAAACAGCTTCCAAAAGGACATGTTCATCCATTAAAAGTTATTTTTTCCACTTAGAGGACATTACCATCAATCTGGACAAGAGTCTTTACGCTATACCTAATGTCAAACTTACCGGATTCACGCTACTGGCTCACATGTTTGTAGCAAAGGTTAGGGTGGTGTGGAACATATAAATAAAAGAGAAAAAAATGGGCAGAGCAAAAAAGAAATTTTAATTGAATTACTTTAATGATGCAAACAACTTTCCTTGTGCGTAGTTACTTCAGCACCGCTGAAGCAAGACTTCATTCACGTCTTCAGAAGTTCAACCTTAAGAACTCGCAAGGACCTATCAACAGCACAACACAATCTAGAACATGTTCAACTGCAGAAGGAACTTGGAATAACTGGTAACCAGACATCTTAGCGCCTCAAACAGAAGAGGAATGTCGATCACTTCTTTCCTAAAGAAGAAATAACCATTAGCACGATTAGCATGTCAATGTAGTAGGTCAGGGGTGTCAAACTCAAATACACAGTGGGCCAAAATTAAAAAATTGGACAAAGTCGTGGGCCAAACTTACATAGTTACATAGTCAATACGGTTGAAAAAAGACACATGTCCATCAAGTTCAACCAAGGAGGGGATGAATACAGGGAAGGGGGAGGGGTGATAGGGTAACTTGATAATTATTGAAGCGCGAATGCGGTGTTCCTGGCACTGTCAGTGGTGTGAGTCTCCCAGCATTGTGCACTATGATAAATGACAAGATAAATTGCTATGATATGATTAAACCCCAACCCATGTAATAGCCAAAACCCCCAATATTGCCCCATGTAGTAGCCAACCCAACCAAAATTGCCCGACATAGTAGCCAGCCCTCCCAGTAGTGCCCAAATAAGTGCCCAAATAGTAGCCAGCCACACAAGTGTCCTATATAAAGGACCAAGTATAATAACAATGAATCTTTATTAATCAAAAAACACTACTCATGATATGAATTAAAAACTACATTACATGGTGTATTATGGCAATCCAGATAAACTGACACAGTGAGGTAGGTAACATAGGCTTAAACAGGCAACTGCACTTGAAAGTGCCCAGTGCAGTGCAAACTTCGGTTATACACAGGGGGAAGGGACAAGACCAAGCACAAGCTACCCACAATGGGGACTATCTCCCTACTTCCTCCCACAAAAAAACATAAATCCTGTAAGCCCGTAATAATTCACCACTCACCCATGTCAGCGTCTCCCCAACGTACGTTTCACGTTTGGCGCTTCCTCAGGGGGCCCCCTGAGGAAGCGCCAAACGTGAAACGTACGTTGGGGAGACGCTGACATGGGTGAGTGGTGAATTATTACGGGCTTACAGGATTTATGTTTTTTTGTGGGAGGAAGTAGGGAGATAGTCCCCATTGTGGGTAGCTTGTGCTTGGTCTTGTCCCTTCCCCCTGTGTATAACCGAAGTTTGCACTGCACTGGGCACTTTCAAGTGCAGTTGCCTGTTTAAGCCTATGTTACCTACCTCACTGTGTCAGTTTATCTGGATTGCCATAATACACCATGTAATGTAGTTTTTAATTCATATCATGAGTAGTGTTTTTTGATTAATAAAGATTCATTGTTATTATACTTGGTCCTTTTTCTTGGTAGATAATGTATTGTTATGGACTTTAAGTTTTGTTTAATGGGCATCAGGCTAGTGTTATGCTGAGATACGGCAGCGTATGTCCAGTGGAATTTAAGTGTATAAAAAAAGTGTCCTATATAGTAGCCAGCCCTCTCCAATAGTCTCCTACAGTAGCCAGCCCTTCCTAATAGTTTCATATAGTAGCCAGCTCTCCCTTGTAGTCTCAAATAGTAGCCATCCCTATCCCACAGTCACATATAGTAGCCAGCCCTGCCCCATAGTCTCTTATATAGTAGCCAACCCCTTCCCTGTAGTCTCATATAGTAGCCACCCCCCCATAGTCTCGTATATAGTAGCCAGCCCTCCCCCATAGTCTCTTATATAGTAGCCAGCCCTCCCCAGTAGTCTCTTATTAATGTAGCCAGCCCTCCCCATAGTCTCATATAGTAGCCAGCCGTCCCCCATAGTTTCATATAGTAGCCATGTTGGGCCAAGGTGTGGCTAAGGGCCCTGTAGTCTCTTATATAGTAGCCAGCCCTCCCCAGTAGTCTCATATAGTAGCCAGCCCTCCCCATAGTCTCATATAGTAGCCAGCCCTCCCCCATAGTCTCATATAGTAGCCAAGGTGTGCTAAGGGCCTTATTACAGGGGACAGTTATCACGTGAAAAATCATTATATTGTTAATTTAATTTAAACAAATTTAAATTTAAACAATAATCATTTCGTGTTAATGTAGGCAACAATTGAAAATCGTTCGGGTGTCTTTGATTGCATCTTTTGAGCTGAACCTAAAATCACTGTTAATCGTTTGCGGCAATTCCACATTTCTTTGCTAATCGTTCAGTGTAATTCCAGACAGTTATTTCATTTGCTGGGAACAGATGGAGTAAATGATCGTAGGAATGATCGTAGTAACAATCGTAACTAGCGACTATCATTCTGTGTAATATGGTGAACGATTTCAGGTAGCTCCTGTTTGTAATTGTTAAACGTTAAAAATCGCTTTGTCTAATAGGACCCTAAGCCATGTGCACAGATTACCTGGTAGTTTTAGCCACTTTGGTACTTTGCCTTGATCCCTTTGAGGTTGCTGCTGAGGATCTGAGATTCCAACCTGTTCTTCATAATCCTCTGGTGCTCTGTTAGCTGCCACTGCTCTGGCTTCTGAATGGTCGTCTATCACAGGTGCTGACGACATGACCGGGACATGTGGCATGGCCCTGCCAAGGTATAAAGAAATTCTTGAGCACAAGAGGGCAGCAACACACTCTGTCCTACGATTATAATTTAGGGCCTCTGTTACCTGGCAACTATGATGTCGGCTTGGGAAGGAGACATTGGTTCATTCACAAGGTTTTGCCTCAGGAAATGTTCTGTGCAGAGAGAAGCATATAAACATTAAAATATAGCCGTTACTTAGATAGTATAACTCCATCTTGTGGGTTAAAGGGGAATCTGTCATCTGCATGCTATGATCTATGGGCTGGCAGACAATGGGGCAATAAAACACACCCTACATTTTGTAAAGCTATTGGCCTTTTCATAATTCACATAATTCAAGTTTTCGTCTTGGGCTTGAAAGTCAAAGAGGGGGAGCTCCTGAAGTTCAGCAGCATCTCCCAGCTTCTGGCTGTAAACAGATCCAGTGCCTGCACTGTGCATTCTAATGGGGCACATGCATGGTGATGTGATGAAGTCTCTGCCAGTCCATCTCTTATAGCATGCAGATGGGCTGCCAGATTCTCTTTAAGGGTGCCTTCACACCTACTGACTTGCAGCGTTAATAAGGCTGCGAGTCGGCTAGGTCTGAACGACCGCTGCGTGTATGTAAATCTGCCGGCCGCTTAACCCCTTCTGATGCTGGCCGGCCGCCTCCCGCTCCGCTCTGTATACATACCTCCTCGATGCACGGGGTCCCGGCGTCCTGCTCTCGCGCCCGGCCAATCAGTGTGTTGCCCAGCCGCAGCCACTGATTGGCCGGGCGGGAGAGCAAGACGCCGGGACCCCGTGGAGCGAGGACAGGTAATGAGCTGGAGTGGGAGGCTGGCGGCATCAGAAGGGGTTAAGCGGCCGGCAGATTTACATACACGCAGCGGTCGTTCAGACCGCTGCGTGTAAATAATTGCGGTAAATAATTGCCATTACTTCAATACAACGGCCGTTGTTTTAAGATAACACAAATATTTGCCATTAAAAGATGGCCATCCATTGGTTGCTATGAGGACCTGACATGAGAACCAAATACTGCCTGAAATATACTGTGTGTGAACCCAGCCTAAATTCGCAAGAAACCAGAGACAAATTATGCACACACAGAAACATAGAAGATAGTCGGCAGAAAAAGACAACTGGGTCCATCTAGTCTTTCCTTTTAGTATTTCCATTCTTATTATCTTAGGATAGATATATGTTTATCCCAAGCATTTTTAAATTCTATTATTGTAGATTTACCAACCACATTTGCTGGAAGTTTGTTCCAAGCATCTACTACTCTTTCAATAAAGTAATATTTTCTCACGTTGCTTCTGATTTTTCCCCCAAATAACCTCTCACTGTGTCCTCTTGTTCTTGAGCTTAGTTTTTTTTACTAAAAAACGCTTCCCCCCTGAACCTTATTTAGTCCTTTAACATACTTAAAGAGAACCAATCACCTGAAATTAACTGTCCCTATAATAAAAGATTCTCTCTCCCTAAATCTATTCCTGAAGATACAGACTGCCTGTGCAGTCTGTATCTTATACTTTTACCTAATCCTGTATAGTGGAGCAGTAAGGGCAGGGGCGGCCATCTTGATGACGTCACAGTGGTGCGTTCCAGCGCTGGAACGCAAGGGACGTAATCAAGATGGCGCCCGCCTTTACTGCACCGCTACAGAGGAGTAGGTAAAGTATAAGATACAGACTGTAAAGGCAGTCTGTATCTTCATGAAGTTTATTTCTGAAGATACAGACTGCCTGTGCAGTCTGTATCTTATACTTTACCCAGTCCTCTGTAGCGGTGCAGTTAAGCCAGGCGCCATCTTGATTACGTTCCTTGCGTTCCAGCGCTGGAACGCACCAGTGACGTCATCAAGATGGCCGCCCCCGCCTTTACTGCTCCGCTTTACAGGATTAGGTAAACGTATAAGATGCAGACTGCACAGGCAGTCTGTATCTTCAGGGACAGACTAATAGGCCCAGAATAGACATACACAGCGATCTTGCGCTGTATAGCGCGGGCTCACTGTGTATTTACAGAGCGGCGGCAAAGGCTCATGGGAGCCCTTCCCGCCGCTCGGCATGCCCGGAGCTTCCTGTCTCGCGCCGGCTCTTTTGAAAAGAGCCGGCGCGAGACAGGAAAAGAGAATGTGTATATTGTAAAAACGCTGGCGTAAAATTAAATAATTCCAATTACAAATATTAATAAAATATTAATTTACAGCTGCTTAGCAAAAAAATGTTTTTTCATTTCGGCCATGATTGGTTCTCTTTAAAGGTTTCAATCATGTCCCCCCTTTTTCCTTCTTTCCTCCTATACAGATTCAAATCCTTAAGTCTTTCCTGATATGGTTTATGCCTCACACCCTCCACCATTTTTGTGGCCCGTCTTTGGACCCATTCTATTTTATCAATGTCCTTTTTAATGTGA
The DNA here is from genome assembly GCF_027789765.1 of Dendropsophus ebraccatus. NCBI lineage: Eukaryota > Metazoa > Chordata > Amphibia > Anura > Hylidae > Dendropsophus > Dendropsophus ebraccatus. Next base: position 42,876,695 of record NC_091467.1, on the reverse strand, counting down.
GGTCTCTAGAAAACACAACTTAAAGGGGTTATCCAGCGCTACAAAAACATGGCCACTTTTTCCCCTCTCTCTCTTTTCCCCTCTCCACTTTGAGTGGGGTTTTGAAACTCAGTTCCATTGAAGTAAATTGAGCTTAATTGCAAACCACACCTGACCTGCAGACAACAGTAGGGGGAAAAGTTTTTGGAGCGCTGGATAACCCCTTTAAGTCTAGTTTCACGCTCTGTTCACTCTACTGCTTCCTTCGGCAGTCCTGTCAGACTTGATGAAAACAACAATGCAGCATGAAACACTATTCTTCCTGTCCAAACAATCAGCACCACAATGGAATTATGACAATTCTGTCAGGATCAGCTGATAAATAAATCTTTATTATATAGCATTAAAAATACAATTTATTAAAAAGAGGAAAAACCATGCATTAAAAAGATAGTGGCAAAATACTATATTATTGCTATCTGCCCACCTCACAAAAGCTACAAACGTTAGGGCATTATATCACACATATCATTACAGGGTCCATATCAAAATAGAATAATGTGCAAGTGCAAAAAATATAAGCTACCTGGGAGTCTCAATGTATAAAGTGAAGTGCTATATCCAAATAATTACATACTTCACTTCCCACTGATATAGCTGGACAACATTTCGCACTTCAATCTCTATTACCCTGCAAAGGTTTGGGACAGGATAGACATATTACCTATGAGTCAATGACAACCGCACTCCTCCGGGACACCACCACCCCGACGCGCATTTCGCGATCTTTGTCCGGGGGTCCTTCCTAATAGCCCCACTTCACTTTGCCTAGTGGGCATTTCACTCCTACGCCATGGACAATCATCAGCTCTGTTAGTACATAACACTCATAGGTTGTATCCTAGTTTTCCAGGCGGTCCTTAGGCTATATCCACCCTATCCACAGACAGCTGGACTCAGAAGACGATAGTTCAGGTTTGTATGAACCTGTACCTCATCCCCCCCGCTCATCTCTAATACTACTGTTGCTATTTATCAAGACCCATACCTGACGCTTTCAAAGCCTCTTAGCAGCATTGGTCTATTAATGCCCCAGTTACAGCATCCACTAAATCACTGCACAAGCTGGCTCTTACTAAATGTCTAAATACACACAAAATCTAAACATATCCCTAAAATATAAAACATTTTATGCTAAATGCTGAATAAAAAGTAGAGCATGCAATCCATTCTACAGCTTCTAGTGCACATTTATTTCTGCATTACATAGAGACCATAGTAATCATACTGGTAATAATATTAGTAATACAAATAAAGGCGGTGTGCATACTATAGAAATATAAGGTATTCATAAAGGTTCTGTATGTAAAAACTAAAGGGGAACTATCAGTTAGATTCGCCCCCTATAGTGCCAGGAGACGCTGAGGAGAAAGGTAAGTGTCTTACCTCCCTCCTTGGTGCCGATCCTGCACTGTTAGTCGACATAATCTTTGGCTGGGAGCACTGTTAGGAGCACTGCCCCCCCCCACAGCATCATCCGGTCCGCTCACTCCATTGATTATCAATGGTGCTCCGGGCCGAAGATAACGCTGACTAAAAGCGCAGGCTCATCGCAGAGGAGGAAGGTAAGACACATACCCTCCTCCTCAGCCTCCTGGCCTCTATAGGGGGCTATCAGCAGGTTAGATTAGTCTAAGCTAGAGTCTAACTAGGGATACCAAAAATGAAAGAGATAGGTGTTTGCGCATATACAACCACTAACTTTCCCCCCAACCCTTTATATGTTCTCAAGTGTCTCACTGAGGTCATCAGGGAGTTAAAAACTGTAGCCCGGATATGATTCAGGTAAAAATGGAAAGAAAAAGGGGAGAATAAAAGTAATTTCTTATGCTTATAATGGTGATAATGGCTTATAATAGATAAATGTAGGATCACACTGAAGTGGCAAAAGACTCTTTAAGACGTAGGGTCCCATTATGTCTATATTATAAGAATATTATTATTATTTTATTATAAAAAGAACTTTTAGGTGTAATAGGACCTACTATGACAGACCACATGGATTGTGATTTCAGCTATACAATATATCTCTTGGTATCCGAGTGCGGCTGGCAATATGTAGGCCGTACCTCGCAATCTTTGCAAAAACACATAAATAACCATAGAGATAACGTTAAGTGTAACTTCTCAACCATGCTGTCTCTTGATATTAGAACATGTGGGGATTTTTGATGCTATAGAAATCAACTCAGAGCAGATTCTGGGTGACCCATGTAGGAGTGCACTGAATAAACAGGAATCATACTGTACATTCCGGCTACAGGGCTTAGCCCCTGTTAGACACTTGAGAGCATATAAAGAGCTGGTGGGAAGTTAATGGTTTTAGAAGCAAACAACTACTTGTTCCATTCACTTTATCTCTAATGATTTGATTTTTAGATATAGAAACTTTTTTTAAATTGCTGAATATATATATATATATATATATATATATATATATATATATATATAATTGCTATGGCCTTTAATACATTGCAGTTATAAATGTGCACTAGAAGCTGTATCCAGCATTTAGCATAAACATTTTAATATTTTAGAGATATGTATAGATTTTGTATGGATTTAAACATCCTCTCTTCTAAAGAGTTATAAGAAGAGCCAACTTGTGCAGTGTTACTTTAGTGGGCGATGCAGCTGGGGCATTCCCCAGGATGTCAAATCGATATGACTGTGGTCGTTCTAGTGATTAACCAGCCAAGTGAATAGAGTCAAGTCGCCTGATGCTGATGACATATGTCCACGACATAAGAGTGGCGCCTGTCAGGCAAATGTGAGGTGGGGCTATGAAGGTGGTTTTACTCCTGTGCTAGGAATAGAGATATTTGAATATATTTATGCTTATAATGATCTATAGTAGGTTTTATGATATAAAAGGGCATGTGAAAAGATGCATCAATAGCCGCCTTTTTTTAGCACCACACTTATTTTAAATGTCCCCGGGTTCGCACCAGTGGTTTTATCAGGAGGCACGTGTCTCTTGATAAATTCAGTGTATAGGAGACTGCTGCACAGCAGGCCGAAAGATGTCTGAGCTGGTGTAGATTTGTAGTCTAATATTTGTCAAGGTGCAAATGTTAATAAATCTTTTGCACAGGGAGGACACACCACCCCGTTTATTATGGTGTGCCACTTTTCTATCCACATGGAGAACATGGAGATTGCGTTCGACCAAAGAAATGATTGACTTCAGCAGAAGGGAAAGATAACCTTGATGGAAGCCATGTATGATGAACCCGCATTATAATAATATATGTCGTGATAGAAGGTAGTATCAGATCTTACCTTTCTGTTTTGGTGACCCAAAGTGAATAACAGCAGCAGGAAAAAGCTGGGCCTGAGGGAGAGATGACACAACTAAGAACACACATAAATGTATGCATAAAATATTGTATGTACAATTTATATCCCAAAGTCCCAATGAACAATTCTTTCTGCGGACGGCAGATAGAGCTTGAGAAATGCATTGAGTCAATTGGACAGGCGAAACTTCAAGAGGAGTCCACCGTGCGGCCCCTGCGTGACATTTTTGCCTGTATTCTGTAGTGTGAACATACCCTTAATCATGCTGAAAGATTTCTACAGGAAGAGCTGAAACATCACAGAAAAGTGAACTACTAATTGCTAAGCATCACATAATATAATACACCCGTTCATAAAGAATGGTCGTATAGCAGCAAAATTCAGCATACAGTTATGTACCAGGCAGATTTCTAAATGATTACAGGTGTGGTCATCTGAATAGACACTGGGTCTTGCCACAAACTTTTGGGTAGTTTAATGTACCTCTTAGGAAAAGATCACAGACAGAAGGTGCACTCACTGTCTTTACATTCTGCCTAGCTGACAGAATTTGAGTGGGGTTCACATCACTGGACTGAGTAGTAGTAGGACGGTTGCTTCAATGAAATGCCTGCCGTCTAGACTTTTTTAACCAAGATAGGGGGTTCTGGGAGCAGTGATTATGTGAAGGCACATACAGATCACCAGTAGAGGGGATGATTTGATCCGCCAAAAAGTAAAAGCAGTTCCCACTGCTTCCTTGTCCACCATTCAGACAAAGCACCTTTCTAACACACCCTATTTTCCAGAAAAAAATTTAGTGTCACAGCAACCATTATGTATCATGCCACTGACAGCCATGTACCGTCGCCTTTATTTGCAGTGGTGTCATGAGCCGGACTGCTACAGACTGGAATCGTATCGTCTTTAGTGACAAATCCAGATTTGGTGTGAAGTCTGATGACAGTCAGGTTTGAGTATGGAGTGTCCTGTGAAGCCCTTCAATTCTGAGCGAGACACTGTCCCAACTACTGCGGTGATGACCTGAGCAGCCATTGTATACAACAGTTGTCAGCCCTAGTAGGGACACGAGGGGTGCTAACAGCTCAACATTAGTGTCCTCTCATGATAGGGCTAACAACTTGTGTTTTTCAGCAGCATTATGCTCCCCATACACAGCAAGGCTTTTCCAGGATGGCTCTGCCAGATTGTAACACTTCTTTGGGCTGCCCAGTGACCAAATTTATCACCAATGGAGCTTTTATGGGACCAGCTGGGATGTCAGCTTTGGCAATATAAGGGCCGTATTACACAACCTGAAAGTAACGAGCAAGCAAGCACCGACCAGTCAGGTCAGAGCTCGCTTGCTCCTCGTTCCTTGCTCGCTGTCTGTGCTACTATATGCACAGACATTGAGCGGGGAGGCCCATATGCGATAGTAGTGGTCTGCTGCCGCTGCTCCTACTGCCGCTATCATTGTTGTTTTGATTGGTCATGTTTTAAGACAACGATCAGCCGACATCATGCATGTCAGTTAATCGTTGCCTTTTAAAATGACTTATCGGCCGGCAATTGGCCAAGTACAGACGATAATTGGTTGGTATAATACAGCCCTAGGAGTGCACAGGAACTACAGGCTAAGCTACAACTCCTGTGCGCAAATCTTCCACAGAATGCCATATGGGACCTGTATGCTTCCATATCTAACCATATCTCATCTTGTATCCAGGCAAGACATGGCCCAACATGGTACCTCCCTTCTATTGTACAGTTTTCCCTAATAAACTTACCCTTTGTTTCCAATATTCTAATCACTTACATATATCATCATTACAATTACACATGTAACTTTCATTCAATTCCAACAACTCTTCCATGGTATGTTATTTATTTTTAGTCAATGAGAGTACCTGGCTAATGGATGACTGAATGTGGACAACACTGCTTGTTATTCTCCAATATAAACCTTCATTGTTTATATCCAGCAAATGAAAACCTGTCCAGGTCATGGTGGTCACACAGGTCTACAGCTGTGTCCTGTAACAAGCCGGGTACCTACAGTATGCATCCAACACATGACCAGGGCAGAAAAAAAAAATAAAAGGAACAGGAAGGAACTGACATAGCAATCGTAGTAAAAGTGTTGATTTTGAAAGTTATTATACAAACGTGTTTACTGGAATATCTCTTCCAACGTGAGGATCGGCAGCAATAAGTGTAAAGGTAGCCCCCCCCCCCATGGCACAACAAACTGTACGGGGCCCCCCAAATAAGCAGAGATCTCCTTGTCTTCTGCTTTTTATCCCTTTATTATGTTGCAGCATGTAAGTGAACACTGGGTAACTTACAAACTGCAGTACATTAGAGGTTAAGCAGAATGACACAGGAGACTCTTCATCTTTCCTGTGCATCCCCGGGCCCCCTCCCCTAAGGGCCCCATATCAGCTGCCTACCCTGCCTCTATAGTAGCTACGCCAAAGGTGAGGGCTGCTAGAAGCCAGTAAAGGAAAGAAATGGCACAGGAAAATGCAAATATATGAATCATAGGAAGCTGGTGGCAATGATAAATATAACCTGTCGTATATCTGCTCCTGTGCACACACACTTACTGTAAGAGAAAGAGACTATGAAATACATCAATTGAAATTCACATAAAACTCCATATTAAGTGAGGCCTTTGAAGTGAAATGTGGGAAGTGTTTATTGTAACAAGGTGGTCTCTGAGGACCATAGAAAAACTAGGCAATTCTCCTTTTCAAACGAAGCTCTTCTCAACCCAAGACAACTGGTGTAAACAAGTGGTGAGAACTGCTGTCACCAGCGTGTACAATGTTTATCCTACAGACATCTATGCATTCTGAGACTTCCAGGTGGTCTTGCCGACCGACCGGGCACTAACGGGGTATTCCAATTTTACAAACTAATAGCGTTGTGATAGGACCCAGAATTACTGAGAATGAAGAGGAGGCAGTGCTGTGCCCTTTAAGCAAGCATGTAAAAGTAACTAGAAAGATGAACGGCAATGGCAGTCAGTGACGTGGGAGCTGCAGGTTTATCCAACTTTCTTCCTTCCTTCTGTGGTATGTAAACCAGCACAGAGCTTTCAATTTCTATAAGCACCACAATCTACTATACAATGATAGTCACAGCTTTCTTCTCTTGGACTTTGGTAGTGGGACTGCTGCCTGTTTGCTCTTCCTTTTTAGCAGGTGATATCACATCATTCAATGGGACTAGATAATAACATGATATAGGCTTAAAATAAAGCATAAGTACGCATATGTACAAAAACACATACATATAAAGTCTATAATTATCAAGGATGAAGCCAAGCCTATGTCACTCCTGGAGCATATATTCCACTTGTCATTCAGAACATGTTCTGATGGGTTTCTGACAGGAGATGCGACACGGACTCCTCTTAGGAGTGCTGCCTGTGTTATCGGGTCAGATGGGAGCAGCACATGAAACAGGACAGCGGCAGGACACAGTGTGGGGCTTTTTAACATTTCCTTTTCAGTCTTTATTGTGTAAGGTTGCATGCCATCTGAAAACAAAGACAGCTTTCCGTAAACTTTAATTACAGAGTAGCAGACATGGTCAAAACTCAGAGAGAGAACACTCGCCAACGCTTTGAAGTTTCATCTGTAGGGATTTCACTATTTAGAGAAAGGACAGCTTAGAAAGGGCCCCTCGCTCCCCCTTGAAACGCACTAGCCCCCTTTAAACACAACATTTCTTTTATGCACTCGGGAGGCTGGAAAATGAGGTTTGTGTAGCGTGTTAGTGCTGGAATTTTTTAATAACCTCCTCTCGCTCTTTACTCTTCCCCCCCAATTATCGTGCTGAATAATTAACATAGTGAAGGAGATAACTAAAGCCAGCATCTCCCCACTGAAAGATCTTTAGTTCAAAGCATGGCCCTTTTTTTCTGTCCATTCCCCCTGGTGCCGCCACTAAAAACTTCCTTGTCAGTCAATCTCTGGGCAAACACTTCAAAGCCTTGTGAGGAAAAAGGCCCTGAGGGTCACAGAGAATTCATTGCAGGGAGGAACAGGCCGCACATACACCCAGCAATAGGAACACAAAGACAACAGGGCTCGGCGACACTGAGACACAGATACACAAAGAATAAAGTCATAGAGTGAACAAAAAAAAAGTATAAAAATAAATAGTGGAGAGGGAAAAAAGAGAGGCAGAGACGAGAGAACAGAGGGGAGGTGATCTGTACATCTGTCACCAAATCTATGTTTGGTTCTTTAGACATAAACAGCTCTACTGTTCTAGAAGAACATAACAATCGAGTGTCCCCAAGCAGGGAAAGCTGGTGGCATGTGAAGCATTCCTTCCATCCCGGGATGGTCGTTGATTAAAGTGCCACAGGTCTTTTTAGTTTGATGTTTGAAGATCAATGGAAGCGAGAGCACTTCAAAGGGGCGAGCAGGGATGACTGGCAGAATCCAGAGCGCAAACATTTACAGACACATCGGACGAGCTGGAAGGCAAAGCCAGCTTTTGAAATGACGTTTAAGGGTTGAGGATTTCTTCACAGGGAGTAGATCAAAAGCTCCAGACAGGAAGGAACCACCAGCAAACAACCGAGAGGAACCAGAGCACCGAGTTTTAGGCACCCAGAACAAGTAGGCTATAATTATGGGGTCTGCGGCCGACCAGGGGAATCCGAGTGCGACCCCGACAAACCCCAAACTATTTCAATTATTAAAACTACTACTAGCATTTGGCAAAAACATCCTGTGATTGTGATGGTCGAAGGACAGAGTGATTCCATGAATTACACACTAGCACAAATTATTGTTATATGTGTGTGTATATATTGTGTTATATTACGTGTATATATTATTTAAAGGACAATGATTTCCAATGTTGTCTTCAAGCAATAGACAAACTTTGTAATATTCGACCATTGCTGCGGCGCTTCATCTTAGGCAATACATGATGATCCCCACACATGCCAACTGTTACTTTAACCATCAAAAATAAAGGTGCTCGGAGGACCATGCCAGAGAGTAGCTTAAAGGGGTTGGCCATCTTACATGTTTTACAAGTATAGTAGTGAGTATGTCCTCCCACCAGCTTGGCCCCGGTTTCTGAATACATAGCTGCCTGTAGGGTAGCAGGTAATATACATGTACATGTACAAGGTCTGAGGACTCTCCTGACCTGCCTGAACCATAAATGCAGCCTGAACCTTGAGTCACCAGGATAGTCCCTGGTGGCTTCTGCCTGCCTCGCTGGCCTTGATAGATCTCACTCTATACCCAAATAGAGAGAGATTTATTAATATCTAGTGGGGTGGCGGGAAGCTGCTGGGGGAAATGGGATGGTATTCATGACTGATCCACTTTAAGGCCCCGTTCACACATAGCAAAACTAGCGGAATTCCGCGGCGGACAATGCCGTTAGCCTCCCTCTCATAATGGGAGTCTATGGGAGGCGCGCGCTGCTGTTCTCACAGCGTCTCTCTGCGCTGAAGAATGAACATGTTCTCCCATAGACTCCCATTATGTGAGGGAGGCTAACGGCATTCCACGGCGGACCATTCCGCTAGTTTTGCTACATGTGAACGTAGCCTAAATATTTGTATTCTTCCTGAAACAATATTTCTGGAATATCTTTTCTTATAGCTCTGTGTTGTACTGCTCCTCTGTTATTATTACTTTGACTAAATAGCCAATTGGGTGTTACCGCTGTCTGACAGTATTAGCACTGATTGGATAGTTTCAGACAGTGTAGGGGACAGCCCTCTCTCTGACTGGCCACACCCAATAGGTTAACCTATTTAGTCATACATTTCTAGTAACAATAACAGAGGAATGGCACAAAACAGAGCTATAGGAAAAGGTATGCCAGAATGGAACACAAGTACAGTATTTACTAAAACAGCCAGGTCCAGAAAAGCCACAGATCTTCTTTAAAGGGTTTCTTTCACTGCAGTAACTTGTCTTACTTTCTATACAGAGGTGTAACATCTTGGTGATCAGAGAACGTCCGAGCTGTGGGACCTTCACTGATCTATAAAAAGTAGGTGTCCTATCTCTACCAAGCTCAATGCCCTGTGGATATTTTCTATGCATAACAGGTATAAAATATAAACACATTTTTTTTAATTTTTTGATATTTAGGTAAAGCAACTCTGTACCCACAATCTGACCCCCCCAAACCACTTGTACCTTCGGATAGCTGCTTTTAATCCAAGATCTGTCCCGGGGTCCGTTCGGCAGGGGATGCAGTTATTGTCGTAAAAACAACTTTTAATCCTCCAGCGCTGTTTCTAACGGCCGGCTTACATTTGTATATGCATTAGGCTGGCACGACCTCTCTGTCCTTCCTCCCCACCCTCCTCATCATTAGGAATGATCCAGGCAGATTGCTTCCTATTCCCCACCTGTGTGTATAATGAACATGGGCTGGTTCATTAATACACCTGTGCAAAGCTTAAACAGCAGTAAATGTTCCTGGATCTTTCCTAATGATGAGGGGGGGGGGAGTTAGGACGGAGAGGTGGTGCCAGCCTAATGCATATACAAATGTAAGCCCCGGCCGTTAGACACAGCGCTGCAGGATTAAAAGTTGTTTTTAGGACAATAACTGCATCACCTGCCGAACGGACCCCAGGACAGATCTTGGATTAAAAGCAGCTATCCGAAGGTACAAGTGGTAACAAGTCCCCCAGGGGGGCTTCTAGTATATGTGTAAAAAAAAAAAAGTATTGTTATAAGTAAAAAGCCCCCTCCCCTAATAAAAGTCTGAATCACCCTTCTTTTCCCAGGTTTTAAATAAAAGTAAATAAATAAATAAATAAACATGTTTACTATCGTCACGTGCGTAATCGCACGAACTATTAATAAATCACATTACTGATCTTGCACGGTAAATGGCGTAAGCGCAAAAAAATCCCAAAGTGCAAAATTGCGCATTTTTGGTCGCATCAAATCCAGGAAAAATGTAATAAAAAGCGATCAAAAAGTCGTATATGCGCAATCAAGGTACCGATAGAAAGAACACATCATGGCGCAAAAAATGACACCTCACACAGCCCCATAGACCAAAGGATAAAAGCGCTATAAGCCTGGGAATGGAGCGGTTTTAAGGAACGTATATTTGTTAACAATGGTTTGAATTTTTTACCGGCCATCAGATAAAAGAAAAGTTATACATGTTATATATCATTTTAATTGTAACGACTTGAGGAACATGCATAACAAGTCAGTTTTACCCCAGGGCGATAAAAGAAATGCGTTTTTTTTTGTTCAATTTCACCACACTTTGAATTTTTTTCTGGTTTTACAGTGTACTTTATGCAAAAATTCAGCCTGTCATTGCAAAATACAATTAGTGATGCAAAAAATAAGGGCTCATGTGGATTTCTAGGTGGAAAAATGCAAGTGCTATGGCCTTTTAAACACAAGGAGGAAAAAACGAAAACGCAAAAACGAAAATTGCCCCATCCTTAAAGGGACGTGAATTTTTTTTTGCAGAAATCAATAGTCCAGGCGATTTTAAGAAGCTTTGTAATTAGGTTTATTAGCCGAAAAATAAATTATTATCATGAAAAAGCAGTTTGAAGCTCTAGCCCCTGTCTTCATTGTTCTCCTATGGAGAGAGCTAAATAAAACACCAAAACAGGACAACAAAGAGTTAATCTACAAATACATCACCCTCTATCTCCTCTGACAGTCAGCACTGACCTCTCTGACCTCTGAATACAGAGTTCACCCAGCTCAGTGCCTGTAATATTTTGTTCTCAGCTTTCTGCTGTTGGCTAACTCCCTCCTCCCCCCTCCCCTCTCCCTAGAACAGACTGGGTACGTCTGATGCAACAAGTCACTATTTCCTGATTTTTTGCAGTTAATGGAAAAGAGGAAGGGCTTTTTAAATGCAGATAATGGCATATTTGGCTAATAAACCCAATTACAAAGTTTTTTTTTTTAAATCACCTGGACTATTCATTTCTGCAAATTAAATAAATAAATAAATAAATAAATAAATATTTCAACAAAATAATGCAATAGGTTAACCAGGTACCCTCTGCTCGGCACCAGCAGCAGAACTTTAATGGGGTTCGTTACTTGAGCACTGAAAAATAATCGTCTCAAGTAAGAAGTACATTTTAGTGCTCGCTCAACACTAGTGGTAATCTAACATCAGCCGTCCATGCTAGGCCAAGATGGACAACTTCAGCCAACTTTTCTCTTCTATGGTCATATGTTCTGTACCTTTCAGTGGAATGCTATAGCTTATCTAGTGCAGTGATTTTCAACTAGTGTGCCGCGACACATGGTCGGGTGTGCCGCGGGGAAAGTTTCCCAAACTATGGTGCCCCTGTGTTTTGTTCCCCGGCAATGCGCAGCGATCAGTGGCGGATTATAATGTGGGCGGTTGCGTGGTGCGCTGCGGCGGGCCGTGATGCAAGCATCCAATCAACGTGTGCGCTATGGCCCGCCGCAGCGCACCACGCTCCCAGTCTCTGCTGATTGGAGGAGCACATCCGCGCCCTACGGGCGGCCAGTAGGTTAGGCGGACAGCAGCGGCGACCATCTCGGAGGAGGTGAGGAGGAAGGGGGGGGGGGAGAGAAACCTGGGGATGGGGGAGAGAAACAGTGGAGAGAAGCAGGGGGGAGAGAAGTTTGGTGGAGAGAAGCATGGGGGAGAGAAGCACAGGAGAGAAGCAGGGGGGAGAAGTATGGTGGAGAGAAGCAGGGGGGAGAGAAGCAGGGGGGAGAAGTATTGTGGAGAGAAGTATGGTGGAGAGAAGCACAGGAGAGAAGTATGGTGGAGAGAAGCACAGGAGAGAAGCATGGGGGAGAGAAGCACAGGAGAGAAGCATCGGGGAGAAGTATGGTGGAGAGAAGCATGGGGGAGAGAAGCACAGGAGAGAAGCATGGGGTAGAGAAACACAGGAGAGAAGCAAGGGGAAGAGAAGCACAGGAGAGAAGCACAGGAGAGAAGCAGGGGGGAGAAGTATGGTGGAGAGAAGCACAGGAGAGAAGCAGGGGGAGAAGTATGGTGGAGAGAAGCACAGGAGAGAAGCAGGGGGGAGAAGTATGGTGGAGAGAAGCACAGGAGAGAAGCATGGGGGAGAAGTATGGTGGAGAGAAGCATGGTGGAGAGAAGCACAGGAGAGAAGCAGGGGGGAGAAGTATGGTGGAGAGAAGCACAGGAGAGAGACAGGGGGGAGAAGTATGGTGGAGAGAAGCACAGGGGGGAGAAGAAAACAGGCCCAGGTTTCACACTGAGTATAAATACATTTATAATCTATATTATTAATTATATGTATAATATGTACTGTTTTAGTGTTGTTTTGTGCCATTTTGGTTGGTGGTGTGCCCCGGGATTTTTTAAGTATAAAAAGTGTGCCGCGGCTCAAAAAAGGTTGAAAATCACTGATCTAGTGAATGCATCGTTTTAGTCAGTTTCTGAGCTCTATTCTGATCTATCTTAATTTCATTAAAACCACAGTAGGTATTACAGTAGATCTGTAAATGGAGACTACAATACTGTATTTCTACAGTATTACAGTTCTACAATACTGTAAACTTTAGGTCGAACTTCAGTAAGCCTTCTCTCGCCTATTAGGATTTCATTTTTACACATTGTAAGTGGAAACAAAACAACAAGAATAGCAGTACAATATCAGTTTTGCAGTGGGTTAAGGCTGCTGTAAAACAACCTACTGAATGATTATGGAACTCACACTTTTGTCTAAATGCAATACCTTGTACTCTATTGCATACACTATGATCACCTATTTTATTGCATGCAGCCTTTGTGCTGCTACTACAGCTTTGCTAACAGTTTTATCCAAAAAGACCCCCGGACGAAGGCAACGAAACGCGCGTCGGGTGGTGGCGTCCCGGAGGATTTACACAATAACGGACCTTTAAGGTAGTTTACTTGCTGGATCCCTAGAATTTGTGGGGTAACAACAACAACAAATAGGTGGATTATAGGACTAATGTTATGATGTATGCTAATCTAATAAACTTTATGCACTAGCACTTTGGTATTGTCAAGATAAATGTAGCATTTTTTAGCATTTTTTAGTGTATTGCACTTTATCCATCTGTTGAACAACATGTGTTGTGTGTCAGGGATTGCAGCAAATAGTATGAGTTAATAAATACAAGAACCACCTCCGGGATAGCCACCGTTCTTTTTAATGTTAGGTTTTCTCTCTTTTTATGAATTGTTTTAAATATGTATACTCAATAAAGAGAAAAAAAATTTGCTACGCAAGTTCAGCATTTTTCTTTCTTGGATAAAACTGAATGATTATGGGAGTAGAAGTCTATAGCATAGAATTGTATAGGCATCTTCATAGTTTACCTGCTTTATAAATAAATGAGAGCCTGCATGGACAGGCTTTTATGGCGGCATATATGAATCTTTCAGTCTACACAATGCAGAAATCTTCCAGATGCAATAAAATGTATCAGCTTGGCTTCCGCTCAGAGATTTATAGAGGAGGAAATCTATACAGCACTTTTCCTTCTGATTAGAACATGCATAGAAGGCTGATAACTTTTCCACATGAGCAATAGCCGCCCAGCAATCATGTGTCAGTATACAGATGAGCGGTCCTCCTTCAGATCTTCCCCCAACATACACAATCTTCATCATGACAGGATGTGTCTTGTTGCCCTCTGAGCCCTGAGGAAGGACCTCCCTCTAACGGTGACACTTTTATTGAGTAGTTTAAGGTTCAGTGGAAGCGCCTCTATTAGGAACAGCAGTCATGGAAAGCCGGCCAAGAATAACAGGGCTGCCAGCAAGATGAAAGTCTGAGGCAGGAGAGGCTCTGCTGCCGGAACGTTACAGAGAAGAAAGACCCCTTCACAAGTTGCCAAGAGCTCAGAGCCCCCTCTCCTCCCAGAAACCTACTCCAGGCTGAACACACAAGCAGGGGGCTCAGGTTACTACTGTAGAGGAGGATGGGAAGACCTGCACAGCAAACTCATCATATAAAGAATGACCAGCAGGGTTTTGTATGGGACTTGCAGGGGAGACCCCCCTGCTTGACTCTCATAGGAAAGAGAAGGTAGAGATGTAGTCAGTGCGAGTATGAAGGCATCCTATATAACAAGTGCAGTAATGGTTGTGTACACCTCTCTGGTGGAGATGGTGTCTAACAGCTAATCCGCCTTATTCTAGGATTATTCACATCAATTCTCTGACTCTGTTGGACTCAGATGCATACAACACTCTCATACACACAAAAAAAAAATCCATGCCCACTATGGCTATGTGTATGGGGGGGCCTATTGACTTCTAGATGACGTTGAGGAAAAGAAGGATCAGGTGTAACTTCAGCACCCAAACCTCTTCTTCTTAATACAGCTGATTTTAAAAGTGACCAGGCTAAAAAAAAAAAAAAAAATATGCATTACTGAGTTGTCATAACCCCCCCCCCCCCCACTGTTGTCAATCAGGCAGTGCCCTCCCCACACCTTGACACAAAGGAAATGTCCTTTCTGCCATTCACTGGCTGTAATGGGGAATCATCGGTTTGCTGAACGACCACTTCCTTGTGTTGAGATGGAGACTAGGGGGTGACAAGTAGAGACCGGAGCTAGTGGAACAGCAGCAGATATGGCTGCTGGTGAGTACTACATTTTTTAGCCCCATTTGTCCACAATTAGAAAAGGGAATCTGCAGTCACCCTACAGAAAACACATGCATGCTCGGTTTGGCTGAGGGTGCAAATAAACAGGAGGGGCACATATAGTGCATCAACAACCTAATGGCTGCCAATACTGCTTGTTTATACTTTTCACACAATGTACATTTTCACATATCTCCCACACCCAATGATGATCTAAATATCTAAAGGGTCATTACGACAATTTCTGGAATATACTACATGTAGAATGATGGCGGGCATGTGATCATGCAGTGATGTATGGTTGGATTTTTCTGGCCTCTATGCTGGTGATGCTGACAGAATAGTTGCCATATCACCCATGTATGTGGCTTAAAGGGAACCTGTCACCCCCCCCCCCCCCGTGTCGGGGTGACAGGCTCCCGACCCCCGCTACAGCCCCCTATACGCACCTGATCCCGCTTCTGGATCCGGTCGGGTCACGGAGATATCAGCCGCTGCAGCCCGGCGCGCGCCCTAAGAGATGAGTCCAACGCTCATAGAGAATGACAGGAGAGTCCAGCGCTCCGTCATTCTCTATGAGCGTTGGACTCATCTCTCAGGACGCGTGCCGGGCTGCAGCAGCTGATATCTCCGTGACCCGACCGGAACCAGAAGCGGGACCCGGTGGGATCAGGTGAGTATAGGGGGCTGTAGCAGGGGGTCGGGAGCCTGTCACCCCGGCACGGGGGGTGACAGGTTCCCTTTAAGATTCGTTTTAAATGAAGAAATAAAACCTCTATTTGCTGTTTTCTCACAAAGGTAGAAATAAGGCAGGTTGTTCTACTCTTCAAGGACACAAAATGGTACCTAACTAAAGATGTGGCAGGTACTCTATTTAAACTTAAAGGGGTAAAATTCTTCAGTGTACAGTACTAGTAACTACTCATAGTACTTACTGACAAAAGCTCCCTGTGCACCTCATAGAGCTAAATCCAGTCTCCCCTCCTCTAGGCTGGGCTGCCCTGCTTTGTGGCAAGTCTGTCCATAAGATGGCCGACATGGAGGAGCATGTGACCATGTCCCAGCCCCCAGTATCAAACACTGAGCCTGTATATGCCTATGGTGGACACTGGGATCCGGGCATGGTCATATGCTCCTCCATGTTGGCCATTTTATGGACAGACTCACCACAGAGCAGGGCAGCACAGCCTGGAGGATGGGAATCTGATTTTAGCTCTATGAGGTACACAGGAGCTCCTGTCAGTGAGTGCTATGAGTACACTTACTAACACTGTACACTGGACTAGTTTACTATAAAGTGGCCCAGTGGAGGGCCCAGGTGATATCTCAAAGGGTTTGCGCGTCTTGGTGGTGGTGGCGGTTGCCCTACAGGTCGTGACCATGGCGGATGGCTGTGGGTGGGATAAGAAAGTTTTGAACTGTTTATATTAATCTAATGTCACAGTATGTTGGATTCTACTACTGTGTCCCCATCGAAAGTAGTGTGTCAACCATGGTAATGTATGTATACTTATTTTTGAAAATAAAATAAAATATGGTTTAAAAAAAAAAAAAGAAAGAAAACCACATGGGGCTAGAATAAGAGCGCTATAACATGGTTGATAATGTGATAATGGCCAAATAGGCAGATATTGGCCAGTGTTGTGGGGCCAGCAATCAGATGCCGAACAGACAAAAACTCCTTTGGTGACATGCTTAAAAATTATTTTGTGTCAGCCCCAAATCTCTAGTTTAACAGAGGATGTGCGGACGTTTTGGAGGAAACAAACTCCTCCTTCCTCGCGCATGAGGAAGGAGGAGTTTGTTTCCTCCGAAACGTCCGCGGTGAGGACGTACCTGGGCGTCCGTGTCTGATGAGTACATCAGCTGTGAGCTTTAATATGTGACTAAAAAGAAAATAAAAAAATATATGTCATGAAGGCATTGTGAGTATTTTCTCCTCCGGATCATCGGAGCGTGAAGGTTCCTTTCGGACCGACTGAATCTACATTGTGGTGAGAAACCCTTTATTCCTCCATACGTGTTGTGTATTGAAGATTTGAATATTTGAAGATACGGGACTAGTGGAGTCCAGTAGTGTGGAGGCAGCTGTAAGCGTTAATTAGTGCAGAGTATTATCATTGGTTGTGATAAATGTCTCACTAACCTGAAAAAGGCTAAGGGAGTCATCCTTCAACTCTGTCCTTGGAGGAGTAATAACTGCAACAAAAAGAGAAATTGTCTAAGGCCACATTCACACGGCGGGTAATTGTCCGCAATTGCGGACAGAACATAGAACCATTGTTATTCAATGACCCCCACTCACATGTAAAAAAATAGGACCTGCTGTAACGTGGACCGTAATTTGCGACACGGATCGCTATCTTAATGAAGTGCCAATGTAGTGCTCAGTGAAGCATGGAGCGCTACAGATGCACATTCGGAGTCTGATCTGCGGTCGCGGTCTGCACTACGGACGTGTGAATGTAGCCTTACACTTTTACAGCAAAGGAGTGTGGGACAATGATGCATCAGTATAGGTAAACTTTATCTGGAAGAACCTGGAACTATCTGAAGTTACTGAAAGCCAACAAAGCAAACATGAAATTCCCAGTCATCAAGTATGTGTATTGAATAAAGATGTTCAGGAATGGGGGAAACTTTGCTCAGCTAAACAGTAGGACACCAATGTGGCCAGTTATTGGCTGAGCGGGTCTAGAAGCACCACACTGCAGAGACTGAGGTCTGGTAATAACGACTGCTAGGAATGGTGCGAACCCACCGAGGTTCGGGTTCGGCTGAACCCGAACGCTCAGCATCGGATTACCGCTGTCTGCCCGCTCCGTGCAGCGGGCAGATACAGCGGGAGGACCGCCTGGAAAACTGGGATGCAGCCTATAGCTATGGCTGTATCCTAGTTTTCCAGGTGTTCCTCCCCCTGGATCCGCCCGCTGCACGGAGCGGGCAGACAACGGTAATCATTGCGGATGGTTCGGGTTCGTACGAACTTGGTTCGGACCATCCCTAACGACTGCAAATCGCATGTTTTTTTTTTTTAAAGTAACCTAATCCCACATTTTTGTGGAAAATTGGCACAGCATGTGTGGGTAAGTCCACCAACAGTCTTGGTATGTGGGGTCTACAGTGGTCCTAATTCTCACTTCTATCTGCCTGTTCACTTTACCTGTATGAACAGGCATAAAGCTCAGCTTTAGGACCATCTGTCATAATAGTCCTTGTTCAGTCATGTTTTCTGTCACTTGTAACTAAATAGCATAGCACTATACCACCCAAAACTAAACAGTATAGGGTCACTAGTGTTAGTAGCGCACTAGAGGCACATGAGATGGCATTGACATACATAGGTAGAATGGGATCTCCGGTTCTTCCAGGTGGTTCGACACAAACTCCCGGACTGCACCGACTGCAGGAGAAAGTAAAGAACAATTGGCAAATTAATGAAGTAAATGATGAGCAGAGTAAACACTAACAGATAGCTAGTAACTTACTTGTCTCGGATATACGGAAAAATCCCTGCAGAATATAGCGGTCTGGGAAGAGGACACGGAGGACTATCTGTGAAAGTAACCACAGAACAGTCATGAGCAAGGCAAACTTCAATGCCACCATTCAGGATCATCTTTCTTTCATTAATTGACAGATGTAAACTGTAATCTCTCCTTTATGTGCAGTATAAGTATGGTACATACACAGTATGCATTTCTTGTCAGATCCTGGTGATTTTGTTAGAATTCAATACATCTGCTGAAATACAGTCTGACCTCCAATATCTCCTGGCAGATTTAAGGTCTGAACAAGAATGGTTCAAGTGGAGGAGCAACAGGTAAATGGGCATGGGCAATGTGGTGGCTGAGGTCTGAATCTATGTGGGCCAATATATATATATATATATATATATATAAAAAGCCATAAAATCAGACAATCAAGGTTATGTATGGGGATTAAATCCTTCCTGTTTGGGTTATACGCTCTTCCGTTGTGACAAAGACATTGCTAGAATCCATCATTATCTTCTTATGGCTTTGTCAGAGGGAGATTGCTAACCTGTCTAGACGGAAACCATTCACACCAAACGTAAAGCTACTCTTCTCAAATCCTACATGAAAGGACAGTGTGGGCAGAACCATGACAGGGGTTATCGGCAGGGAATAAATCACACCGGCAGACATCATAGGAAATGAAAAGCTCTTTGTAGATATAATCCCTTATATCAGACCTGGCCTTGTATCCAATCAGCAGTATCAAAAAGGATGTATAAAACCCATCATGCTATATGTAAGGACTCCCTTAGGATTCTAACCAAAACTAGTGTAAAATATATTCTAAAGAATATTGGCCAACATATATAGATAAAGAAGCTTTGCAAACAGTATTGAGTTACACTTGCAGGGCTCATCAAGTTAAATACCCAAACTATGGCTGACAATTTGTTGTCTAGGTTACCGACCACCACTCTGCTATACGGGTTCACGTACACCTGCCAATGATGGCCGTCTGCGTTGCAATCAAGCGCCAATCAGTGAGATCAGCGCTTGTTTGCAGTGCTTTTACAAGGCATGATTAATCACGTGGCCATTAAAATATAATGCTATTGGCTGCAAATCTCCTGTTTACACAGGGAGATGTGCGGCGGATATGTGCGCTAAATTATGCTGCCACACAAGAGATGTGCTTTTACACGGGCTGATTATTGGCTGAATGAGCTCTGCCAATGATAGGCCCATATAAATGGGGCTTAAAACCAGTGGTCTGGCTGGTGTAGATATAGCTATAGTGTATATACATACATACGAGGGGGGCTGAGAAGTTCCCAGCTTTACTCCCTTCCAGTTGAAATTGAAAAATGAATTTGGTACTATATGAAAGTATGATATGTTATGTATAATATATTCAGTAAACAGCGGCCGCAGAAAACCCTGTCAGTGCATACTATAGAGTGATCGACTCCGGCCGCATGCTCCAAAGTGTGCAGTGAGGAGTTCTGATGCGGGGCGCACAAATGCGCCCGCATCAGAACTTAGCGGCGCTAGAAATCATCAGGCCGGTACTGCAGGGATGATCTTTTCTGAGAAGGAATGGAATGTCTAGTCTCATACTACGTGTGAACATAGCCTAACTGTGTAAATATCAGAGGTTTAAGATTTTTAATTGCAAGTAGAACTTGAGACAGCAGAGGAAGCAAGTTTCATGTCTGGGGTTAGGGGTTGTCATGGGCATTTACTAAAAGAACGAGCACTTCCAAAGCAATGTATTAGCCTTTCTCAAGCAGTGATGGGCATTTACTAAGTTGTCACAAGCACTTGGGGAGAAGTGTCCTTCCAACAGTATGTTGAAGATGAACCCTGCAGTGGGCACCCCACAACTTCAACATACATAGATAAAAATTTGGTATACACATGTAGACATCAAGTCAAACATGAGGAGTGAGCGCAAGAGTGAGAGTGAGGGCTTGTGTCTCTTTTATAGTTACCTACATCATGATTTTCTTTCATAGCCTCAAAGTGACTGGTCATCTATCTTCCACTGCATAGCTACTCTTTCTCCATCTATGTCTCATGTATAGTTACTTACACCAAACTTGATGTATGCAACTTTACACATTTATAAGGTCCTCGTCATGCTTTTCTTGGCGCTGTGTTCAAGGGTTCAGCGATATGTGTCTATCATATATATGAACTTTCTTTTGCTTTCACTGATGTATCCTTAATACGGATCCTCAATAAACTTTAGTTATTTAAAAAGGAAAACTGTTTCTTAGGTATTCTCACTTTATCCACTGTGAAATGATCAGTAACAGAGTCAATAATAGGAAGTGCTTAGGAGGTGAATACAGACTTTCCACTAATCCAGATGAAAGCATATTTGTGCTCCGGAAGGCTTCATTCTCTTATGGTTACAGTCACACTTTCTTATTGCCTGATAAAAACCTGTTTCACAATTCTGGAATTTGGATCACATTACTGGCAAAAAAAATAGACAAATTACTGAGGGGCCAAGAAAGGACATATAAAAGTCAGCTCCAGGGAGGGGGATGATAAGTGTATCAGTATGGCACACATGGGAATCCCAGTAATGTCCTCGTGACATTTAGGTGGCTACAATATCCATGTTGTATACACAAGGAAGAAAAAGCATGTGCATACACCAAAAGAGGTTCTACATTGTTTTTACTGTATTTCTTTCCATGGCAAGGACTACATAACACTGAATGCCCCTCCCTTATATTATAAGTAACACTTGTGAGTACCTATAGGTATCACTTGTTGAGGTCTAGACTTCTCTACACCTCTAAAGGTGCCCAGCTCCTTTAGGATTAGACCATATGGGCTAGCGTTTACTCCCACACACATCAATGACCTTGGGAGCCTATGACCGACACCGGTTCACTGGTTGACCTTGAAACACATTTTGTAAGTGCTACATCCTGGGAAGACATGTCGCCTAGCCATCACATTTTTCTGCTTCCATCATATCTACTTCCAGAACAGATTACTTGCTGTCTAATAGATCACATTCAGAAGCCACTGTCACCTAATAATGTATTTCACTTCCCCTAAGGTTATGGATGATAAGTGTATGGGTCAGTCTTTAAAACATTACTAAAATTTTTATTTCATAAAAAAATGGAATAGCTTGTTCTAAAACTTACATCTTCTAAAATCAGACCTTCTCATCCCCATCTCCAAGTCTTTGCTCTGGCTGCACCAGTCTCTAGTATACTCACAGACACAATCCCAACACCTACAGTTTTAAGAATTGAGACCCTCAGCTCTATTCATAACACAGCCACCGTGGCCTGATACGTAAATCGGCGGGGGGTACAGAGGTCGGACCCCCACCCCCTTACCCTCCTACTTTTCCCCTACCCTGTGGATAGGGGAAAAGTGATTTTTTTTCCTGGACAACCTATAATGTTCCCTAATACCCCTTTCATCTTTTATTCAGCAGTGTCCTCTATGTCCTCCACTTTGTATCTGCACACAGATTGGCTGGTGACTCGCTCATCCACCGTATACAATTCTATTTATACCCAAATAAAGGACTTACTGACAATTGTCTCAATTCTCACTCCTCATAGACTGTAAGCTCTTGTGATCGGGCCCTCATTCTTCTTGTTTCAGTAATTGCTGTAATTCTGTAATGTCTGATTGCCTCTTTATATACCCTCACAGTCGAAAAGTGCTGCAGAATTTGTTCTATATAAATAAATATTATTATTATTATGCTTTATTAAAGGAGTTTTCAAGGAGTACAGTATTTATGGCTTATCCACAGGATATGCCACCACTGATCATTTTATAGTGGTGGCGCTGTGTTACTGCAGCTCGGGTCCCATTGAAGTGAATGGGGGCTAAGCTGTAGTTGTGCGGCACCACCGCTATACAATGAATGTTACAGACTTTCCGACTCTGTTGACTGTGTAATGCAGGGCACCGAAGAGCTGATCAGAAGGAGTGCCATGTGTCGGCACCCTGACAATCAGCAATTAATGGCCTAACCATCAATGGATAGGCCATCAATCATTTAACCTGGAAAACCCCTTTAACAAAGACCTGACACCAGTGTACTGACTGCACAAGAATTAAAAAGTAAAATACAGTAAAGGGACAAATTTGCTATGTGCTTCATTTACCCAGGTTGAGAAAAGCAAACATTTATCGCCAGGTAACTTATGTTTATTACCATGGGACCTAGACATGATCCTAACTATGTATAAAATGCTGCTTAATATCCGCACGGTTCTTTTCCAGCACTTTATAGAGGAAACATCTGTATCTCACATTTGATTGCAACACTTACAGCCGAATGCTATAAAAACCAGTCTGACAGAAATACAGTGTTGTGTATATGAAATACCCTTTAAGATGGCTATATAAAAGGCTATTTTTGGCCCCAAGGAATGATTTGGCAACAAATCAAACAGAGAAATATCTTTTTGCAATGATTTCAACCTTCTCCCCTCTCATACTTCACACTGGCATGGATAGTGCAGGGTGGGAAGATACCCAACAGGTGCAAAGAATGAAGCCCAAGCAATGTAATCTCTATGGAAAAACACATTTGCAGTGGATTACTGGCATCAGGGCTATGTCATTGGACTGTCACCTCTTTAAGGAGGAGCTTTCACAAATGTCTGCCCTTCTAATAAATAGAAGTGCGGTTACCATGGAATAAAAACAACTAACAACCACACTAAGCGCAACACTGTGCCGAGATAGGCCATACACGCCGACAACAAGGGGACAGCATGCCACAAGACACATGTGGGTAGATTTACCAAAGCTTGTCACACTGGAGCAGATGTCCATAGCAGCCAATCTGATTTTTGAATTAACTGGTGTCAGAAATACAGATTTGTAATTTACTTCTATTTAAAAATCTTCAAGTCTTCCAGTACTTATCAGCTGCTGTACATCCTGCAGGAAGTAGTGTATTCTTTTCAGTCTGACACACTGCAAATCCCAACTAAAGAGACGGATTTCCCCACTGGAGGTACTTCCCCAAAGAATCCAGCTCTCTTTTTTCGAATCTAGACTGTACTCCCCTACTGTAGACAACCTCCCAAACTCCATCAAAGACTTTGTGGATGCATGTCCCCAGAAAACATAACCCTCTACGTTTTACAAAGCTACAGCTCATGTTTTTCTGCTATTTTCAAGCTGCAGAAATTCTCTAAATGGGAATCCGCTAGGTTTTGGAAGGGCATGATTATGATAGGTATACATTGGCAAAACAGTTCCTAATGAGTGGTAGAGTGCTGAGACTCATCTTAAGTTAATACATAACTCCTATCAGGGTTTCCACACTCTCTGTCACCTCAACCTGTTCGGATAGGGTTAAACAATGCTGAAGTGTAAATGTCATCTATGGATTTTTGGCATGGCATGTGGTTACGCCCATTAGTTCAGAACTACTGGGTAACTACAAAAAGTGGACGCAGATGTTAAACCTTTCTTCTATGCGCACAGGTTGGATGAGGAACCTGACAAGGAATCATGAACAAAGAGAATCTTTGAAAAATTTTGCATCTGTTGCTCACAAGGTTTAACTTAAAGGGGTAGTCCCATCTCAAATAACATAGTTAAACGTGTACTCTTCATCAAGTTGAGTATTTTTGCACATTTATTTATCAAACTTGCCTTCTTCTCCTGATATGCTGCCCTTCCTCTCCCATTGTTGATTTCCCATTGTAGGTTATAGACCACCACTCGAATTAGCCTTTCTAGCAAAGCGGATTGCCCATGATTGACCCTCATGTTATGTGCAGTGTAATAATGTTCAGTTAGGATTCTCTTGCTAGCAATATTTCTTATGCCTTTTTTGAAATATTTTGTTTCTTAGGCACTGCAACATCTCTCTTTGTCTGTCTGGCTAGCTGGCACATGGTTGGGTCTCGTACATGAAAAATCCTCAATAAACAGTTCAAAAAATGGAATGTATCCCCTAAATGGAGCCCATATTAAGGCCCTATTATACGGGCCGGTCTAGAGGAGCAAGCGCTATTACGACAGTGAGTGGGTAAGATCAGGTGGGGGCCGCGGGGGGCTGAAGGAGGGGAGCCCATAGGAGATAGTGGCGGTCTGCTGCCAACGCTCCAATACTAGGAATGATGACCAGCAGATGGCTGTTATCGTTCTATTTTTTTCCAACATGCTGAAAGACAAGGATCAGCTGAAATTGTGCATGTCGGCTGATCATTGCCTTTTAGCATGAGCTATTACACCAAGCAATTATTGGCCATAACGTCCGATAATCAGCCAAATACATCCGATAATCGCTTGGTGTAATAGGGCCTTAAGTCTGTGGGATCAAAGACTAATTCAGTCAAAGTCAAAGAGTTTAACATATACAATATAGGAGCACCTTCTGGCATATACGTTAAATGGCAGCCAAATATACTGTGTCCACCTAGCCTAAGGTTGGGGGTACTCCTGCTACAGACTTATCGTTTGCCTTTAAAATCTTGTAGGCACATATAGTACTGCCCCATGTCTTGCCTTATAAATTATATCAGTACACTCAGTACTGCCCCCTTACAAATAAAAAAAACAAATAAAAAGGAATTGCAATATCTTTTGTTACCAGGTAGAATTATATAAAGGTCATAGAAAGTTCCCAAGATGAAAAATTGCAGATGGCCAGAGAATACCCACACAGCTTTAGACTATGTTCACACAACGTATAAGCAATGGACGTTATTTGGCTCTAAAAACAACGGCAGCTGTTTTGAGAATCAAACAAAAGTCGTTCTTATCAATGAAAATTGCACTGATTTAAAAGCACAATGGCCAGAAATAATTGACAATTTCCCCGGCCACACCAAACTTTCAATACAGTGTATAGGTTCAATACACTGTGTGAACAACAGCCGTTGTTTGCATTGACTTCAATGCAACACATTTTTTTCTATGACAAGAACAGCCACTGTTTTAATTGCAAACAACGGCCATTCTTGTCATAAAAAATACGTTGTGTGAACATAGCCTTGATAGCATGATAAGAGGGATTCCAACCAGGAAACTTCCCTTTATTACCAAAACAACAGACATAGAGCAACTACTATTTAGTGATAAAAAGAGCAGTCCTTCCTGTAAATGTGAATAGCAGCTTCCAGTTACACATGGTCTGTATACCACTGGCATTGCTTCGGGAATTGATTTAAGCCGGTGACAGAGATAAATCATACTGGTCCCAGTTAGAGAAGGACAAGAGATAAATAAGTGTGGAGCATGCAGGTTTCAGGACCTTACCTTTGGGTACCTCTCTATTTTCTCCTTAAGCTGTGCCTCTCTAAGAGCTTTAGTCATTAGAGGAGCTTCTTCAAGCCGCTTTCTGTTGAGAGAAATTATGTTAAGGGTCTATTCACACAAAGGATCTGCAGCAGATTTGATGTTGCAGGTTTTTTGCTGCGGATAAGCTGTTGACACACATTGATGTACACATAAGATAGTAAATAAAACATGACAGATGTTAAAAAAAATATGGCTTATTCACCTTTCACTTCTGAGTTCAGCAAATCTTCTTCTTACATCATCCATTGTGACCTCAAAAAAGTCATCTGGGAGCTCCTGGAGACTGGCACTTGCACTTTCCTCTAAATCCAAATGGCACACCAGGGTCTCTCTGTCTATTGGCTGAAAAAAGGAGCAACATCAAAGAGGTCAAGGTTTTAGACCTTAATTTATTCACTGCTAAGGAAGTATATACAGTAGTACATCATGAGCTTTAAGTGTCATTGTCGTTACAACTTTCAAAGTGTAAAACAACAGTATTTGTGATGTAAAGCAAGCTTGCAATATATATTCATTATTTTTTTTAGTTATCATGCTGTAAGTAAAACACAGCTATACTTACCAGAAATCCAGGTCCAGTGTCCTGAAGGTAGCTTTATAGTCTTGTGCTGGTTGAAAAAAAGAGGCTTAACACATGAAGCCCTGGCCAGTACAGAGTGTCACGGCTTAATGTGTCCGTCAATCACATGACTGCCTTCTCTGTGAGCGCACAGATGAGCTGAAAACACAGGACTTCTTGTGTTTAGTGTCAGAACACAGGAAGCGCTGTGTTTTCCCTACATAACTAAAACAAAATAATGAATGTAAATTGCAAACTTGCTATATATCACATCTACTGTTGATTTAGGTTTTGAAAGTTATAATGACAGCAACACTTTAATTTGTTCTAGTTAATCTGTTCCACGTCTTTATCTCATTCGTATTATTCCGTCATCATATAAAAGCCTAGATTCTTAGCATTCAGGTAATACCGGGTTCAATAGTTTAGATGCAATATACAGGGAGCAAGATGAAGAGATTTTTTTCCCCTGGTTCTCTCCATGTAAGGGCCCTATTACATATAGCAATAATCTACGTCAGGCCAATTTGCTTCGGGAAATAAAGACAACAATCATCGGCTGATCGTATCTTTTGGGCCTGACCTAAAATTATCTGCTGTTGGGCGCCCATTGCTACGTGTGCCTGATGAATATGCAAAAAAATATAATAAACTTATACGTACCTCTCTGCGCTCCCTGATGTCCATCTAGCCGTTTAGCCAATCACTGTCCGCAGAACTGTCCCTGTGATTGGCTGAGCGGCCTGTCACTTCAGACACTGCGGGGAGCGGGCCCAAGCTAGCAGGACATCAGGGAGCGTGGAGAGGTATTTATAAGTTTATTATTTTACACTTATTAGGCAAGGGCTGCACAGACATTGATAATGATGTCTTTGCAACCCTTGCTGCACAGACATCTAGCAGATCAGCACTCGCTAACATCAAGTCATCAGGCTGTGTAATACGGCCGTAGGGGACATTAGGAAGAAAGATCACAGCTTGTTATGGGCATCTGTCCTCAAACAGCCTTTAGGCACTCCAGCAGGAGTTACAGGAACTGTTGCCCCTCTAAATGTCTCTTTTCAACTAAAATAGCAAGAAGAGCAATATGGTGGCTCAGCATTCAGAACTTGCAGCACTGAGATCCTGGGTTCACATCCCACCAAGGACAATATCTACCAGGACTTGGACTTTGTATGTTCTCCCCGTTTGGTACTCCAGTTTCCTCCCACTCTATATGTTGAGTTTATGTGCACAAAACTCATACATGTCATTTAGGAAGTACCACAGAGACTGAATGCAATGCCGGCTGTGCATGTGCAGTGTGCGCCAGTCAGCTTACTACCCCCTAACCTTTGAAAAAGGGATAACTTTCGGAGATGGGAATACCTCTTTAATATTAGGTATTACTTTTTAATGTAATACACATTAGCCCAGTCTGGTATTTCAGGAATGAGAAAATCCAGACCAACGTTCACCCATGCTCACCCCTGAAGTACTTTCCTCTCCATCAGTCTTGGACTTCTTTGGCCTAGAAGGGCCTGGACTATGAGAAGGCTCTTGGGCTGTGGCAGTAAGCATGTTAGCTTCTGTAGGGACATTGGCACCTCCTAGACGATGGCCGCCTCCTTGGAAAGGCATAAAGGAAGTCACCTGAGGCTGAGTAGAAGCTTCACTTAAGTCTCTAGAGGATGGTCCAGGCTTATCACACTCCAAATCTGGCCGTACAACCTTCACATGATGTTGGTCCTGCCTCTCTGCCAATGATGGCCCAGAATCCTGCACTGGATTCTGGACACTGGATTCATCTAGCTTAGTACTGTCACTGGAGTGCTGCACTTTCTGACTTGCAGCAGAAGGTTTCTCTATTGCAGAAGTACTTGGTAACTCAGTTACATCGACATAAGTGTCCTTCTTTTTTGTTTCCTCTTGAAGTATCTTAGGCTGTCTGTTCTCAGATGGCTCATTCTTCCGCACTATAAACCTTGTAGAGATAGAAGTTATTATTCCATTTTATTTAGACAAATGTCAAATCTAAATAATAACCAGACATACAACAAATACTCACCTGATAATGGCACTTCCACTTGTAAGGCCCAAAGACTGAAGGTTTGTCTGTTTCAAAGCCTGTTCACCTGACACCTGAGGGACAGAATATGATCAAACCTATAATGTACAGTCTACCATGTCATAAGACCATCACACATGCACCATATTAGGTTTTAACAATCATATTAACATGCAGTGCATTTTCCTGCTGTGGATTTAAGGACATGCAATTTGCCATAAATCCTCAGCAAATATGTGACAAAATCTACATGTACATCAGGACTGTGGAGTCGGAGTCGGAGTTGTAGCTATTTTTGGCTGGAGTCGGAGTCGGAGCTAGTCCGACTCCAGCTTAAAAAAAATATTTTAAAAATTTAGAATTGAATGTTGATATGAATTTTACAAGTTTTGCTCATGAATGTATATTATGAGCAACATTCTCATAGGACACTGGCCCTATTACATAAGGGTGGTCGGGAGATATATTAGTAATAGGACACTGGCCCTATTACATAAGGGTGGTCGGGAGATATATCAGTAATAGGACACTGGCCCTATTACATAAGGGTGGTCAGGGAATACATCAGTAATAGGACACTGGCCCTATTACATAAGGGTGGTCGGGAGATATATTAGTAATAGGACACTGGCCCTATTACATAAGGGTGGTCGGGAGATATATCAGTAATAGGACACTGGCCCTATTACATAAGGGTGGTCAGGGAATACATCAGTAATAGGACACTGGCCCTATTAGATAAGGGTGGTCATGGAAAAGTTGTGGGTCACTATTTGGCAGTTTGTTTCTGAGCTGGAAGAGTCCATTGTGTGGGGGGAGATCTGTGCTGTTCTCTTCCTGGATGCTGGATGACTGTATGTGAGCAGCAGTGTAATATGAAGATATCCTGTGTAATATAGAGGAGGAGAAGAAGACATAAGTAGTATAGCAGTAACCTCTGTCCTCAGTGTGGTGTTTTCTCTCTGGGGGGGGGGGTGCTTGTGCTATGGCTGCAGTAGGCTGTGTGTGTGCTATGACTACAGCAGGCTGTATGTGTGTGTGCTATGGCTGCAGCAGGCTATGTGTATGTGTGCTATGGCTGCCTGCAGCAAGCTCTGTGGGTGTGTGTGTGTGTGCACACTATGGCTGCAGCAGGCTGTGTGGGTGTGTGTGTATGCTATGGCTGCAGCAGGCTGTGTGTGTGTGTGTGTGTGTGTGTGTGTGTGTGTGTGCGTGCTATTGCGTGCCCCCACAGTGATCTTCTATATCACTGTGTGACCTCTATATCACTATGTGTGACCCCTCTCTATATCACTATGACTGACCTCTATATTACAGGTATCTGGCATTGTTAACAGTGTTTCTTTACGTATGGTGAATATTTAGTTAGAAACATAGAAGACTGTCAGCAGGAAAAGACCACCTGCTCCATCTAGTCTAGTTGTGAGTAGTTCATTGAGGCTGGAGACTAGCTGCATCCACAGCACACACAGGAGAATCTGCTTTATATACAGTATTCCTTTATTCCCTCAGAAGTCGCCCCAGGATCATGTAGGACATGCTGCTGAGCCAGTGTGATAAATAACTCCCCTGGTATATGACTGGCGGCCATTTATGAAGGAGCAGGAGTCGGAGTCGGGGGTCGGTCCTGATAAAATTCAGGAGTCGGAGTCGGTCCTGACAAAATTCAGGAGTCGGAGTTGGAGTCGGAGCTGCGGCTTACCGACTCCACAGCCCTGATGTACATGTGACCTTTGCCTCCATTTCACTGTAAATTTACATTGAATTTACACAAAGACTACAGTGTACATCATTTAACCTAAAAATATATTCTGGACTTCTCTAATTCATTAATATAAAACAGATACCTCCAATATGGCTGACCGCTTAACAGCACATATTTTAGGAACCGATGATTAGACTATAAAAGTAGAAACCTCGGAAATACTGATTGAAACATGATGCTAATGTCCGCAGATACAAGTAGCTTTTCTCTGATCTCACATGAGCTATGTCCTTTTAAGCGACGCTGGGCACACACAGCGCAATGCCAAGTATATAATGAAGTCATCTGTGTTCCTTTTAAGCCCATTTTAATGATGCACTTTTATTAGAACTTCAAAGCCTGTGGATGGGACTCTCTCTGGCCACTGTCATACATCAGTTCTTCAGTACTGAGGACACAGAGAGGTGCGAGCTGGAAGTGCAGGAGTACACAATTCACTCATTAACAAGCTGTCTGTACACTTATGTGTCACCTTACCTCATCGCGCATATAAATGCATACGGCAATGCTTCCAGGAGCAATATCTTCCAAACACTCCCTGAAAAATAGAAACAACATCACTTAAACCAAACCTAAAAAGCAGACAAAATCCTCTCATTTATGCTGCTGACAGCCAGAACAACAATACTTCCCAGACAGAACAGAGTCACAATCACACCGCTACTTTTTTTAGGAAAAATACTGCTGCTGGTTTTGATCCAGTTTTTTGAGCCAAAGCTAAAAGAGATGGAGAAAAACAAAGGAAGGACCTGTCCTTACTGCTGGATCCACTCCTGGCTTTGACTTCTGCATTGAAAACAACAGCAGTGTGTTTCTAAAAAAAAAAAGTGTGTAACTCAAAACTAAGGCTCATTTCTATATAGAGCATTTTATCACACATAAATAATAGTAACTCAAAACTAAGGCTCATTTCTATATAGAGCATTTTATCACACATAAATAAGAGATGAGCAAACCCCACTTGTCCATACCTAAGAATACAGCATTTGACAGCAAATACAGCAAAGAGGGAGACAGCCGTGTTGCCGCCAGCTCCTCTACCTGCTCTGTATCTACAAGACCTGGATGGTCCTATAAACCTTTAATGGAAGTCCATCCTAGTAATGTCTCCCTGAGATCAGTGATCTGTTTCTCTTATGGCTCTACTAGACATTGCTTCCGCCTAGCCAGAATCCTGCCCCACACTGATGAGGGGCAACACCCCGAAACACCTGTCTGTGGATGGATTTCTGGCTTTGGTTTTTCCCTTGTCATCACATTGACTTATAGGGCCACTTAATAAGGTGTTTTTGGTGGTTAACCTACAGGAGCCACCCCTTGGCTGGGTCCTTCCCAGAGGGATATCTGTCTAGTACTGTTTTTCTCGACTTCTAAATGAGGTTCCACAGGTTCTTTTTTTACATATTCATGTCTCCCAGGGGGCAAAGCAGCCGGCAGTGTTATCGTTTGGCTGGTCTCCCTGAGATCAGTGATCTGTTTCTCTTATCCTAGTCATGTGACACAGAGCTGGGAGTAAACCCGCTAAGCTTTGTTTAATCACACTTACACTTTAAATTTCTTTCTGTTCTCACTATTTTCTTTTAGGCCTAATGGCGACCCTTATCTTAAAGAGGTACTCCTGCGGATAAAAAATGTTTAAAAATCAACTGGTTGCAGAAAGTTATACAGATTTGTAATTTACTTCTATTTAAAATCTCCAGTCTTCCAGTATTTTTCATCTGCTGTATGTCCTGCAGGAAGTGGTGTATTCTTTTCAGTCTGACACAGTGCTCTCTGCTGCCACCTCTGTCCTCTGGAAAAATTTAGATTTTTAAATAGAAATATTGTGTAAATCTATATAAATTTCTGACACCGGTTGATTTCAAAACATTTTATTTGTCAGAGGACCCCTTTAACAGTGACAACAGCAGATGGCTGTCAGTATATTTGTTGTGTGCCGCTCAGCTTTGCCAGACTACTGCATAAATAGGCCTAGATATACAGCACACTACCGATCAGGTATCAGGACCCTCACTCCTCCATCATTTCTGGACGGACAACACTTTGGTTGTCCAAGCATGGAGGTTCCCCATCCCCCTGTAAAGAAATATGCATCACGGAAAATTCCACTTTTATAGTTTTATGAAAATGAGGTGGGAAAGCAAGGTTATCCTTCAGCTGCACTGGAAAAATATATAACTAAGCAGAAGCAATTTTAGCAAAGCAACAGATGGATAGAAGTGCAAGAACCAATACTGACTGCAGTCTGATCTGTATTCTATCCTTCTTGCTGCTATAATGCTATGTGGAGGATTGTCAGTATACAAGGTGTAAGGCATTGAATCTCATCCCTCATTGCTGTATATAGCACCTACAATGACCAAAGAAAGGAAACTACTGAGCTTGGAAAACCTTTCAGCTTAGGCAATGCACACACCAACACTGCCTACCATTTCATGGAAATGAACAGTCGTTCCAATGGATGCCACCAAGATAGCGGAGACACATTCTGTTCTTACCTAGTCTGGGAAAAATGGGTCAGGACTTCCCATAGACTTTGGCTGCTGAGGAATTCATCCTGTAACCTTGCCGCTCCCTCCAACTGCAATGCGACTCGAACTTTCTAGGACACGAATACAGAAGATGGAAGATATTTAGCAAAGGTTTGGAAGGCATAAGCAATTCAATTTACTTTGAGTGAAGTCGCACCTAACCTTTAGTTAACCATACAATAAAAGAAAGTCTGCAAAAGGCCCAATTTAAGGCTAGGTTTACACATGCATTAGCAGTTCTATTATGGGGGGGGGGGGGGGAAAGTGACGACAGTGTCAGATTATTTATGATAGACACCAACAGCGCCTGATGGAACCCAATAACTATTCTGAAATCTATTGAATTACTGTCAGGATGTTTATCATAATACTGGAAAAAATAGCCATTAACCCCTAAAGGTCTAAGCCAAGTTTAATTTTTGCGCTTTCGTTTTTTTTTTCCTCCTTGTGTTTAAACCATAGCTGCACCAGGACACTACTGAACGTCCTCGTGCCGCAATGGCAGTTCAGAGCCGCGCGACCCCCCCCTCTGAACTGCCGCGATCCCGGGTGCCGCATGTAGCCCGGGATCGGGGCTATTAGCGGGCACGGTCCGATCGCCGTGCCCACTAATTAAGTATTTAGAAGCAGCCGTCAAAGTTGACAGCTGCTTCTAAATACTTGCTCATCTCAATACCTGGTGGTCTAGTGGGGGGATGCCCCCCGCGGCGCGAATGCCCGCATCCATCCCGGGCCGGGGTCTGCGCCGTAATAACGCTGATCCCGACTCGGCATTCTATTGCTTTTGGCTGCAGCAGCCAAAAGCAATAGAACACCGATCTAACGGATTCATGCAGTATAACTATACTGCATGGATCTCTATGAGAGATCAGAGTGCATATACTAGAAGTCCCCAGGGGGGCTTCTAGTATATGTGTAAAGTAAAAGAAAAATGTATTTTTAATAACACAAAATCCCCTCCCCTAATAAAAGTGTGAATCACCCCCCTTTCCCCATTTTATAAATAAAAATAAATAAATAAATAAACAAACAAACATGTTTGCTATCGCCGCGTGCGTAATCGCCCGAACTATTAATCACATTACTGATCTCACATGGTAAATGGCGTAAGCGCCAAAAAATCCCAAAGTGCAAAATTGCGCATTTTTGGTCAAATCAAATCCAGAATAATTGTAATAAAAAGTGATCAAAAAGTCGTATATGCGCAATCAAGGTACCGATAGAAAGATCACATCATGGCGCAAAAAATGACACCTCACACAGACCCACAGACCAAAGGATAAAAGCGCTATAAGCCTGGGAATGGAGCGATTCTAAGGAACATATATTTTCTTTAAAAGGTTTTAATTTTTTACAAGACATCAAATAAAAGTTATACATGTTACATATCCTTGTAATCGTAACAACTTAAGGAACATATATAACAAGTCAGTTTTACCCTAGGGCAAACGGAGTAAAAACAAACCCCCCCAAATAAAAATAAAAAAACATTTATTTTTTTTTCAATTTCACCACACATATAATTTTTTTCTGGTTTCCCAGCACATTTTAGGCAAAAATGACATCTGCCATAGCAAAGTACAATTAGTTGCGCAAAAAATAAGGGCTCATTTGGGTCTCTAGGTGGAAAAATGCAGGCGCTATGGCCTTATATACACGGGGAGGAAAAAACGAAAATGCAAAAATGAAAACTGGCTGTGTCCCCTAAGGGTTAAAAGGCCATAGCGCTTGTATTGTTTTTACCTAAAGACCCACATGGGCCCTTATTTTTTGTGTGACTAATTGTACTTTGCAATGACAGACTTAAAAATGTATATGTGCAGTGCAATTGAAAAGAAAACACATTTTTTTTTATTTGGGGGGTTAAGTTCACCCTATGGTAAAACTGACATGTTATATATGTTCCTCAAGTTGTTACGATTACAATGATATGCAACTTGCATAACTTTTATTTTATTTGACATCTTTTAAAAAATTTTATTCTTAAAAAAACCCTGAATGCATCAATGCCGAGGTCGTTTTAGGACATCAGCTTATGGGATCATAATGATCCCATAAGCTGATGTCCCTATGTCTGCCCCCTCTCCTCTGTCCCCTGCCGCTGTCACAACCTTGTGACAGCGGCAGAGAAGAGAGAGGGGAAGGGGCAGAGCGCATGGCCCCGCACACAAACACCCTCCCTCCCCCCGCCCACATCCTCCCTACCCCCGTTTGGTCTATGGGGCTTTGTGAGGTGTCATGATCTGTACTTTCTATTTGTACCTTACTTGCATATATGTGACTTTTCGATCACTATTTCTCTGGATTTGATGCAACCAAAAATGCTCAATTTTGTACTCTGGAATTTTTTGGCGCTTACGCTGTTTACCGCGTGAGATTAGGAATGTGATAATTTAATAGTTCGGGCGATTGCGCACGCGGAGATACCAAACATGTTCATTTTTTTTTATTTATTTTTTATTTTTATTAATAAAAAAAACTATTTTTTTAACATACACATTAATTAGAAGTCCCCTCATAGAGATCAGTGTAGTATACTTAACACAGCACCGATCCATTAGATAGTTGCTGTATTTCTCTGGTCTGTAGCAGACCAGATGCATGGATTGCCGAGTCAGGATCAGCGTCAGTCCCAGCCGGCTCAGAAGAATGTGATCACGAAGGGGAGACCTGCAAGGCTCTGCAAGGCATTTAAATGCAGCTGTCATTTCTGACAGCTGCGTTTAAATGCCCTTATTAGTGGATGCCTTTAGGCCGCACCCGCTAATAGCCATGGTCCCAGGCTACAGAAAGCAGCTAGGGTCGCAGTGAAGCCCCTTTCTGAACCCCCCTAACGGCGCGATGACATATGGTTAAAGGGGTTGGTCACTTTATAGTAAAATAGTTCAGTGTACAGTATTAGTAAATGTTCTCACCGTATATACCAACAGCAGCTCCCTGTGTACCTCTAAGAGCTAAAATACGACTCCCCTCCTCCAGGCTGGGCTGTCCTGCTCTGTGGAGTTTCTGTCCATAAGATGGCTGACATGGAGGAGCATGTATCCATGCCCCGCCCCCCAGTGTCCACCACCAGTGAGCCTGTATATGCCTATGGAGGACATTGGGGGGCGTGGCATGGTCACATGCTCCTCAATGCCGGACATCTTATGAACTGCCTCACCACAGAGCAGGGCAGCCCAGCCTGGTGGAGGGGAGTCTGATTTTACCTCTATGAGGTACACAGGGAGCTGCTGCCAGTAAGTAACGTAAATGTATTTACTTATACGACACACAAAACAATTATACTATAAAGTGGCCATCCTCTTTAAGCAGATGTAAACAGATGATTAGGTGGGACTGACTGCTGATTTTGTGTGTATGGGGTACAGCAACAGCCTGGCAACCAGATGATCCTGCACACCTGGCTTCTCTCAGCTATTAGCAGTGGGGTAACTCATTTCAGAATTCATTCAGACAACAATCGTGCAATTTGTGGCACATATACATCAGCATCCTGTCAAAATGTGATGCCAA
Organism: Dendropsophus ebraccatus; assembly: GCF_027789765.1. Lineage (NCBI taxonomy): Eukaryota > Metazoa > Chordata > Amphibia > Anura > Hylidae > Dendropsophus > Dendropsophus ebraccatus. Next base: position 42,840,546 of record NC_091467.1, on the reverse strand, counting down.
CATATACAGGCACAGATAGGCACAGGCCCCATAGACTTTAATGGTCTGAACACAGTCAGCCCGTGAATACGTTTGGGTAATTTTCAGAGCACATGTGTTTTGACTCTGACCCTAAAGTATGGCGTACTGTGCTTTAGGGTTCAGTTCTTAACACTTATTTTGTATATTATAGAGCCCTTATATAGAACCTTGCGGCTGGACATTGGTATGGGCAGTGGTGACTTTTAGAATAGCAGAAATGCAGCCAAATGAATGAAGGACATAAAGAATGATGCCATTTTATAACTGATTTACTATGTCATGCTATTCTTAGACCTATAATGATCTAATATCCATGTGTGACACCAGGCAAGCAGCACATAAAAGAAAGGCTCTCCACAGGGTGCACACATTGCAGCTCAGTATCGTGTAAAACTGTGAAACTGCTTGCAAATGCAATACGCGCTTTAACCACAAATATTCCTCATCAGCAAAAAATGGCAAAATTCCTGGAACCGCGAAGAAGGCAACTCACCGTGCTCTCTGCTCCAGCGCGCTGCTCAGAGCGGCTCACCATCTCCAGTTTGGCATTATTGGGAAGGTTGGCAAAGCGCCACTGCAGAGAAAGATCCAGCAGGGTCCTCTGAAATCTGTTGATGAATAAAATCGGTAACCTTAATAACAATGCACAGCCTAGACGGAATCATCCAAGAACAAACGGTTACATCAACATCTCATTCAAGATGGCTACATCAACATCTCGTGAGGGGTATATACGTAAGCATATGGTCTCACACCTAGCGTACATCGGAAGGGATGCATTTTCTGCACTTATTTCCTTAATCTACACATCTAAAAATAAAGAAAAACACTCTTTATTAGAAGGGATAAATGACAATAAGGTGATCACAGGGTGTGTCCCTCTGCTAGGACCCACAGGGATCACATATAATCTGTGGTGAATGCTACTAGCAAGTGCACAATTACAGTACAGTGCCACCAGCATCACCTAGAGCAGGGGTGTCAAACTACACTTCCCATCATGCCTGGACAGCCAAAGCTTTAGCTTTGGCAATTGTAGTTTTGTAAAAGCTGGAGGGCCTGAGTTTGACAACTGTGACCTACACATTTTTTTTTTAACATGTGACTCTACATATGAAGTGTAACCATGTGTACTGATTGACAATGCAGAAAGCAGTGCAAAAATGGCAGCTGTGACAGCTCCTATGCAGGCTATGTGACCCCAGGATAATAGACTACCACTATAGTCTGATACTGCAGTCACTCTCTCCCTTACCTATTGAATGCCTGTAGGCGGCAGTTTGTGACAGAAAAGACTAAGGGCCCTATTCCACCGGACGATTATCGTTCGCATAATCGTTAACGATCTCAAACGACCGCTATTGCGAAAGACCTGAAAACGTTCACTCATTTCCATGGAACGATAATCGTTACTTATGATCGTAATTGCGATCGTTTTTCTTCGCTATTGCGTTCGTATCTATTGCGAACGACCGAACGATGTCTTATTCAATGCGAACGATTTGCGAAAGAGCAACGATAAAAATAGGTCCAGGTCTTATAAAGCGATCAACGATTTCTCGTTCGGTCGTTAATTGTTAACTGCATTTCAACCGAACGATTATCGTTTAGATTCGAACGATTTGACGATAATCTGAACGATAATCGTTCGGTGGAATAGGGCCCTAAACTGGATGTAGAATGGTGACAGCACCCTGCTAAAAGAATACCTTTTAATAAAAGGTTTATTCACGAGTGCTACAATTCAGCCTTTATTATATTTTATATTCATGTATTGTTCAGCCTAAATATTTCACTTGTAAATAAGGTATTCTGCTGGTGTGGTGCTGTGGCTGCCCTATATCCAGGTCAGAAACCAACTATAGGGTACAAACACACACACCGTATACACAGCAAATACGCAGCAGATCTGCAGCAGATTTGATGGTGCAGATTTGATGCTATGTTCAGTTATTTAGATCTAATCTGCTGCGTATTTGTAGCGTATTTGCTGCGTATCGCAGCAGTAAATACGCTGCGTATACGGTGTGTGTTTATACCCATAAACAGAGATAAGGTCAAAAAGGTAAACCTAAGATTTCTTCTCTTTTCAAATCCATTCCTGGCTTCAAATCTTTGTCAGATAATCTTTCTGTGTATGTGATGAGATTCACGGTCTCCACAAAAGGTGCAGCTTCTACCACATTGGGTTCACATGTCAGCATTTGGAACTCATTTTGGTCAGTATTTTTAGTCAAAATCAGCAGTGGGTCCAAAATTGTAGAAATCTTTCCATTATAGGCTTGATAAAAAATATCAAAATACTGATCAAAATACTATAGAGGGAAATTGACATAGCTTATTTTTTGTAAGTAAATTTTGTACATTTTCATTGTGACTTTATGTACATTATGTAATTTGTATTATTAGGCTATCTGCACACACAGTAAGAGACCGGCCATTCCGTGACCCGGCCGGTCTCTGAAAACATCATCCCATGATATTTACAGCCATTAAGTTCTGATGCGGGCGCATCTGTGCGCCCCCATCAGAATTCCCCATAGCACACTATGGAGCATGCGGCCGGAGCCACTCGCTCCACAGTGTGCACTGACAGGGTTTTCTGCAGCCGCTATTCAATGAATGACATGTCAGTTTTTTACGCCGCCGCTAGTGATCCCGGCCGGAGTGTATACCCTGTGTATACACCCGGCTGGGATTCCCTCAGAAGGCCGCACTACGTAAGTTCCGTGGGAATCACGGCCGTTGTAACAAATTCCCATTGTGTGAACATAAAAATCCAACTGACGGAGATAGATGTGCCGTTACACAATAATGGAATCAGGTCCAGTGGTCAGAAAAACTATAAAGTTATCACCGGCGTACAGGGACCACTTAGGGACTAACTAATACTTCACTTTTAATAATTAATTAAAAACATGGTCCACACAAACAAACATAAACACCCAATAGTGTACTCTATATACAGTGTAGTTTCCTGAAGGGCACTAGGAAATAAGGAAGTTGTTAGTCCCACACATACAGGGGGTACTGATAGATTAGGGCTGTAGGCCGGATACTATGAGAGACGGAAGGAGGGAAAAGAAGAGGGGTAATGGTGTACCCTGCTCTAAACCCAGATAACCTCTTGCCCCTGCCTTTTGGGGAACCCACCTCCTTAATAGGTTGGCCCCAACCACGATGACAGTCCCTCTCCTATTACACGTGCCCAGGAGGAAACAAAGAGGAAACAACAGAAGACAGAAAAGAGTGCATAAACGTGCCAACTCAAACCACCTAAAAAGAAATATAACAGCAAGAGATATATTTATATACAGGTACAGCACATATTTCATAAACTGTACTTGTAAAGTATAAGGTGTATGGGGACAGTAATGAGGACTCTGAGCCCACTCAGCTGCTACTAGTGTAATGTTATTAGGGCACCATTCAGAAATATCTGGTGACAGATTTATGGCGAAAACACATATACTGTAACATGAAAGTGTAGACTGGAGGTGAGTGATCATACAAGAGTCCACACCTCACCTCAGATTATATTCTCTGGGATTAAAATTCTGTTTCTTGCAGACTTCTTCCAGAACCTGGAAACAAACACAATTGGTTAAATTGGTTGTCCAGGATTAGAAAACCTTAAGGTACAAACACACACACCGTATACGCAGCGTATTTTCTGCTGCAATACTCAGCAGATACGCAGCAGATTAGATCTAAATAACTGAACACAGCATCACATCTGCTGCTGATCTGCTGCGTATACGGTGTGTGTGTTTGAACCCTAAGGGTGCCTTCACATCTACCGACTCGGCTAGGTCCTGGCAGATCACTGTCAGTACATACACGCCACGGCAGATTTACATACACGCAGTGGTCGTTCAGACTGCTGCGTGTATGTACTGACAGTGATCTGCCAGGACCTAGCCGACTCGGTAGGTGTGAAGGCACCCTAAAACAGCATCAAAGTTATCCACAAGTTGTGTTTAATATTACTGCTCAGATGTTCATCCAAGAATTCTTGCAACTATCGGGTTCATTCACTTTCGAAACCATTGATGCTGCATAAGAAGTCATATTCCATCTAGCTGAATGTCCTGTCCCCTTTCCCATAGAACTGACTGCAGGTGTGTGGCTACTCTTCAGTGAGGTGAATGGGATATACATATGTACAGTTTATACACCATAAGACTCTAGGGTGGGACAATCATTTAAAGGGAACCTGTCACTCCCCGTGCCGGGGTGACAGGCTCCCGACCCCCCGTTAGAGTCCCCTATACTTACCTAATCCCGCCGGGTCCCGCTTCTGGAGGTGGTCGGGTGATGAAGATCTCAGCCGCTGCAGCCCGGCGCGCGCACTGAGAGATGAGTCCAACACTCATAGAGAATGACGGAGCGCTGGACTCTCCTGTCATTCTCTATGGGTGTTGGACTCATCTCTCAGCGCGCGCGCCGGGCTGCAGCGGCTGAGATCTTCATCACCCGACCACCTCCAGAAGCGGGACCCGGCGGGATTAGATAAGTATAGGGGACTCTAACGGGGGGTCGGGAGCCTGTCACCCCGGCACGGGGAGTGACAGGTTCCCTTTAAAAGGATATATATACAGGAGATTTTTTTCCCTTATGCAACCATTGTAAAATCAAGAATTTTCTTAAATACTACCATCAAGAATGAATGTGTCTAAAAAACTTGCCCCTAAAATATCCCTAAAACAGAACAGTATTGAATAAAGCTAGGCCTACATCTACTGTAAAGCTAGACCTACATCTACTGTAAAGCTAGGCTTACAGTACTGAATAAAGCTAGGCCTACAGGTACTGTAAAGCTAGGTCCACATGTACTGTAAAGCTAGGCCTACAGTATTGAATAAAGCTAGGCCTACAGTATTGAATAAAGCTAGGCCTACATGTACTGTAAATCTAGGCCTACAGTATTGAATAAAGCTAGGCCTAAATGTACTGTAAAACCAGGCCTACATGTACTGTAAAGCTAGGCCTACAGTATTGAATAAAGCTAGGCCTACATGTACTGTAAAGCTAGGCCTACAGTATTGAATAAAGCTAGGCCTACATGTACTGTAAAGCTAGGCCTACAGTATTGAATAAAGCTAGGCCTACATGTACTGTAAAGCAAGGCCTACAGTATTGTATAAAGCTAGGCCTACATGTTAGTGCCGCATTTTGACAGCGGCAAAAAAAAATTCATCTGTGGTTTGCAATTTGGCTATTTTTAACGGCCGTGTGTCACCAAGTTGTGGTTGTGTGACATGGATGCAATTTTCTGTGGTGCGACACCTCACTGTGTAGCTTTCCACAAAACACCTTTAACTGGTAACACCCAGTTGTCATTTAAATGTGAATTTACATTGCATTTTCAGTGTCCACCAGATGCACATGTCAGGGAGTAAGTCACCTACATATAGGTCTGACCTACCCTTATAATGAATTGCACCTAGTGGCATATGTCATTCATACAGTCCCATAGTTAAAAAAAAAAAGAAAAATCTGAGGTCCAGTCTATTCCATCCAGCAGATCCTGTTGCCCATCCTGAATGGAGGCCTCCATCAAGGATATGGAGCCATTTAAAGGATGTGCTGGGACCTGTCCACCGTCTAACACTGGGTAAAACCAGCCTTATGTATAAAGGAGGAAGATAGGCACAGCACCATGCAGAGATCTTATTAAGGTTACAAACACACACGGCATATACGCTGCGTATTTACTGCTGCGATACGCAGCAAATACGCAGCAGATTAGAGCTAAATAACTGAACACAGCATCAAATCTGCTGCATATACGCTGTGTGTGTTTGTACCCTGAGGGTACAACGAGGCTGAAGTTGGTTTCTTATTCGGCCAGTTTCTTATTCGGGGCTGAAGTTGGTTTCTTATTCGGCAGTTTCTTATTCAGAGGATTTTTCTTTTTCCTGTTTTAGCTATTATTCTTACAGAAAATGTATAATATTCATACCCTACCGTAAGTGAGGGGCCCTGAGGGGACTGGTGATAAAAATGGCAAAAAAAGACCCCACGGTTGGCATAAAAATGGGCATGAAAGTAAAACCACAAAATTATTATTTAAAAATAAAATTGACTTTGGGCCACTGATCTCACACTGATAATACACAGAGAGGGATCCGCCGCATCACATCCAAGAGAGTCCAGCCTGGCCCAAAGTGGTTCTGGGTATAAAAACTGGCATCAAAGTGGGCACATAGTCATTTTTCATGATTTGAATAAGTAACAGCTATTTTCAAAGGGTTAAATGAGTTTGGGCCACTGATCTCACACTGATAATACACAGAGAGGGATGCCCCGCATCACATCCAACAGAGTCCAGCCTGGCCCAAAGTGGTTCTGGGTATAAAAACTGGCATCAAAGTGGGCACATAGCCATTTTTCATGATTTGAATAAGTAACAGCTGTTTTCAAAGGGTTAAATGAGTTTGGGCCACTGATCTCACACTACATACACACAGATAGGCATGCCCCGCATCACATCCAAGAGAGTCCAGCCTGGCCCAAAGTGGTTCTGGGTATAAAAACTGGCATCAAAGTGGGCACATAGCCATTTTTCATGATTTGAATAAGTAACAGCTGTTTTCAAAGGGTTAAATGAGTTTGGGCCACTGATCCCACACTGATAATACACAGAGAGGGATGCCCCGCATCACATCCAACAGAGTCCAGCCTGGCCCAAAGTGGTTCTGGGTATAAAAACTGGCACCAAAGTGGGCAGATTGGCATTTTTTCCTAATTTGAATAAGTAACAGCTGTTTTCAAAGGGTTAAATGAGTTTGGGCCACTGATCCCACACTGATAATACACAGAGAGGGATCCCCCGCATCACATCCAACAGAGTCCAGCCTGGCCCAAAGTGGTTCTGGGTATAAAAACTGGCATCAAAGTGGGCACATAGGCATTTTTCATGATTTGAATAAGTAACAGCTATTTTCAAAGGGTTAAATGAGTTTGGGCCACTGATCTCACACTGATAATACACAGAGAGGGATGCCCCGCATCACATCCAACAGAGTCCAGCCTGGCCCAAAGTGGTTCTGGGTATAAAAACTGGCATCAAAGTGGGCACATAGCCATTTTTCATGATTTGAATAAGTAACAGCTGTTTTCAAAGGGTTAAATGAGTTTGGGCCACTGATCTCACACTGATAATACACAGAGAGGGATGCCCCGCATCACATCCAAGAGAGTCCAGCCTGGCCCAAAGTGGTTCTGGGTATAAAAACTGGCATCAAAGTGGGCACATAGCCATTTTTTTCCTAATTTGAATAAGTAACAGGTGTTTTCAAAGGGTTAAATGAGTTTGGGCCACTGATCTCACACTGATAATATACAGAGAGGCATCCCCCGCATCACATCCAAGAGAGTCCAGCCTGGCCCAAAGTGGTTCTGGGTATAAAAACTGGCATCAAAGTGGGCACATAGGCATTTTTCCTAATTTGAATAAGTAACAGGTATTTTCAAAGGGTTAAATGAGTTTGGGCCACTGATCTCACACTGATAATACACAGAGAGGGATGCCCCACATCACATCCAACAGAGTCCAGCCTGGCCCAAAGTGGTTCTGGGTATAAAAACTGGCATCAAAGTGGGCACATAGCCATTTTTTTCCTAATTTGAATAAGTAACAGGTGTTTTCAAAGGGTTAAATGAGTTTGGGCCACTGATCTCACACTGATAATATACAGAGAGGCATCCCCCGCATCACATCCAAGAGAGTCCAGCCTGGCCCAAAGTGGTTCTGGGTATAAAAACTGGCATCAAAGTGGGCACATAGGCATTTTTCCTAATTTGAATAAGTAACAGGTATTTTCAAAGGGTTAAATGAGTTTGGGCCACGGATCTCACACTGATAATACACAGAGAGGGATCCCCCGCATCACACTGATAACACACAGAGAGGGATGCCCCGCATCACACTGATAATACACAGAGAGGGATGCCCTGTGGGTCCTTACCAGACTTTGGAGCAAATGCCAAACTTTACTGAAACGGTAATGAGGATTAAGGTAAAACACGCCTTTATCCATGGTGTTTTTGGTGCAATAGGGGGCTATCAGCAGTTTAGATTAATCTAACTGGCTGACAGTTCCCCTTTAATAATGGTCATTATTTGCCCTTATTTTTACTTTGTTTAAACATAGCCTAAAGGGGTATTCCTGGAAAAATTGAAAAAAAAAAAAGAACCAAAATTAACCCTTAACTAAAGAACTTATATATTCCTTGTTGGCTTTACTCGGAGATTGCTGGTCTAGTCACATGATGCAACCTTTCTTACAGTGATGTCCTACTTCCTTTCATCTTCTTGGGTATGGTGACGTCAGCACTTGGGGGCAAAGCCATCTCTCGTACCCAGAACGGCCTTCCTACACGTGCGCAGTGCGATCATTAGTATTGCAGCATGCATCTGCTAATCCCACTGGGTACAGGGACATCAATGCTCCCGTAATCTGCTGGCTACAAGAGCGGTCTTACTGGCTACAAAGGGGTCCTATATGGCTACAAGGGGACCCTGACATTGCAGGCAACACATAGGACAAATATATTTCAATGGCCCTGTTCACACATCTGTACAAGTGTTCAGGTCCACGTCCCGCGCTACAAAAAAATAAAGGATAGATTATAGTGTGGACTTGGATTTGCGGCACTAATCATTGTCTTCTACATAGTGCTCCGTAAACTGCGTAGCACTGTTACTGCACATTCATAGTACGGTCCACCATTACAGGTCCGTATTCACTGGCTGAACTATGGATGTGTGAATGAGGCCTAACATAGCCTAAAGCAGACCTGTCAGCAGAAAACATTGCTGCAGGTATTGTTATTATAGAAATGTATTCAGGGCCGAGAAATGTTTAATAAGAAGAGATGGGACAGCTAATTCTGGGATCCTGTTATGCTGACAAATGCCTCCTGAGTACTTTAGCCCTGTTTGCTTAAAGGGATAGTGCGGCTCTAAACATTTATTCACAAAATACCCAGAACCACTTTGGGCCAGGCTGGACTCTGTTGGATGTGATGCGGGGCATCCCTCTCTGTGTATTATCAGTGTGAGATCAGTGGCCCAAACTCATTTAACCCTTTGAAAATAGCTGTTACTTATTCAAATCATGAAAAATGGCTATGTGCCCACTTTGATGCCAGTTTTTATACCCAGAACCACTTTGGGCCAGGCTGGACTCTCTTGGGTATGATGCGGGGGATCCCTCTCTGTGTATTATCAGTGTGAGATCAGTGGCCCAAACTCATTTAACCCTTTGAAAATAGCTGTTACTTATTCAAATCATGAAAAATGGCTATGTGCCCACTTTGATGCCAGTTTTTATACCCAGAACCACTTTGGGCCAGGCTGGACTCTCTTGGGTATGATGCGGGGCATCCCTCTCTGTGTATTATCAGTGTGAGATCAGTGGCCCAAACTCATTTAACCCTTTGAAAACAGCTGTTACTTATTCAAATTAGGAAAAAACGCCAATCTGCCCACTTTGATGCCAGTTTTTATACCCAGAACCACTTTGGGCCAGGCTGGACTCTCTTGGATGTGATGCGGGGCATCCCTCTCTGTGTATTATCAGTGTGAGATCAGTGGCCCAAACTCATTTAACCCTTTGAAAATAGCTGTTACTTATTCAAATCATGAAAAATGGCTATGTGCCCACTTTGATGCCAGTTTTTATACCCAGAACCACTTTGGGCCAGGCTGGACTCTCTTGGATGTGATGTGGGGCATCCCTCTCTGTGTATTATCAGTGTGAGATCAGTGGCCCAAACTCATTTAACCCTTTGAAAATAGCTGTTACTTATTCAAAATAGGACAAAAATGCCAATCTGCCCACTTTGATGCCAGTTTTTGTACCCAGAACCACTTTGGGCCAGGCTGGACTCTCTTGGATGTGATGCGGTGCATGCCTATCTGTGTGTACGTAGTGTGAGATCAGTGGCCCAAACTCATATAACCCTTTGAAAATAGCTGTTACTTATTCAAATCATGAAAAATGGCTATGTGCCCATTTTGATGCCAGTTTTTATACCCAGAACCACTTTGGGCCAGGCTGGACTCTGTTGGATGTGATGTGGGGCATCCCTCTCTGTGTATTATCAGTGTGAGATCAGTGGCCCAAACTCATTTAACCCTTTGAAAATAGCTGTTACTTATTCAAATCATGAAAAATGGCTATGTGCCCACTTTGATGCCAGTTTTTATACCCAGAACCACTTTGGGCCAGGCTGGACTCTCTTGAGTATGATGCGGGGCATCCCTCTCTGTGTATTATCAGTGTGAGATCAGTGGCCCAAACTCATTTAACCCTTTGAAAACAGCTGTTACTTATTCAAATTAGGAAAAAACGCCAATCTGCCCACTTTGATGCCAGTTTTTATACCCAGAACCACTTTGGGCCAGGCTGGACTCTGTTGGATGTGATGCGGGGGATCCCTCTCTGTGTATTATCAGTGTGAGATCAGTGGCCCAAACTCATTTAACCCTTTGAAAACAGCTGTTACTTATTCAAATTAGGAAAAAATGCCAATCTGCCCACTTTGATGCCAGTTTTTATACCCACAACCACTTTGGGCCAGGCTGGACTCTGTTGGATGTGATGCGGGGCATGCCTATCTGTGTGTATGTAGTGTGAGATCAGTGGCCCAAACTCATTTAACCCTTTGAAAATAGCTGTTACTTATTCAAATCATGAAAAATGGCTATGTGCCCACTTTGATGCCAGTTTTTATACCCAGAACCACTTTGGGCCAGGCTGGACTCTCTTGGGTATGATGCGGGGCATCCCTCTCTGTGTATTATCAGTGTGAGATCAGTGGCCCAAACTCATTTAACCCTTTGAAAACAGCTGTTACTTATTCAAATTAGGAAAAAATGCCAATCTGCCCACTTTGATGCCAGTTTTTATACCCAGAACCACTTTGGGCCAGGCTGGACTCTCTTGGATGTGATGCGGGGCATCCCTCTCTGTGTATTATCAGTGTGAGATCAGTGGCCCAAACTCATTTAACCCTTTGAAAACAGCTGTTACTTATTCAAATTAGGAAAAAATGCCAATCTGCCCACTTTGATGCCAGTTTTTATACCCAGAACCACTTTGGGCCAGTCTGGACTCTCTTGGATGTGATGCGGGGGATCCCTCTCTGTGTATTATCAGTGTGAGATCAGTGGCCCAAACTCATTTAACCCTTTGAAAATACCTGTTACTTATTCAAATTGGGAAAAATGCCAATCTGCCCACTTTGATGCCAGTTTTTATACCCAGAACCACTTTGGGCCAGGCTGGACTCACTTGGGTGTGATGCGGGGGATCCCTCTCTGTGTATTATCAGTGTGAGATCAGTGGCCCAAAGTCAATTTTATTTTTAAATAATAATTTTGTGGTTTTACTTTCATGCCCATTTTTATGCCAACCGTGGGGTCTTTTTTGCCATTTTTATCACCAGTCCCCTCAGGGCCCCTCACTTACGGTAGGGTATGAATATTATACATTTTCTGTAAGAATAATAGCTAAAACAGGAAAAAGAAAAATCCTCTGAATAAGAAACTGCCGAATAAGAAACCAACTTCAGCCCCGAATAAGAAACTGGCCGAATAAGAAACCAACTTCAGCCTCGTGAGGGTACAAACACACACACCGTATATGCAGCAGATCTGATGCTGTGTTCAGTTATTTAGATATAATCTTCTGCGTATCTGCTAGCTGTTTCCACAAGTGTACATCCACATTATGTCACAGCTCTATGATGGCTGAGGGTCTGACCTAGTAGACCCCCCACTGCTGGTGACAGTGAGTGGGCTTCTGAGCCCTGCCCACTGCCCCCGACCACCTGCTGTGCAGACCTGCATCCAGCTTATTATGTATCTCCTCCCTCCACTGCTGTGTCCCCCAACCTGCCCAGGTATGATGGGGGTTGTAGTTTTGCCACAGCTAATGAAACACTGCTGTACAGTTTACTTGAAGCTCAGGGCCCCAGGCTACCCATGCTGCTGTATGTGGTGCCCACCTACTGACTCCCAATAGTGATCACGTGACTCACTAATTTCCCACAATGTCTGATGAATAACCCTGTGTAACCCATAGCCACACAATGACACAGCAGGAACAGGCCGTGATCCTGTGAAACTACAAGTCCTAGCAGCCCACGGCGGCAGTTCTAGCGGACACTTTCGTGCAAGGACAGTAGTTTAGCTTGGGTCACGTGATTCACGGTGTGTCACGTGACATGAGCCTTTCTTATGAAGAAGCCCACCCCGGGGGTGTGGGGCGGGGTTGCCGGGTGTTTATACGTCATGGCCGCCCTGGTGTGCGCCCCGGAGGGATTTACCTGAAGGAGCGGGGTCCCTGCTGTCACTTTCACGGTCTGTCGCCGTCCATTGGGAGCCAGGACCGACACCGCAGATCCGCTGGCTGCCATTTTGGCTGACGTCGGAGAAAGTCTTTGAACAAACTTTATTAGAACGCCGTCTCCGTGACAAAACCTCACGGGCTGCCTGCCTATAGCGCTATGTGCGGGGGATGGCGGGTACTCGCTGTGTGCCGGTTACACACGCTGCTCCCCGTCACCTGCCGCAATATTGACGGGAAAATGTGACATTTATAAAGATGTATCTTCTATCGTACATTAAGGGTGATAGGACTAAACAAGGCATGGTGTGTAGGAGCAGAATGCCTCAACCTATGCCTCCAGCTGTGGCAAAACTACAACCCCCATCATGCACTTATGTCAGAAGACACGCTAGCCTTTACAACACTACAACCCCCATCATGCACTTACATCGGAAGACTCGCTAGCCTTTACAACACTACAACCCCCATCATGCACTTACATCGGAAGACTCGATAGCCTTTACAACACTACAACCCCCATCATGCACTTACATCGGAAGACTCGCTAGTCTGTACAACACTACAATCCTCATCATGCACTTACATCGGAAGACTCGCTAGCCTTTACAACACTACAACCCCCATCATGCACTTACATCTGAAGACTCGCTAGTCTGTACAACACTACAACCCCCATCATTCACTTACATCTGAAGACTCGCTAGTCTGTACAACACTACAATCCTCATCATGCACTTACATCTGAAGACTCGCTAGCCTTTACAACACCACAACCCCCATCATGCACTTACATCGGAAGACTCGCTAGCCTTTACAACACAACAACCCTCATCATGCACTTACAGCTAAAGACTCGCTAGCCTTTACAACACTACAACCCTCATCATGCACTTACAGCTAAAGACTCGCTAGCCTTTACAACACTACAACCCCCATCATGCACTTACATCGGAAGACTCGCTAGCCTTTACAACACTACAATCCCCATCATGCACTTACATCGGAAGACTTGCTAGCCTTTACAACACTACAACCCCCATCATGCACTTACATCGGAAGACTCGCTAGCCTTTACAACACAACAACCCTCATCATGCACTTACATCGGAAGACTCGCTAGCCTTTACAACACTACAATCCTCATCATGCACTTACATCGGAAGACTAGCTAGCCTTTACAACACTACAACCCCCATCATGCACTTACATCTGAAGACTCGCTATCCTTTACAACACTACAACCCCCATCATGCACTTACATCGGAAGGCTCGCTAGCCTTTACAACACTACAACCCCCATCATGCACTTACATCTGAAGACTCGCTAGCCTGTACAACACTACAACCCTCATCATGCACTTACATCTGAAGACCCACTAGCCTTTAAAACACTACAACCCCCATCATGCACTTACATCTGAAGACTCGCTAGCCTTTACAACACTACAACCCCCATCATGCACTTACATCGGAAGACTCAATAGCCTTTACAACTCTACAACCCCCATCATGTGCTGACATCTAAAATATTGCTAGCTTTTACAACACTACAACCCCCATCATGGGCTGACATCTGAAGGCTCGCTAGCTTTTACAATACTCCCATCGTACCCTGATGGCAAAAACTTCAGTTATTGTAGAACTACATTCCCTATCAAGCAATGACAGACAGATTCTCTTCCACTGTTGAAAAAACTACAACCCCTTCAATCCCTGACAGTTGACTGCTCTTAATGGAAAAGTCCGGCAATTCAAAAAATTTCACAGCCTGCTGGGGCACGGGGTGAATGATGAGGCCGGGCTCACAAGTACTGTATCCGCATTTTACGATGCGAGTTTGCAGTAAAATCCGCTGGCGATACCTGCCCATTCATTTCAATGAGATGACATACTCGCAGCGGGATTGCCCTGCCGCAGCGCACTGGTTGGCTGAGCGCTGGGAGCCCCAGAAGCAAGCCGGAGCAGGGACCTGGTAAAGTATGTACCCGGGAGCCTAGGGGGTGAAAGCAAGGCCGTGTTTGCCACAAAGCCTGAAGGCTGCAAACTGTCAGTAAATGCTGGGAATTGTAGTGCCTACAGCTGTTATAGTTGAGTACTAGGTGCATTATACACTGGATGCTTTGTGGGAGATGAGAATACATAGATACAGGGTGTGCTCAGCAGTAAACTGTCAGCGCAGGGGGCACCGATCAGCAGTACTGAGTGCTGGGGTGCCGGCCTGTGGGGAATACACTATGCATGTAACCTACCAGTGCCAGGGTATATATATCATGGTGTAACCTGAGTATATACCATGGGGGGGAGGGGGCTCGTCAGCATGCAAAGTACCTAGGGCAGCATGAACTGGGTTAAGGGCGCTGACTTTGACATACTTGCAGCGAAATGACAATCCCCCTGCGAGTACGTCATCCCATTAAAGTGAATGGACAGGTATCCGCAGCAGATTTTGCTGCGATCTCACAGCGTAACATCAGCTGTGCATACGGTAGTGCGAACCCGGCCTGGCTGTCTGTTTAACAGATCTGTTTATGCTGAAAAAAAAACAGATGCTTTTTGATCCCTTTTTTTTTTAAATAATGGAAGTCACTTTCACACCTCATATGGTCCCACCTCCCTACAACCCTGTAGCCACTTTGCCTCTTTAGAAAAAATAAAAGACTCCATACTTACCTACTGCGCAGCACTGCAGGCTTCCGGCGTCATCTCTATTCTCTCTGCGTACACACACAACATCTCCGGCCATATTGTCTATGCCGCCATCCGGCTCTGCATTAGGACATGCCCTATTTTTTCACAGCGCAGACAGTATGATAAGAATATTAGGATTTAAAAAAATTGTCCGTGGTCACAGATTCACGATCACAGACAATTTCAGGGGACATATGAATAAGGCTTAACTGGTTTATGCCAAGGCTGTGGAAACGACAGCGACCAATCTATTACTGTAACTACAGATGGTCTATGAGCAGCAACAAGACTGAGGGGAGGACAATGTTTCTCCCAGTTCATTCTAGCAGTTAGTGGAGGTTCTCGGCACTTAGACCACAAACAATCAAAACTTTTGACGTAGTAGACTTTTTTTTTTTAATGACAGTGACACTTGTTAAGGAAAGTTCTCAACTATGGCCTACAGGTGATCTATAAAGACCTCTAAAACAGCAGTGATGCTTGAACACGCGTCAGTATTTCAAACAGCAGGAATTAGTTTACATGATGGGACATGATGAATAGTAGCTGGTTGGTTTAGAAGATGGAGAACATAGTGATTTTTACATTTTGCTGTGGGCAGCAGGCATGATGAGGGCTCCTTACATATTTCCATCCATATAAAATCCTTCCACTAAAGCCTTCTTGCAGGGATTTGAAGAAGTAATCCTGATTCATCTCCCTGAAGATCAAGGCATGTGATATCTGATCTCTACAAGCTGCAGGATACATTATAGAGGTTCACATTTCTGGTTTGGGTTATTGTGACAGCCAATAAATTAGCAGAGATGAATTCTTTCTGCCTTACTCCTACTATCAGTCAACCTTTCAACAAATTACTGGGTTTCATGTTGACCTAATCTTGGGTTGGAGTACGTAAAGGGAATACATTGATGACAGTTCATTATCTCTGCATAGTAGGTTGCTCATGTCTCAAAATTGTGGGTGGACCATCGGGGATTTTAGGAGGGAATTCTTACTCCCTTCATACTGTTTCCTCTATAGTCTGAGTCAGACAAACACTCCAAAAGGGTCACAGAATCATAACATGTCGTCAATAGAAAATCATAAAATGCATCTTTATATTGAGTTTGCTTCTTGTGAACATCACTAAACATGTGGAATAGCAAACCTATAGCAATACTGTATATGTTAAATCTACAATTGATGGTTTTTTTAGAGGGGAGGGAATTTCCTCCCACTGAGGGGGGGGCCAACCGACCTCCACTGCTTCAGCATGGCCCGGTACCGCTGGATAGAACGTCGCCGTACACGGGAACCGGGCCGCGGTTCGAAAAACAGACCGCAGCACCGGCTTCCTCATGACGTCGCCGATCTATCGCTGTGTTAAATTCAAGAGGATGTACCTTGATGGTACATCCTCTTTAAAGGAGTACTCCAAAAAAAATTCTTTCAAACCAACTGGTGTCAGAAAGTTATACAGATTATTTATTTACTTATTTATTAAAAAATCTCATATACTTATGAGCTGCTGTATGACATAATTAGTGCTCTCTGCTACCACCTCTGTGACAGGAACAGTTTTTTTTTTTTTTAACTGGAGTACCCCTTTAATGTTTTTGCATGTAATACCTCTTTAACATTGATTTTTTTTTTCTTTAGCAATATGCTAGGCAGGGCCGATTCAAGGGTTTCTGCCGCCTGAGGCAAACCTCAGGCGGCCGCCCCGAGTGATAGCCGGCATCCCCCCGGACCCCTGCACCCCCCCGCCGCCGCCGCAGCAGCCATCTACTCACCTGTCCCACACCGCAGCCGGCCCGCGATCTCTGCTGTCTCCACATCCCGTCAGGTCCCGCGATGTCACCCTGCAGCTGTCACGGACCTCCAGGCTGTGGTGAGTGAGTGGGGTGATTGGGTCGCGCGGGGCGGTCCCGCGCGACCCGATCACCCCAGCACGTCCCCCACCGACCCCGGGCACTCACCACAGCCTGGAGGTCCGTGACAGCTGCAGGGTGACATCGCGGGACCTGACAGGATGTGGAGAGCGCAGGCGACGGGACAGGTGAGCGGCCGCTGTCATTTTTGTTAAGTGATACTTAACAAAAATGACAGCAGGGGGGACATAATGCCGCCCCCTGCCGGACCGCAAATTCTGCCGCCTGAGGCGGAAGGCTCATTCCGCCTCATGGCAGAAGCGGGCCTGATGCTAGGTAGAAGCAAGAGAAGCACTTGTTCCTTTTTGGACCATTGTAACTCGAAACCAGACTCAACATACAACGCTACAGACAGTCAGGATCTGCGACCAATGTAAAAAAAAAAATATATAGATGATTGACCAATGAAAGTGGCCATTTTGCTGGTAAAATCCCATTATTACTGAAGTGGATGCAGTGACTGGCTGTTGAGTATCTCCTCCCTACAGTACAGTGTAAGATGGGGTTCACACTACGTATATTTCAGTCAGTATTGTGGTCCTCATATTGCAACCAAAACCTGGAGTGGATTAAAAACACAGAAAGGATCTGTTCACACAATGTTGAAATTGAGTGGATGGCCGCCATATAACAGTAAATAACTGCCATTATTTCAATATAACAGCCGTTGTTTTAAAATAACAGCAAATATTTGCCATTAAATGGAGGCCATCCACTCAATTTCAACATTGTGTGGACAGAGCCTTTCTGTGTTTTCAATCCACTCCTGATTTTGGTTGCTATATGAGGACCACAATAGTGACTGAAATATACGTAGTTTGAACCCAGCCTAATACTACATGTCCTGTGCTGCTCTTTACCTGTGCCAGGATAAGTTTATCCTTTGGGCACCAGATGAGGACGGCTTCATTTTATTCTTCTTGGATCCTGTGTGATCTGTGCAGGATCCTGAAAACGCTCCCATCGTCTACAAAGAAAGGGATTTACAGCCTCCATTCACTCTTTTGACTGTTGTATGTAAGGATTTGCTTTATCCATATTAGTTAGCTGCCTATTTTCCGTTAAATTTTTATTTTTTTCTTATTTTGGAATGATATTTTGGGTGTTCAGAACCAATTACCAGTTTTTCATATTGTATGATGAGTTTTGGTCTCATCATACAATGGTCATCCTGGAACCAATTAATATTGTATGTTGAGGGACCACTGTATTCACATATCTATGGGACATGTCAAAAGTTTTTCATGTTTAGTAATGCTTTAGCAATAAATTATAAAAAAGGCAAGGCCTGGCTCGATAATGCTATTAGACAGCTTAACCCCTTGCCTCCGCAGCCTGGTTTGGCCTTAATGCCCAGGGCCTATTTTTCAAATCTGACCTGTCTCTATTTATGTAGTTCTAACTCTGCGATGCATTTAACTATCGCGGTTATTCTGAGATTGTTTTCTCGTGACATATTCCTCTTTATGTTAGTGGTATACTTTGGTTGATATTACATGTTATTGTTATTCATCAGGTCGGTACGCTTACAGTGATATCCATTTTATATAGCTTTTGTTATAGTTTATGGCATTTATATTATAAATACTGTTTGTGTCTTGCATATTGACGTTTTTAGTGGTACACCTTTTGGGTACAAGTGTCGTTTTGATAGCTTTTTTCTATATTTTTTAGGTAGAGGGATTAACAAAAAAGCTTTTATTTTTTTATGGCATTAATTGGGCGTTATAATTAATGTAACAGGTTAAGATAACAGGGTCATTACGGACGCGGCGATACCAAATATGTGTATCTTATTTATGTATTTATTATGTATTTAATTAATTGTTTAATTTATTTGTTTTAATTATTTATTTATGTGTGTGTGTTTTTTTTTTTTTACTTTAGAGGTACATATATACAGTATAATGCATTACAGCACATGATGTGTTCTGTAATGCATTATACTGTATAGTGAATGTTACACACTGACTGCTTATTCAAACGATCAGACCCCTGAGTGCAGGGGCCTGATCGTTATATATCATACTAACCCAGACGCACCGGGAAGCTTCTGGGTTACTACTCTGGTACTTACCTACTGTATAGTATGTCCTGCAGGACATACAGTAAGTAAGTATGGGAAGACTTGAGATTTTTAAAATAGAAGTAAATTACAAATCTATATAACTTTCTGAAACCAGTTAGTTTAAAAGAAAAATAATTTCGCTGGATAACCCCTTTAATAATCGTGCGGGCAATGCTTTAGTCAGTCATCAGCCGGACATCTCCTATTACACAGAAAGATGTGCGATGGCCGATTTCACAGATAATCTCTTTGTGTAATAGTGCCTTTACTTCTATGTTCTGTGAAAAAGGTCATTCAACAGGAAGGGGGAAGCAGGGCTGCCACTGTCATCTCCATCTACTGGTGCCATCTTTCACTGTGAGGCCATGTTCACTTGGCGTGCGACATCGGGCCGTTCCGTGACCCAACCGGTGTCGGAGAAGATCATCCCAGCCGATACTCCAGGTGCTGACAGATTCCCTTTAAAGTGGTTGGGCAAAATAAAAACACACACCCATCCTGGTTCCCCTGCTGCTGCCATGTTTGTTACCTGCTAGTCTCCCCATCCCCTAAATCCTGTGACATCATGGCCCTACAGGAAATGCCTGCTCAACCAAGGTGGACAGCACTCCAGCTGGCTGCCAGGCAATCGGGCCAGGTAAATATAACTTGTTTACTATCTTTCACCACCCCCTGTCTGCCTTATATTTTATTTACCCTGAAGCATTCTAGTCAGTCATAGTCCACCAATAGTTGCAGGTAAAGCACTGCTGGGCATACATCTGCATAATGGTACATTACAAAATATACTATTATGTCTGTGTATTGGGTCCCTACAATTGTGATTATTGTGGTCAATAGCTTTCTGTGAGGGACAGATAGATTTAAAGGTGTAAGATGATACATAATTATACTAGATCTGTTGTAAAGGTATGACCACAAAGAACCTTAAAGGGGCCATGTTTGGTAGCAGTTGGCAGCAGGGCTGCTTTAACCAGAGGCCACCCTGAGCAGGGCCGGCCTTTTCTCTATGCGACCAATGCGGTCGCACAGGGCTCCGGCCGACAGCCTGTCAGGGGGGCACCATCAGGATGGGTAAGTTACCCATCCATGGCGATCCCCTGCCGGGCCCCCCCCCCCCCCCGCCTGCTGCCCTCGGCTCCCTCCCTGTCAGTCACTCTTGTGGCGGCAGGCAGTGCTTTGCCTGCAGTCACAAGAGGCCTCTCTCCCGTTGTGGAGTCGGCCCTCGAGTGACGTCACTCAGTGCCGACACCACGAGGGGGGAGAGCGGCCTCTAGTGACCGCAGGCAAAGCACTGCCTGTGGCCACAAGGATGAGGTGAAGTGAAGAGAAGACGCACGGACGCAGGTGAGTATAAAGTGTTTTTCTTTTGTTTTTTTTTTGTTATTTGATTTATGGGAGGGGGGAGCACAAAGGGGGGCTATATAACGGGGGCAGCACATAGCGGGGGTATATATAACTCGGGGAGCGCACAGGGAGGCTATATACTACTGGGGGGTTCACAGGGGGATATATGTAGCTGGGGGGGCACACAGGGGGGTATATATAACTTGGGAAGCGCACAGGGGGGTATATATAACTAGGGGAGTGCACAGGGGGGCTATATACTACTGGGGGTGCAGAGGGGGGTGTATATAACTGGGGGGCACACAGGATGGTATATGTAACTGGTATATATAATGGGGAGCACACATGGGGGCTATATACTACCTGGGGGCGCGCAGGGGTTATATATATATATATATATATATATATATATATATATATATATATATAATTCTGGAAGAGATTCTGGAAGAGAACAGTCGTACCTACCAGGAATGACCTGTACACTCGTATTCTGGATGTTAGGAATATGGAGCAGTTAACAGCAATGATCAATAATAGGCTCGACTACCTTAATAAAGTCTGGTCTTTATGGGATGTCTTTTGGGCGGAAAAAGAATCAGCTTGTGCCAGGGACTCACGGGATGGGCAGCTTTAATGATCTATAAACCCTTGCCTTACCCTTCCCCCCCCCCCCCCCCGTTGTGCCTTTTGTCTCTTGTCTTGTTGTTCCTGGTCCCATTATTTGTTGATCATATAATGTTGGTGGTTATGCTTAACTTGGGTTACCTGAAATGCAGATGATGCTCCCGCATTGACTGTATGCTGTTTGATGTACAATTTTTTTTTTCTATCGGTATTGCCGTTTATGCCTTACGATTGTTAATTTCCCTTATTGTATAAAACAAAAACTTCTAATAAAAATACAATTAAAAATTATTATTATATATTATATAGGGACCTTACTACTATATTGGGGCACAGAGCATACCTAATTATTAAGTGGAAGCTTAGAGGGGGTAACTACTATATAGGGGTACATAGGGGGGTAACTACTGTATAGGGGTACAGGGGACCTTACTACTGTATGTGTTGGAGCCTAAAATGTTTCTCTGGCAGATTTCGGAGAGAGGATTCACAGCCTAGGGAAGACTTAAAGGTTGCCCACGCTGGATGGAGTGAAAGAAAAGGTAAAAGACTGATCAGAGAAGATGCCCCCTGTGAGTAAATGGATGTAACTGTTATAGGGTCTGTAGTGATAGTGGTCACGGTGTGGCGGTATTATGTAATGGTATTATTGGTGATATCTTTACAAGGTTATAAGGTAACTACCGTATGTATTGGGGCTCTTAATACAGTGTGGGCCATTTTCAGGGCATTATACTGTGTGTGGAGCTCCGATTCTGATAACGCTGGGTTGGTGGGGGCCCACTAATGTATTAAAACGGCCCTGGTTGGTAGTTTCCATTTCTCACACTTTACAGTATTTGAGCTGCTTCTACACCAAAATCAAATATCGGGCAAAGGTTTCCTAGCATAAGTAGATGACGTGTCATAAAGCGTATTGTTGGAATGCTAGAATTATAGTGAAGAATGATGTGTAGGAAGGTGGACGTATGGATGTCAGGATGGGACAGTGAGCCCTAGGTCTGAACCCACCCACTGTCCCTACCTACTTGCCTCAATCGGCCCTAGGCAGCCGCGGACAACCACGAAGACGTTCCCTATACTGAGTATGTGAAACACAGAACAATACAGACAGACAAATACAATAAAGGGAAGTCAGAAAAGCCAAGTCAAAACCAAACTGTCAAAGCGGTACAAAATCAGCAAACAATCGGATAGTCAAATGGTCAGGCGGGAGGTCAGATAACAAGTTGAGCAAGGCAGGGGATTAGGAACAGGGAACTCAGGAGTAGACAGGGGAGCTGGGATCAGGGGATTAAACCTAATTAGCCAGCGCTGAGACAAGGCCTCAGCTTTGTTTTATGCTGACCAAGAGCCCGGTCCGGATCCCCATTGGAACATTGCTCTGATCTTTCAGGTTGCAGACTGGCTGAGAAATCTGTCAATCACACGGACAACTCCTGCATTGCCGGAAGCTGAAAAGCAATCGGGTGTGGCACACAAAAGCAAACACCAGGCCCAGTTCACACCAGGCTGCTGCTTGTAATCCAAATCCACTCTTAAACTAAAGCAAATTTTCCCATAAGAAATCACTGATATGCAGACAATTGGTTCCACACCCCAAAAATAATGATTTATTATTCTGAATAACATGTAAAACAGATGAAACAAACATTCAGAAACAGCAGAACATGTGATATTATAAGTTACTGTACAGTAATGGCGAGGATGGGAAACACAAGGGCGGACAGAGACTGCAGGGAGCATGAAAAAATGAGCAGATGTGAGCACAGTATAGCAGCACTCTCTGTCTGGGGAGAGAGGGGTTACAGCTATGAGGAGATTACCTCCACAGTCCTGTCCCCTGATGTAAGCCCCAGCCTGAAGTGGATCTGCTATTTGAGGGCACAGGGTGGGCTGATTACTATCTGAAAAAAATAAAAATAATAATTAAACCCAACTGTTTATATATGGCACTGTCACTGTGTGCCGCAGCACAGATGGTAAGTTTGTACTGAGGTGATGCTGGAATGAGGAGCCTAAAATGTGTGTCTGTTAGATCCTGCGGGGACAAGTCATGGCCAGGGAAGTCTTCATGATGGCTGGAGCCAGATGGAAAAGAAAAAGCGAGCAACTTGAACTAGCAAAATCCTCACTTGTGATTCCTGCAGAAAAGACGCCCCCTGTGAGTCACTGCACTATAGTCACTTATAAACCTGCAGAACCTCCTGTGCACTGCTGGATATACTGCTATATGGTCCCTGCTTAGGGAGAATATTGGTCTTTATTAAAGATAAGTGACCTTACTGTTTGCTCACCTCTAGTCTTTTTCTATGGAATTTTATTCAGTGGCAGCACAGTGGTATTATCCAGTTACTGTTTGCTGATAATGGTAGTGTTCATGGTATGATAGGATTATTTGTCCTGTATATACTGGTTATATTGGTAATATTTATATAGTGGATTTTATTCATTAACAGTATAGTGGTATTAGTCATTATGCGGTGGTAATGAAAGTCATTGTATGGTAGTATTATCTGTTACATGTATATTGCTATTATTGGTAATGTTGGTCTCAATACATACAATTTGCTCAGTAACACTTTGGTGGTGATAATATTCCTCCTTGTATACTGGTATTATTTGGGAACTGCATGAACTACTAGGTTATATAAGATATTATCATTCATAGAAAATTGTCTTACTATGTAAATACTTTATATTTATGTGTTTGATGAAAGCGGTTATTACTGAAAATAGTAGATGGGCAATGTGCTAGGCATCTGCTAAAACACAGTGCCAGTCCCGCCATGGGGCTGTCAGCTGTTGCTCTGGTGTTGTTAGCTGCTCACCATTCCCACAATATAGAGCAGTGTAAGAGCCACCCTGTGGAGGTCCTGAGGGTAATATGATAATAAGAGGTGCATATGCTGTGTGCAGATATGTGTGTAGGGCAGAGTGAACATGACATGTGGGTATGGGCATGCCACTGCATTATAGAGGAGGCACTGTATACAGACTTGTTTAAATCTCTGCAAGATTTTACTGATACAGCCACACTTTTGGCTCTCCCAGCATCATATTTGTACATGATGCCGGGAGGGCTGTGAGTCCACTGCGCAGCTACATGCTCTGTAGGGTCCATAGATCATAGAGCATGAGAATAAGGTCTTAGACTATTGACCATGTATAAATTAACCCTTGTATTAGTAAATTTTGTGGGCTGGTGGGATTCGTTTGCCAGGGCTGCTTTTTGGTACCAGTCCGGCCCTGCCATGGCACTTTATGATGTTGTCATTTGTGCACTGTATGACACTACAGCAGGGCCTAACTGCCCATCTGGCAAGTCAGGCAAATGCCAGATGAGCTGGTGTGCTAAGTGGGCCAGTCCATGAACAGATTGATGCCTGGTTCCCCTGCACTTACAACATAGTAAGACATCCGTCAGATTGAAGTCCTGTATCTGGCTTATTGATGGACAGGAATCTTAGGTGCATGGGGTCTTGCCATCTCCTGCTTGCCTATTACAAGGTTCATCAGTCAACAACAAAAGCGTAGTTGTAAAAGTGTAGTGAGAGTGCTAGATGTATTGTCAATAGTATATGTCCATTGTATTTAATTTATTTTACAATTTCCAGAACCGCAGCTCTTTCTTCTGGGTGCCTTGCTTGGTCTGGCCTCTCCCCATTGATCTGTCTGGCATGGGTGACCCTGCCAGGAGTATTAATCCCGCCAGCTTAGCTCATTGGATCACCAAAGCACGCAAGCTCCCTCACCACGTCAAGGTGAAGGCAGCATAAGGGAGTTCCTCCACCCTAACCCGATTACCCATCCCAACCTTTAATTTACCTGTCCTTTGCTAACGTGGACCCTCTTGGTGCCCAGGGACACCCCAGCACCTTAACACGGACCCTCCCGGCGCCCTCCCAGCCCAGGCCTGCCCCATCCCCTTAACACGGACCCTTCCAGCGTCCTTCCCAGCACAGGCCCGCCCCAGCCCCCTAAAGCGGACCCTCCCGGCGCCCTTCCCAGCCTAGGCTCGCCCCAGCCTCCTAACATGGACCCTCCCGGCGCCCATTCCCAGCCCAGGCATGCCCCAGTCTTCTTCTTTCTCTTCCTCCTCTTCTTCTTCTCCTCTTCTTTTTTCTAAGTACCCTTTTTAACTGTTCACAAGATCACTGGGAAAGGGAACATCAGACATCACATTTAGTGACAATTTCCTGTTTATAAAGTCACTTTAACTATTCATTGTATTTCTGCTGGTTGTCTTATATGATTGTATCATAGGTACTTTGCAAGGGTCAGTAATTCTGATAAAGGCACATTTCCTGAATGGACCATATGTAGACTGCATTTATGTCAGCCTTTATTTTCTGAATATAAAAACATCTGAATGCCATTCCCAGTGTATAGATTATAGAAATGTATACAACCTACATTAGAATATCCAAATTTTGGCCCAATAGTAAACAGCCTCCACAGGGTCAACCAGAATCACTAAACCTACAAAAACCCCATAACAAATTGAATCCACAAATACTGATTATATATCCAAATAAATTTTATTGAGAAAACAACAACCCGTAATCCCCTAAAAAACATAAATCCACACAGACAATTTAAAAACAGGAGGAGTCAGGACAGATATTATACATACTAATACAAAACAACTTCATAAAATAACACTGATTCAAATGACTATAACAATGCTCATATGGTAACATATATTATTGCACTGAGTGAATATGCATCAATCCCTGTATATTGCAACAACCCCAAATAGCAGCAAATGTATATTGGACACACTATATATAGCAGCATACACTTGATTGCACATAAATCCCAATTCAGACTGTATGTATATATCCCTGTAAGGATACAACCAATGATTGCACCTATGTCCCTATACCTATGTATAACAAATCCAAGCTGCAGAGTTACTGATCCACTGAGATAATACTCAGAGAAGTATGCCGGGATATATCACTCACCCACACTGGATATCCTGACTCCTCCACTCCACACTCCAACGCGTTTCGCCGCTGCTTTTACCAGGAGCGATCTTAGAAATGTAACCTGTATTCTGATGAAGACGTTTGCAGAGTCACTCCTGCTTATAACATGAAGGATAACTAGAGTGAAATTATTAATTCCCTAAAATATACATCCCAGATATGAGTAAGCGTAATCAAATGGAGCCCCTTAATATTAGTGAGTATAATCACCTGGAGCACCCCAATGTCAGTAAGTATAATCACATGGAGCACCCCAATATTAGTGAGTGTAGTTAGATAAAACACCCCAATGTCAGTGAGTATAATAACATGGAGCACCCCAATATTTGCGTATTCACATGAAGCACCCCAATGTAATAAGCATAATCACATGGAGCATCCCAATGTCAGTGAGAGTGATCAAATGGAGTTCCCCAATGTCAGTGAGCGTGATCACATGAAGTTCCCCAATCACATGGAGCAATGTGAGAAAATATTAATTTACTGAAAGAGTAGTAGATACTTAGAACAAACTTCCAGCAGAGGTGGTTGGTAAATCTACAATAACAGAATTTAAACCTGCCTGGGATAGACATATATCTATCCTAAGATAATAAGAAATAGGAAATACTAAAAGGGCAGATTAGATGGAGCCAGTGGTCTTTTTCTGCTGTCAATCTTCTATTTTTCTGTTTTTCTATTAGACCCCGATGTCAGTGAGCGTGATCACATGCTGCACCCGGACGTCAGTGAGCGTAATCACATGGAGCACCCCTATGTCAGTAAACATGTTCACATGGAGCAGCCATAATAAAAAAAATTGTTCTGGGCACCGGAGTATAGAAATCTTAGTTCTCAATTGCAAATCCATATTATAAAGACAGCAGGGCAGCATTTTGGCTTTATATGGCACATTTTTTTTTGTTTTTTTTTACTTGGCTTGATAAGGGCTGTATATGGCCAAAATATTGCCCTGCTATGTTCTTAATACATATTTGTACTACACTTTTTTTTACACTCTAATGCCTTGGATTCTATTAGGATGTGTGTACTTGTGATTATGTGGAAATTAAATCAGTACAGAAGACTACAAGTGGTGCAAGTGACCAGCATTTCCTCTAGAACACGGAGAACCCTGATGGCAGTGAGCATAATAACATAAAGAACACTTGTATTAGTGAGTACAATGACAGTGAGTGCCTTCAGTGTCCGTGTGATAACATGCAGGACCCCTGTGCCACTGAGTGAGATCCCAGAAACAATAACTGGGATCATGTGGGGCATCACAGGGTAATTAACTGTAATCATACAGAGCTCCCCACAATCACTTGGAGTACCCCAATAAGTGTAATGCACTGGCAGCACTGTCTGATCTCATGGTTGCTTTATCCCCTATTAGCACTCCAGTGTCAGTGTGATAACATGTGGTACCCCTGTCCCATTCTATTAGTATCAGCCCCCCCTCCCCCATGGCACCTTCCTGCCCCATTCTCTCTGTATCAGCCCCCCTCCTCCCCCATGGCACCCTCCTGCCCCATTCTCACAGTATCAGCCCCCCTCCTCCCCCATGGCACCCTCCTGCCCCATTCTCTCAGTATCAGCCCCCCTCCTCCCCTATGGCACCCTCCTGCCCCATTCTCTCAGCATCAGCCCCCCTCCTCCCCCATGGCACCCTCCTGCCCCATTCTCTCAGTATCAGCCCCCTTCTCCCCCATGGCACCCTCCTGCCCCATTCTCTCAGTATCAGCCCCCTTCTCCCCCATGGCACTCCCCTGCCCCATTCTCTCAGTATCAGCCCCCCTCCTCCCCCCATGGCACCCTCCTGCCCCATTCTCTCTGTATCAGCCCCCTCCTCCCCCATGGCACCCTCCTGCCCCATTCTGTCAGTATCAGCCCCCCTCCTCCCCCATGGCACCCTCCTGCCCCATTCTCTCAGTATGAGCCCCCCTACTCCCCCATGGCACCCTCCTGCCCCATTCTCTCAGTATCATCCCCCTCCTCCCCCATGGCACCCTCCTGCCCCATTCTCTCTGTATCAGCCCCCTCCTCCCCCATGGCACCCTCCTGCCCCATTCTCTCAGTATCAGCCCCCCTCCTCACCCATGGCACACCCCTGCCCCATTCTCTCAGTATCAGCCCCCCCCCCTCCTCCCCCATGGCACCCTCCTGCCCCATTCTCTCAGTATCAGCCCCCCCCTCCTCCCCCATGGCACCCTCCTGCCCCATTCTCTCAGTATCAGCACCCTCCTCCCCCATGGCACCCTCCTGCCCCATTCTCTCAGTATCATCCCCTCCTCCTCCATGGCACCCTCCTGCCCCATTCTCTCAGTATCAGCACCCTCCTCCCCCATGGCACCCTCCTGCCCCATTCTCTCAGTATCATCCCCCTCCTCCCCCATGGCACCCTCCTGCCCCATTCTCTCAGTATCAGCACCCTCCTCCCCCATTCTCTCTGTATCAGCCCCCTCCTCCCCCATGGCACCCTCCTGCCCCATTCTCTCTGTATCATCCTCCTCCTCCCCCATGGCACCCTCCTGCCCCATTCTCTCAGTATCATCCCCCTCCTCCCCTATGGCACCCTCCTGCCCCATTCTCTCAGTATGAGCCCCCTCCTCCCCTATGGCACCCTCCTGCCCCATTCTCTCAGTATCAGCCCCCTCCTCCCCTATGGCACCCTCCTGCCCCATTCTCTCAGTATCAGCCCCCTCCTCCCCTATGGCACCCTCCTGCCCCATTCTCTCAGTATCAGCCCCCTCCTCCCCCATGGCACCCTCCTGCCCCATTCTCTCAGTATCAGCACCCTCCTCCCCCATTCTCTCTGTATCAGCCCCCTCCTCCCCCATGGCACCCTCCTGCCCCATTCTCTCTGTATCATCCTCCTCCTCCCCCATGGCACCCTCCTGCCCCATTCTCTCTGTATCATCCTCCTCCTCCCCCATGGCACCCTCCTGCCCCATTCTCTCAGTATCATCCCCCTCCTCCCCTATGGCACCCTCCTGCCCCATTCTCTCAGTATGAGCCCCCTCCTCCCCTATGGCACCCTCCTGCCCCATTCTCTCAGTATCATCCCCCTCCTCCCCCATGGCACCCTCCTGCCCCATTCTCTCTGTATCAGCCCCCCTCCTGTCTCATTCTCTCTGTATCAGCCCCCTCCTCCCCTATGGCACCCTCCTGCCCCATTCTCTCAGTATCAGCACCCTCCTGCCCCATTCTCTCTGTATCAGCCCCCTCCTCCCCCATGGCACCCTCCTGCCCCATTCTCTCTGTATCAGCCCCCCTCCTGTCTCATTCTCACAGTATCAGCCCCCTCCTCCCCTATGGCACCCTCCTGCCCCATTCTCTCTGTATCAGCCCCCCTCCTCCGTCCAGTCCTCCCTTCATCACCGGGACGGATGTGGGACGCGCTGATCTCATCTCCAGCTCTTCAGTCCTTTGATACTTTTCCTCTACTCTCGGATTACCTCCCATTTACCCGCAAAAGACCAATAAGTGGCTGCACCCTGATGACTTTAACGGCTCCTTAATGAGGAAATGGCAGGAGGGGGAGGTCACAAAGGGTTAATTTAAAGCCCCCTCCTCCTCCCTTCTTGCAGTTTGTAAATGTGTGGAAGTGCTGTGTGTGAGGCTCAGAGTGGTGCTCCTGCTCCTCCAGTGCTCACCTCCATCTGCTCTACAGGATTATTGTCCTGCTACCTGGGAAGGGAATCAGGGCACCTATCTACCCATCTCACCCCTCCAAAGGTGGACTCTCTCAGAATCAGTACCAGGCTTCAGAGTGCTTCCTACTCTTAGGATTGTCTCTCCTTCCATATCCAACATCTTGTGGAATGTCACTGGCTGGATATTACCCTGTGTAACTTCTGGCTGCCAGCACCTGCCCTACACTGCCATTGCCTTGGATCACAAATTACTCAAAGAGGAAGTCAAGATTAATGAAGGAGGACCCTGTGTGAGGACCCCACAGAATACTGATACACTATTTACAATCTAATAGGTATTATTTTCTTCTTGTTATTATGTATCAGGACTGTTTAATAATGGAGGTGACTATGCTGTGACTGTCATGTGCTGCTCCTCCTCCAGGTATAGGCTGTGGTCTGGAGACCCCCCACAATATTTTGGTCATTCATTTCCCTCTAATGTGGTCCAGTTTTGTCACTTTCATGGTCAGTCTATGAGCGGTATTGCTTTAAAATGTTAAAATGCCATAGTATAGGTTAATTGCTATAATATCTTTTCAATTATTTGTGCTAAAAGTGTATATATATATATATATATATATATATATATATATATATATATATATATATGCTATGTAATTATGAGCATCCTAAATGACACAAAAAACTGTAGGTAAGTGTCCCAGAAAATGGTGTACTTTATTCATAATATTTCCCACATATATGCCTAATATTTATAATGTGCATAATGTATATAAACCAGCAAAGGATCGAGTGGCTTTAGTTGTAGAGATGGTGGGAAAGATGTAGGCTCTTCAGACCATGGACACCTTTGAATTTGTAATTGATGGATAACTAAATTCTCACCTTACATTCACTGCTAACATACCTGCCGCTCTGGAGTCTTCACAGTAACAATATATTGGTGCTCCTGGAGTCCATACAGCTCCATACAGGAGGTTCTATATGATCTTATAGCTATAAGTTACCCAAGTATGAGTTGTACCTAATATTCAGAACTTCAAAGTAATGGTGTGTTTACACAGGCAGATTTATCTGACAGATTTTTGAAGCCAAAGCCAGGAACAGACCATAAACAGGGAATGGGTTATAAAGGAAAGACTGAGATTTCTCCTTTTCAAATCCATTCCTGGCTTTGGATTCCAAAATCTGCCTGTGTAAACGCACCATCAGTTTTCTGAGTACTGTGACTGCAGGCTGCGTATCCATACATGATATACTACTTTTCTACAGATTAGTTTACAAGTCTGGTTATTCTGCAACTGTATTTTTCCACATTTAACACTAAAAATTTCTGTACTTCTCATTATATCCAACCACGCTTGACCATAAGCAGAATGTCACTTTAAGTAAATAACGATAAACAAATAGTCCACATGTGACTGTAGTAGGAATGGACCCTGTATTCCCATGCCTCTTAGGGATGGGATACCTGCATAGAATCCTATGAACATACCCAATATATCGCCCTGATATGTGTCTATAAATATTGCTCACCGCATCCAATGGGCACATATGGCAATATCACCAATGTAGCACATTATTTTTAATCACCCTTCACATCGCTAACTACAAGTTTCCCGTGTCCACCCCAGGATCTACTTGTGATATATTTGTCGCAGGTAGGTCAGTACCTGAATAGTGAACCAAGTTGCACATCATATCTCTGTCCGCCATAGGGTTGAAACAGAATGCATCAACCTTGTTGGAGACTTAATAGGCTACAATTCTGGACATTACCTATACATTATATTGGGAATGCTCCTACTGGTAAGGTATCCATGAATAACATAGGTGTTAGAATTCCTCCTCCTTCTGTGCTGTATGTCACTTGTTTTATTTCCCCCCTATAGTTAAATTGAAGTCCTTCAGATCTGCTGTGATTTATATGCTTTGTAAATGCAGACCAATAATATCAAGGAGGTTTCCTCTAATCTGTAATTATATATACAGCATATTTGTTATTGATGTGACATGGGTGCAGAACTAAGGAGGCAGGAAGCCTGAGGTGTGGCGACATTGACTGTTAACAATGCCATACAAGTGCTTTGAAGTAGTACTAAAGATGCCACGTGTGTGCAGGGAAGGAGGCACAAGGATTGTGTGACTGCTCTTCGGAGCTGGTGATGACATGAAGTGGCAGCAGGCTGGAGTCTTGTAACAGTGGGGAACATCAGGATGCCATGTGGGGACAGCTGCTGTTCCGTATGTGTGGTGAATGAGTTCTGGCAGGCGTAGTCTAGATCATGTGCCGTAAGTACACAGTGCGAGCAGACTCTTTGTCACCTGCCTTCCATCACTGGGGTTACCAGCAGTCACTAGTCCATATACTGTAGTAGTAAGAAAAGCAGCAGATATATCAATCACTGCGCTCCAGTTTGGACAGTGTTTGCCAGCTCAGATGGTCACACAAATGAAGAATATTCAGGATAGTGGTCTGACCTGGGAGCCAAAGTCTCTGAACAGATCTAATATTTGTAGAGATCCAAGTCTAAGGCTGGCGGCCTTTTGTAGTGTTGATTGACTGATAGATTGAATTGTATAAATGACCCAGCAGTAGAGATGAGCGAACTAACAGCTTGATATCCATGTTATCCAACTTATCTCTTCAGAACTGTTCGATTGGGTTGAGATCAGGAGAAATATTCAACCATTAAGGCAGTTTCCTTTTCAGAAAAGTGGTCCTCGATCTGTGTTTTGGATCATTGTCATGTTGGAAAAGTGCACAACAACCAAGAACACGGAGTGATGGTAGTAGTACATCTGTGAATTCATGAAACCATCAAAGAAATGTGGCTCCCCGCCACCAGCACCATGCATTTTTCATTGTACTTGTCACCTTTGCAACTACATACACTTTTGAAGCCATCAGTTCCAAAAACTTTTATCTTGTTCTCATTACTCAAGAATATAAAGTCCCAGTAGTCTTAATCTTTTTCAGCAAAATTGTAGGGAGCTGTTTTGTGCATGGGCGTTAGGAAAGGCTTCTTTCTTGGACAATACCAATAGATACCATTCCTTTGCAGTGTACTCATACTGAAGACTAGCCTTGCAGGACTGATAGACCAGAAATCCCTTCGTGTGGATCAGTGCAGGTGAGGTAGTGCTTGGTGGATGGGCAACGTATAGCAGTAAGCAGTATGCCGCACTCTTATATTATTCCAATAGTATGTTTATTAGCAACGCGGTTCAGCCCGTATAGTATAGGCAGGCCTTTCTCAAGTATAAGGGCCTACGGGCCGAAACTACGGGCCGTTGCTAATAATTGAAATAATAATAGTGTGCGGCATTGTTGCAGTATGTTCAGTTATACATAAAGAGGCGCTGTCAGCAGGTTTATGGTGCCCTATGTAAGTGCAGTATAAACTAGTGACAGAGAAGCTGAACAGAATGATGTATCACTTACATTCTTCTGTGCAGCTGATCCAGAGATATCCTCCTGAATAACATGGACAATAAGTAGTCCTCTCTATTATGCGCATAAGCCCAGTAGTCCTGGATATTCATGAAAAGCAGAAAACTCCACCCACCAGCTGATGATTGGAAGTTATCTATCCCTGCTGTGTATAGGCAGCAACTGTCAATCACCAGCTAGAGGGTGGAGGGAGCAGTGTGGCAACAATCCTATTCTCCTGCGTATTAGGAGAACGGCTGAACAGAATAATGTAAATAATACACTGATCTGTTCAGCAATTCTGTCACTAGTTTTTGCTGCCCTCATTTAAGCCAGTGTAAACCTAGTGACAGATTCCCTTTAATTTGCTGCAGGTTTGATGCTGCAGATTTCAGCTATTTATTTATATTGCTTAAATCTGCAGCAGAAGGAGTATGTCTGAACATCCCTTTAATGTGGGTTAGGAAGAGAAGGCTCTTATGGACATTCTGAGATGACCTCCTACATTGGGTAATCCACCTACTTTATGGCTGGTCTGTCTAGGTGTGTACTAGAACTTAGCTGCCAACTGATCAGGAACATTGGAGTACCCTAATTTCATGTTGGCAACTTTTTAAACATTTTCGTCAATTTCCTCATCTATGCTAATATGTGTTATTGATTAGGGTCTTCTAAAAAATCTTATAAGGCTGGGATCACATACATCAGGTGGTCCGGCTCCATTCTTTTACCAGAAACCGATGTCACAACTAATGGCAAAAATGCATCAGTTATCATCAGGAGTCCTATCCTCTTTTTCACTAACCATCAGTTGTTGTCCCAATTTAAGCGCCGCATAGTTTGAACTGTCCCATTCAAATGAATGGGATCAGTTCAAACGCCAAAAAGAAATGGAGCCGGACTCAGAATATACTGTAAGTGGAGGGGTCCTTAACAAAATGAGAACTTAGTAGGTGGCAAAATAACTTTTACAGCTTTGGGCTATGTAATTTTTTTTTGGCTACCTGTAATTTGCTACTGTTAGTATTTCTGATAATATGATTGAAATAGTTTTTTTTTTAACCCATATTCTAAAACATAGAATCCTTTAAAGGATTGAAGAAAAATAGCCACTTTCTTTCAAAAACAGCGCCACACCTGTCCTCAGGTTGTGTGTGTGGTATTACCCAGTTCCATTCACTTTAAAGGAGCTGAGCTGCGGTACTGCATACACACACTGAGTACAAAAGTGGTGATGATGTTTTTAAAGCAAAGTGTGTTTTCTTTTAAATCCCAAACAACCCCTTTAAGTCTAAGCTCACGAAAGAAATACAATTCTTTGCAAACGAACTTTGAAGTTCAATAGATTATAACTCCACGTTTTCGGCTTTACCCGAATGTTTTTATTCTTGCAAAACAATCTTCATCAAAGCCTACAGTCGACTCATTTGCATTAATCATTCTGTTGCCCTCTACTAAAGATATGGGCCTCTGTTTACCCTCTCCTTTCCCCCCTCCCCTCACCCGCTCCATAGACACTTCTTGTGGTTTGGAGAAAAAAAGGGGATGCCAAAAAAAGCAGAGATCAAAGAGGAGCGGCGACACCCAGAACCACAGAAAAGGAAGGGGTGTGGATAGGAGGATGGAGGAGCGGGGAGTGAGAGAAGCAGGGTAGATGCAGTGCAAGAGGGTACTGTCATGAGAGAAGAGAGGAGGTTCCTAGCAGGGACGGAGAGCACAAAAGCACCAGAAGAGAAGAAAGAACAACTTTACTTTTTACATTTTTTCCCTTTTACCCATAAATTATAATGGTGATATTCTATTGTATGCAGTAAACTTGAAGTAATTAAGGGCATATTCCTTTTAAAATGAGTTTATTTCCTCATTTTTTTTACCTCAAGGTATGCAGAGAAGCTGTCTGTCATGCCACCTTGTTAGAGTAGCTTTCCCTGCAGGTCAGTGTTTCACTTCACTTTCGCTTCACTGACTTGAAAGTAAAGTCACCTTTCTTCCCAGAAATCCCAGTGGAGCCTGAATGCCCTGTAAGTCTCCATAAGTTTATATGACAGTCTCCTCAGGGAGAAATATTATCCCTTTAATTCCATGTCAGTGCAGCAAAACCAATAGGGATCCCAGGCCCAGCTTCCAGCAGAAAGGTTACTGCAGATGTGAGACCTTTCACTCGCAGGGTGCATTCACACTACGGAATTCTTGTGGTGGCAAGTGGTGGAATCTGCGGGATGTTATCCATGAGAATTCCATAGTGTGAGCCCACACTCATCGAGCGAACTGTCCTGACACCTTCATCAACAAAAGTCCTTTTGGTTTTTATGGCTGGATAGGGGGTCTCTATGACATGAGGTACATACAGTATACACCAATCAGCCATAGCATAAAAACACCTGACTAATATTGTGTAGGTCAGTGCTTCTCAATTCCACTCCTCAGGCCTCACCAACAGGTTTTGAGGATTTCCTTAGTATTTCACAGGTGACCTGTGACCTGTTGAGGCACAGACTCCTCTGAAAGTGTCTTATGGTCCTTTTACACAAAGCAATTATCGGGCAACGACCGAAACCTGTTGATTATCTGCCTGCGTAATAACAGGTATCGATGAAACGGCGAGCAATAAATCGTTCATCACTGTATTCAACATGTTCTAAAATTATTACTGGTAGTTCGTCAATGGGATGCAGATCTGTTCATCTAAAGAGTTGTTTTAAGCATAAAAAATAAAAAATAAAAATCATATAATCAAAATCAAAATAAATAATAAAAAATCTGTATTGGGCTATGTTCAGACAATGTTTTTTCAGCTCCGTTTTTAAATGACATCTGTAATTTTGAGTGTAACATAACGGACGTCTTTTAGCTGTCTGGCCTCCCCTCAAGAGGGCTATTGGTACATTATTCTAGTTTGGGGTTACTAATTCGCCTTTGGGTGTGGCTTAATTGAAAAGCCATTGAATAGTAAAATCAGAGAAAGCACGGTGACTAAAGAAAAACTGTGTGCGAACAACTAATAAAAAAAAGTCCGCTGTTTGCAAAAGATATCCTAAAATAATGATCATGTTCATTATTTTGACGTCTGTGGTAAAAACGTCTGTTATTCAATACATTGTGTGCATTGGAGGTCCATCTTTCCATTGACTTCAATGCATTGCCACTGCAGTCAGTTAAATCGCGGCAATAACAGACTTTTTTTAAATATCAAA
This sequence comes from Dendropsophus ebraccatus, assembly GCF_027789765.1. NCBI lineage: Eukaryota > Metazoa > Chordata > Amphibia > Anura > Hylidae > Dendropsophus > Dendropsophus ebraccatus. Next base: position 42,804,255 of record NC_091467.1, on the reverse strand, counting down.
ATCAGCCGCCTTTTCACTATTTTTGACGTTGTGTGAACATAGCCTAACAGTTCCCAATGATCAAAGTAAGAATTTTTTCACAATTAATCGGCTAAACATTGATTGCTTATAAGGCTAATTTGTAACTATACCAGTAGTTTTTACGACGTACGACTTTCCTTTTTCAGTAAGTGGGAATGAGATTTCGACGTCATTAGGGCGAGGCTAAAGCTCTGTACCCTCACGCATGCACTGTCTCAGTTTGTGAAAGCCAAGAAGAAAAACTACAAGATTGTGATGATATGGTACTATTGTCCCACTCATTTACACCGAATGTTTTCTTTGACCTCTGATCAATATTGGCTGTGTCTTTTTGCCAAGGGTTCACCCCTCGATGTTTGGTGGGGGTATCCCACCACATCATTCTGGGATAAGATATTTCAGAGTTACGTATCCTATTCAACGAGGAATGTCTCCTCAGGTAGCTTTGTTATCCCTGATTCTATAATCTTTTTAATCCAAGATTAAAAAAGGTATCTTCAGGCACATGTTGACAGCGGGGAAAATGGTGATTCCAAGACATTGGAAGTCACAAATGGTGCCTACAATCTCAGTGTGGATTGCAGAACTGAGTGAAATTGGGTGTATGGAGGAAGTAGTGGCTGAGGCGCATGATTGTTTATCTAAATTCAAGGCCGTTTGGTTTCCATGGCAGCTGTTCCTTGAGTCACCGGCGTTGCGGGAGCTGATGTGGTAAACTTCTCGGGTGGATCCCCCTTTGTTTAACTTTCTTTCCCTTCACCTTTCTTTTTTCTTTTTTATGTTATTTTTCTCTTTTCTTTTTTCTTCTTTAAATGCTAATGTATTTGTCCTTTTTTCCCTTTTCTCTCTTTGCTAAGTTATCGGCAGGATTTAAGGTGTAAGAAACTGGCCGTTCCGTGACCCGGCCAGGTCACAGAGTGGCTGGTCTCTGAAAAGATCATTCCGGACGGTACTGCAGTACTGGCCAGCTGATCTTTCCTGCCACAGAGTTCTGATGCGGGCGCATCCGTGCATGCCCGCATCAGAACTCCCCACAGCACACAATGAAGCTTGCGGCTGCAGCCACTCGCTTCATAGTGTGCACTGACAGGGCTTTCTGCGGCCGCGATTCACTAAATAGCGGCCGCAGAAAACTGGCATATCAGTTTTTTTCGGCGCCAATAGGGGTCCCGGCCAAAGCGTATACTATGTGTATTCGCTCCGGCCAGGATCCCATAGACACCAGGCCAACGTCTTTTCTTGTATTAACTATGGCCGTTGTTCCAATCGGCAACAACGGCCGTAGAAATACGAAAAAATATGTTGTGTTAACATAGCCTAATGGTACAATATTATCGCATGTCTTTTGCAAACCGGATGTTACTTTTTAGTTGTTTACACACAGTTTTTCTTTTTTCACCATCTACAGTTTTACTACTTTACTACTTCTCAATTAACCCTTAGAAGACCAGGCCAATTTCAATTTTTTCATTTTCGTTTTTTCCTCCTTGTGCTTAAAAGGCCATAGCACTTGCATTTTTTCACATAGAAACCCACATGAGCCCTTATTTTTTGCACCACTAATTGTACTTTGCTATGACAGGCTAATTTTTTTCATAAAGTACACTGCGAAACCAGAAAAAAATTCAATGTGTGGTGAAATTGAAAAAAACACATTTCTTTTATTTGGGGATTTTTAGTTTTTACGCCGCTCGCCCTGGGGTAAAACTGACTTGTTATATATGTTCCTCAAGTCGTTACAATTACAACGACTATAATTTTTATTGTATCTGATGGCCTGTACAAAATTCAAACAATTGTTAACAAATATATGTTCCTTAAAATCGCTCTATTCCCAGGCTTATAACGCTTTTATCCTTTGGTCTATGGGGCTGTGTGTGGTGCCATTTTTTGCGCCATGATGTGTTCTTTCTATCGGTACCTTGATTGCGCATATGCGACTTTTTGATCGCTTTTTATTACAATTTTTTAAGATGTAATGCGACCAAAAATGCACAATTTTGCACTTTGGGATTTTTTACGCTTACGCCATTTACCGTGCGAGATCAGGAATGTGATAAATTAATAGTTCGGGCGATTACACACGCGGCGATAACAAACATGTTTATTTATTTATTTATTATTTATAACCTGGGAAAAGGGGGGTGATTCAAACTTTTATTAGGGAAGGGGGCTTTTTATTAATAACACCACTTTTTTTTTTTTACTTTTACACTTATATTAGAAGCCCCCCTGGGGTTAAGGTTATTTCCCCTGGGGTTAGAGTTATTCCCCCTGGGGGACTTCTAGTATAAGCACTCTGATCTCTCATTGAGATCTACAGGATAGATCGATGAGATAGGCATTTTGATTGCTTCCGGCTGCTGCAGCCAGAAGCAATCGAGTGCCGAGCCGGGATCAGCGCCATTACGGCTCCGAGCACGGCGGCAGCAGGATGTGTGGATCGCTACTCCGGGACAACATGCCGGAGGAGCGATCCGCCCCTCTAGACACCAGGGATGGCTGCATTCAAGTAATCGGATGCAGCTGTCAACTTTGACAGCTGCATCCGATTACTTTATTAGCGGGCACGGCGATCAGACCTGGACTAGAATAATGTACCAATTTTGGACTTAAAATGACAGACATAATTTTAAAATTAATAACATTTTTATTTTTTAAAATTAATAATTTTTAAAAATAATAAAACGTTGTGGGAACAAAGCCTATGAATGATCGATGTTCACAATTTCCTAAAGAATTACGATTATATGAAATTGACAGTTGACTGGTAAAATGGATAACACATAGATCTCTACCTAACATGATAGATGAGGTTTGTGATTTGCATGGTGAATACTGTAGGGCATTTGAATAATTGAGGCTGGGAATGGGTTTTGCATGCGGACAAGAGAGATATTTTGCATGGTACAGAGAGGTAACAATGATTTGGGATTTTGCAAGGAAATTGTTTTTTTTTTTATACAAGCATAGGCTAGTTATATACAGGGCTGTGGAGTCGGTAAGCTGCAGCTCCGACTCCGACTCCTGAATTTTATCACGACCGACTCCGACTCCTGCTCCTTCATAAATGGCCGGTCATATACCAGGGGAGTTATTTATCACACTGGCTCAGCAGCTTCTCCCTAATGTCCTACATGATCCTGGGGCAATTTCTGAGGGAATAAGGAAAGATATAAAGCAGCTTCTCCTGTGCATGCAGTGGATGCAGACATTCTCCAGTCTCCATGTCCTGAACAACTCAGAACTAGACTAGATGGGGCAGGTGGTCTTTTCCTGCTGACAATCTTCTATGTTTCTGACTAATTATTCACCATACACAAAGAAACACTGCTAACAATGCCAGATACATGTGATATAGAGGTCAGCCATATTGATATACAGGCAGTCACACATAGTGATATACAGGGGGTCACACATAGTGATATACAGAGGGTCACACATAGTGATATAGAGAGGGGTCACACATAGTGATCTAGAGGTCCCTTAGTGATATAGAAGGTCACTGTGGGGGCACGCAATAGCACGCACACACACAGCCTGCTGCACCCATAGCATACACACACACACACAGCCAATGCAGCCATAGCACACACACACAGCTTGCTGCAGCCATAGCGGACACCACACACAGCCTGCTGCAGCCATAGCGCACACCACACACACACACAGCCTGCTGCGGCCATAGAACACATACACACAGCCTGCTGCAGCCATAGTGTGCACACACACACAGCTTGCTGCAGCCATAGCACACATACACACAGCCTGCTGCAGTCATAGCACACACACAGCCTACTGCAGCCATAGCACGCACACACATACACACAGCTGCAGCCATTGAACACTGAAGAAAAACACAATATTCTCCCAGAGAGAAAACACCACACTGAGGACAGAGGTTACTGCTACACTACTTATGTCTTCTCCTTCTCCTCTATATTACACAGGATATCTTCATATTACACTGCTGCTCATATACAGTCATCCAGGAAGAGAACAGCAAAGATCTCCCCCCACACAATGGAATCTTCCAGCTCAGAAACAAACTGCCAAATAGTGACCGACAACTTTTCCATGACCACCCTTATGTAATAGGGCCAGTGTCCTATTAGAATGTTGCTCATAATATATATTCATGAGCAAAATTTGTAAAATTCATATCAAAATTCAATTCTACATTTTTTTAAAGATTTTTTTTAAAAGCTGGAGTCGGTACATTTTTTTCGACTCCGACTCCCGCCAAAGCTAGCTCCGACTCCAACTCTGACTCCGGCTCCAGCCAAAACTAGCTCCAACTCTGACTCCGCCTCCGACTCCACAGCCCTGGTTATATAGGACACTAAAAAAAGACACTTATCCGTTAAAGGGATACTCCAGAGAAAAGCTTTTTCCCAGTAGTTGAAACACATTACAAAGTTATATAACTTTATAATATGCCCCCCCTTTCCTATCTTTTCCCCCCTCCACACCCCCCCCCCCCCACCACCACCACCAGGAAGTGAAGTAAACTCATTCTTACCTAATGACTGTTGGCCCCAGGCTGTTCTGTGGCAGCCATTTTGTGACAATGACATCACCAAAAGGGAGGCAGGTCTAAGATCTGTTAGCCCAGCCTCCCTTTGTCAGATGACTCAGGTTGCTCAGCTCTGAACCCGCATCTTGGATGACAGGTTCCCTTTAAATTAATTCAAGGAGTAGAGAAAATGGATGGAGAAGGGTAAGGATGGAGACCTAAATTGGTCAGTAACCTTTCAACAAACTTTGCATATACCAATAGTAATGCTAGAAAACTGTACGAATGCCTCTTTTTTTCCACTTCTCAGGCTACTTTCCTTCCATAGCCACAAATCTTGTGACACTTGCATATGGATGTGCCATCCTGGGGGAGTTGGGCTGATTCCTAATTACTTGAAGGGGTATTCAGAACTAGACTGTGTTCCCACATTTCAGAACTGCAGAGAAAACGCATTAAAAAAAGGCATTGCGAAAAATACATGCATGTTATAAGTGCATGTGTTTTTTTTAGATTGCTTTATAAGAAGTGTCTGGCAAAGCATGATTTAGGCTATGTTCACACTGCGTACGAATCCGTCCGTAGATCATACGCCACCGTACATGTGCGGCTGAAACTACGGGCGTGCGAAAAATCGACATGGGCCGGATGGGAACATACGCCCGTAGTACAGTTATGCTTCCCTAGCTTGTTTCGAAGCGATCTGAGGCAGGTCATTTACTTGGAAATCTACGCCCAGCCCCGTCAACCACGCAGAACCTTTTGGATCGAAAAATCAAGTTCAATTTGGCTGAAATAAGTACTTTGTACGGGACCGCATGGAAATCCACGGCCATGAGTTTCAACATTTCCGTCCTCAAATAATGGTCTTGTTCATTTTTCACGGCATCGTATACGATCCGGCCGTAAGCTCATACGTAGTGTGCATTGTGTGGGCGTATATCGTATACTTTCAAGCGAACGCATCAACCTCAAAACTATGTGCGTATTTTCGCGGTTCGCACTACGGACGGAATCATACGCGGTGTGAACATAGCCTTAGGCTGTGTTTTCACAAATGCATTCAGAATGCGATCTGGACAGCGTGGAAACCAACCAGGGGCGTAGCTAAGTGCTGATGGACCCCTGCATATAGTGTGTGTATATATGTATATATATATATATTTATCTTTCCATGGCCCCCACTTACTCTGATGATGCTCATGATGATGATGATCTCATCTATATATATATATATATATATATATATATATATATATATATATATATATATATAGATCTACAACCTGACCATCTGACCAATTTATCTGACAGATTTTTGAAGCCAAAGCCAGGAACAGGCTATAAACAGAGAACAGATCACAAAGGAAAGGCAGGGATTTATCCTCTTTTTGGCTTAAAAAATTGGTCAGATGAATTGGTCAGATATCTTCTATCAAGGAGACACATGTTACCTTTCATCTGTGCTTCCATAAAATGGAAAAAATCTTTTATTCTCCAGTGGAAAGCAAGAGGCTTTCCCAAACTCCTAAATTGCTGCAAGCTGAAATACAATGTGCACAAAAGGGAGCTATCAGCAGGTTAGATTCGTCTAACCTGCTAATACCGTGTACAGGCGACGGAATTCCGCTGGATTTATCCGCCAGAATTCCTCAGTGTGAACCCACCCTTTAAAAGGAGATTTCTGTTTTCAACAAATTGATACCCAATCTAATTTTTTCTTCTTATGATATTTGTGTAGGTTTTTAGAATCCATCAATATTGTATATTGTTTTCAGAAGACCATATTCTATACTTTATCAACAGAACCACTGTATGGATGCTGGTATGTAAAGATAATCTCTTAGGGTAGACTCACACAGGATGGATCTGCAGCGGATTTCCCCCAGTGAGTTTGCAGTGAATCCCAAACTGTAATTTTCAATGATCAAGTATGTGACTGCCGACCCTCTTAACCCACCGCCGCCCAGAGGAAACTGTACCTAGTCCACGCTCCGGCTGCATCTAAGGCTCCCAGCTCCCGAAGGTCCCCCTCAGCCAATCAGTACACAGCCCCGCTGCAGTCACTGATTGGCTGGGCAGGACCTACGGGAAGGCCCGACCACATACTCGCAGCAGGATGACAATCCCGCTGCGAGTATGTAGTCTCATTGAAAATGACAGTTTGGGATCCACAGCAGATTTCGCTGCAAACTCGCGTGAAATCCGCTGCAGATCTATCCTGTGTGAGTCTAATGATCAGCAGGTTAGCCAAATCTAACCTGCTGATATCTCCCTTTTGTGCAGGGAGTGTTGAGGATTAAGTTAAAGGGGTTGGCCACTTTATAGTAAAATAGTTCAGTGTACAGTATTAGTAACTGTACTCGCTGTATATACTGACAGCAGCTCCCTGTGTACCACACAGAGCTGAAATCAGACTCCCCTCCTGCAGGCTGTGCGGTCCTGCTCTGTGGTGTGTCCATAAGATGGCTGACATATAGGAGCATGTGACCATGCCCCGCCCCCCAGTGTCCACCACTGAGCTTGTATATTCCTATGGAGGACACTGGAGGCGGGCATAGTCACATGCTCCTCCATGTCGGCCATCTTATAGACAGCCTCACCACAGAGCAGGGCAGCCCAGCCTGGAGGAGGGGAGCCTGAGTTTAGCTGCTGTCAGTAAGTAATGTGAATGCGCTTACTTATACTACGCAGAAAACAATTTCACTGTAAAGTGGCCAACCCCACTTTCTCGTCAGGCTGGGATTGGTCGCCCCGCCCCCAGTGCTTCTAACCAGCCGATTAGCATAAGGATCTAACTACTAGCTGCATGGGAAAGGTGCTGAGGATGAAGGTAAGAGACCTACCTTCATCCTCAGCACCCTGTGCACAAAAGGGAACTATCAGCAGGTTAGATTCGTCTAACTTGCTAATACCATTTAATACAGCAGTGTCTGATATTTCAGCTTACTGTCTACATTGCCATTGGCGGATAGAAATAATTTGTATAGACAATCTAGCATTTATGGATGTGGTGAATATATACTTGCAGCATAATACACTGCTTGACAAAAAAAAATATTATCCAGATAAAAATGTCAGATTGCTGCAAATCCCATCATGCATTCTCTGCCTGGACGTTTCCAGAAACTTAGCAGCAAGAAATTTGGTGTCATGACACCCAATACATGTCTTGTCACCATCTTCATTGCTTGTAGTGGTGTCGTGAATGAGATTCCTAGACTTTCTATGAACTAGAACCATGTTGTCTTGGTGACGAATCCAGGTTCTGTTTGGCATCCAATGGTGGTCGCATTTAAGCGCGGAGGCCTTGCTGTGAGCGACTCAATCCAGCCTTTGCTGTGGATCAACACACTGTCCCAACTACTAGTGATGATCTGGGGAGCCATTACATCTGACAATCAGTTTCCCATAGTAGTGATAGGAAGGAGAGCTGGATTATGCTTACACAAAGCACGCATTTCCCATGTCTCACCAAGTCCCTTCAATTCCTTTTTGGTTTCAGGTCACTGTGCTGTCACTTACATTAAATGAAGGTTGCACATACCACAAGGTACATGTGTGATGTACTATTATTTGACGAGTCAGCAGAAATAGGGATTGGATGAAATCCTGAAAAATACAGGAGACCTATTTTAACAATGTAGAATGAATCCCTGTTGCAAGATGCAGGTTGATGCAGTCACACTCCTCCTTGTGAGTCCACCCTCTGTGCAGGATGTGACCACTATTCACAGTACATTAGTGAACTGTACTAAATAAAAGTACCTGAATAGACCTTTCCATTGAAACATGCTTTGTGTGCTTTACAGATGTTGAAGCAAGAAATCTCATCTCCTCTAAAGCCTATTAATAACACAATGATGGCCGTAATGGTGTAATTGAGAGAATACTGTCCCTCCCTAAAGGATTAAATTCATCATCCTGAAAGACCACAACAAAACAAAAGAGCGGTCTAGATACCAGCAACAATAAAAAGAAGAAAGTAGAAACACTGACTCGCAGCATCCCACTGATTTTGCCATTGTGAGATCTATAGAAAAGAATTTGCCTTTTCAACTGAAGTCATTGTGATCCTAGCTATTCACTCAGTACACTGAACTGGTTTCAGAGTTTTTTTTTATGGCAAAAGTACAGTAGAAACGTAGATCTATACTCTGGGGGGTTTGTGGTGGTCTAATGGGGGAGGGCAAAGTCAAATGAATAAATGTAACTGGTAAGGGGGGCGTGGCCTGGCTATGGAGGAGTGAGAACGTGCCTTCTGTGAGCTCCTGCTGTGGGACACCAGATAGCCTGAAAAAGCACCCCAAATTCGGCTAATTGCACCCCAAATGGTTGGCAGCCGCAAGAGGACCAAGGCAGGCACAAAATTCCCTCAGCCCCGGCTCGCCCGGGGTAGCCTGGACCGCTTTCTTTCACCCGCCGGTCGCGGCCTACCTGCTGGGCCTGCAGCCTCCGAGATCCCCGGCTCTCGAGTTACTAGAGCGGCCGCCGCCGCAGCAGCAGCCGCCGCGGTTCCGCCCGGAACGAAGCTACAGCCGCCCGCCGCCGGTGTGGAGTGGACCCCGGTACCGGCAGAGAAGGTAGTAGGAGCCCCGGTCCCGACCCCCCCCGTACCAGTTCTCCTGGGCCGCGGCAGCCGACGGGAGCACGGCGCAGCCCAGCTCCTCCATCGGCCCTCAGACTCTGCCTCTCCAACTCACCGGAGTCGGCAGATTGCGGCCGGCGATATAGAGCCTCCTGGCCCCCACATCAGGGAAGCGGTGCCTGTCTGCCCCCCTGATACTGGAGCGATTCTGCTGAGCCCTCACCTCAGGACAGTGACAGAGACAGTGTCCCCAGGCCCCTGCATAAGGGTGGCTACTTCCCTGAGGTCTCACCTTAGCTCAGTGGGGACTCCTGGTCTCAGCTCCAGAGCCACAGTGTGTTCTTGTCCTGGGCAGAGAGAAGCAGAAGTGGCCATTAACTCTGCTCCCTGTGGGGACACTGACAGCACCTCAACACCAGGCCCTAACTTGGCAGCCAGCATGTCCTCTCTGTCCCCTGCTGCACTTCCCTTCTCCTCCACTAGGGGCACCGAGCAACACAACCTTGGCTCTGCTATGTCTATTAACCCCTTACAGGATGGAGCAGATTGGGATTGGAAAGAGTACATGAAATTGCTGCCCACACGCTCGGATATGGAAAAGTTTGTGGAACGCCTAGAAACCTCATATAAGCAAGAACTCAATTCCCTCAAATCTGATGTACATGCCTTAGAGGTAAAGGTTTCTGATATTGCTGCTGATCAGGACTCTCTGACCACCACGGTGGATGATGTTCAGGCTACTCTTGCTAACCAGGAGAGGCATATTCGTCATCTTTACAGGCTCCATGATGACGTGGAAAACCGTGGCAGACGGAATAACATCCGTATCAGAGGGCTCCCTGAGGCCACTAGAGCTGCTGATCTGATCCCGTCACTCCAGGACCTGTTTGCCTCTATTCTTAAACGTCCACCCGGAGCAGAGTTCGAAATTGATAGGGCTCACCGTACTCTGGGTCCTGTTTCCACCAATGTCAATCGGCCTCGAGATGTCATTTGTAGGCTTCATCATTACCGAGTGAAAGAGGAGATCATGAGAGCGGTGCGCAACACGGAATATGTTGATTTTGATGGTGCCCAACTGATTTTTCTTCAAGATCTCTCCAGAGCTACCTTAACACAGCGACGGGCTCTTAAACCCTTATTGGAGCTGCTACGAGAGCGTGAAATCCAATACTCTTGGGGCTTTCCGTTTCAACTGGTCGTCCGTAGAGGAGGGAGAAGATTTGAGCTGCATACACCTGAGGATTTACCGGCCTTTTTAACTGCTTTGGATCTCCCGCAGATGACTTTGCCAGATTGGGATCAGGTCCCACCGATAACACAGGGCAGGCCTTCTCGCTCTATTGACATGGCAGCTTCTGGGGACTGAAGTTGTTGCGGAGGATGGGATCCGTGGTATTTGGTTCCCTTGAAGATGCCTTACGGACGCAAGATGTGCCTTTTTTTCATTTTTTGCACACCGCGTCAAGTTTCCTTCTGTTTGTGGGGTTAATGCCTACGCTCATCTAGTTATAGTAACATGGCTATATGGATATGCTGGTTTTCATATGTGCGGGTCCGGGGGGTGGGAGGTGGGGTTCTTGGTGAGCTTATTTTGTTATTCTCTTACGGGGTGCTTCTTCATTTAGCATGTTTTATATATTTGTTGGGTGCATTTATGTTTTATATCATATGTTTAGCTTACATTCTGGTGTTCTGCTGCGGGCTTACAGACCTTCATCTGTTAGTCCGTCCCTCTCTAGAATAGACGCTTGATGCGCTCTGGTACCCACTTGGGTCCTTCCCGGTAGTGTAAAACTACCTGGATGCGGAGGTTGTCTACCTTGATAACCTTCTTTTTCTGACTGCCGGTTCAGTCTTGGTCTTTCCTACTGGCCATATTTTCTCTTAGCCGTTTTCTTCTTATTTCTCTTCCCCTATTCCCTCCTATTTCCTTTCTGCTTTTCTTCTCTTCTTCTCCCTCTGTGGGGGGTGGCGGGGGGGACATGGCGGGAGCAGACGTCAAATTTGCCTCCATTAATGTTAGGGGATTGAATGTCCCACACAAGCGATCTCAGATCCTCTACTCCATGCACAGACAGAAGGTACATGTCCTACTACTACAGGAGACACACTTTCAGACTGCTCGTGCCCCTCATATGCGACTTAATTATTACAATGTGTGGACGCATAGTACCAACCCCGATGCTAAGTCTAAAGGGGTCTCCATAGCGTTACATAAGACCTTGCCACATAAATTGTTGGATTCCTTGATTTGTCCCAAGGGGAGATATGTTTTCATTAAGATAGAAATCCAAGCGCGGATTTATACCATTGGAAACATTTACCTTCCTAACTCCCATCAGGGAAGTGCCCTGAGGGCCATGCTCCGAGCGGCCTCTACATTTATAGAGGGCGTACTGATCTTGGGGGGGGATTTCAATCTAGTCATGGATCCATCCCTGGATACCTCCTCCGGCAAAACTGCGGTACCACGCTCTGATTATGCGCTTGCCCGGTCGGTCCTTGGTCTCCATAGTTTGGTGGATGTCTGGCGCATCCTTCATCCTAAAGACAAGGACTTTACACATTTTTCGGATGCACATCGCACTTATGGCAGACTGGATATGTTTTTTATTGCTCAGTATGCCTTAACGTTTAGCCCCAAGGCCTCAATAGGCACTGCCTTGTGGTCAGATCACTCTCCTATTTTTCTGTCATTGACTTTGCCGGGGTTGGTGTCTAGGGAATGGTCTTGGAGGTTGAATGAGTCGCTCCTTAGAGATGTAGGGTGCAAAGCAGCTGTTACTCAGACAATATCCGATTTCCTACTTGACCATACTGACGATGATACTGCTCTACCTATGCAATGGGAGGCCCTGAAATGCGTTGTCAGGGGGACTCTGATTCAGCAGGGGGCTAGGCTCAAAAAGGACAGGGGTGCTAAAATTGTCAGCCTGGCTGGTAAAGTTGAAGCTCTTTCCAAAGCACATAAACAAAATGCCACCGACGAAGCTTTGACGGCTTTAACATTGGCTAGGGAACAATTGAAGGACCTCCTTAACAAGTCGTCTTCCTCCCAGCGGGAGCGCTATCGCAGCTTTCTTTACGAACATGCCAATAAGTGTGGCAGAACATTGGCTAGACTGATCCACCCGAGGACACAGGTTACGCACATTCCAAGCCTCCTTGACGGAACCGGTACTGCCATACACAATCCCAGAGAGATATCTGATCTCTTTTGTTCCTATTTCTCATCTCTGTATAACATTAAGGGGCGCTATTCAGAGATGCCGGCAAAGGACTTGGAGTCTAGGATATCTGCGTACCTGTCAGACACGAAGCTGCCTAGTGTTCCTGCGGAGGCGGTTGAGGACTTAGAGACTCCTTTCACCGAAAGCGAGCTCAGAGGTGCCATTGCCGATGCAAAGGGTGGAAAAAGTCCGGGCCCGGACGGTTTCACCGTTTGTTTTTTCAAAACATTTCGGGATTTGTTACTTCCATTCATGACTAAGTGCTTTAATAGCATCTCAGCAACGTGCCCTTTTCCCCGCCAGTCGTTGGAGGCACATGTGGTGGTTCTGCCCAAACCAGGCCGGGATCCTAAATACTGTAAAAATTATCGCCCCATCTCACTTATTAATTGTGACCTCAAACTTTACTCCAAGATGTTAGCAAATCGCCTGAGCCTTCACATTCCCCGACTCATTCATGCCGACCAGGTGGGAGTTGTTCCGGGCAGGGAGGCAAGGGACAATACGCTGAGGACTCTCACTTTGATGTCTTGGGCCGCCCGTACGGAGTCCCCTTTGTGCCTTCTTTCCATCGATGCAGAGAAGGCTTTTGATAGGGTACATTGGGGGTTCCTGCGGTTGGTCCTACGGGGAGTGGGATTTGGACCGCTTCTCGTGGACAGAATAATGGCGTTGTACTCCAGTCCCTCGGCTCGAGTGCGGGCTAACGGTTTGTTATCTAGCTCTTTTGAGATCCACAACGGTACGCGTCAAGGTTGTCCCTTGTCTCCCATGCTGTACATCCTATCAATGGAGCACCTGGCGGTGGCCCTTAGGCATAATTCTACGATCCGAGGAGTTGCGATTGGTCAGGACCACCACAAGCTTGCATTATATGCAGATGACCTACTACTCTATATCTCATCCCCCTCTACGTCGCTCCCTTCGATTCTACAGGAGTTCCAAAAATTTGGTGACCTCAGTAATTTTAAGGTCAATTTGGCTAAAACTGAGGGGCTTAATATCTCAATTCCTCGTGCTGTGTTTGACACGGTTAGAGCTTCCTTTCCTTTCCAGTGGCACACAGATTCTATTGTCTACCTGGGAATTAGGCTCCCGCTGTCTCTTAGCTCTCTGTTTGACCTGAACTATACACCCGTGCTGAACAGGGTCCTCTCAGATATGACGTCTTATTTCCTGAAACCGACTTCGTGGTTTGGAAGGATGGCCGTCGTTAAGATGGATATTCTTCCTAAGCTACTGTATGTTTTTCAAACTGTCCCCATTGTGGTTCCGGTTGCTTTCTTTAGGACTCTGCGCAGGGCTATCTCCAAATTTATCTGGGGGAACAATAAACCCAGGATTGCATATTCTACTCTCACTCAATCTAAGTGTATGGGTGGTATGGGATTGCCTGATCTACGTCTCTATCATGAGGCGGCTGTCCTGCGCGGAGTCCTGGATTGGGTACACTGTAGGGGCTCTAAGAGGTGGGTGGACCTGGACTTCTCGCTTTGTCCGATTGCACCCTCTCTATTACCATGGATTTCTTCGGGAGACCGTCAGTCCCTGCCACGCCTGTCATTTTTTGTCCCACATGTGTTGTGTGTTTGGGATAAATGGGTCAGTAAACACAGATTGTCAGTGGTGCCGGGACCACTCTCCCCGATACTCCACAACCCATCATTCCAGCCGGGCCTGCAGACGCATGGATTTCTTCTATGGGAAAGGTCCGCATGCCCAAGAATCCGGGACTGTATGACTGGTGATGTCATCTCTTCTTTGGCGACTCTTCAGGCTCAGTCCCCGGATCGTCGGTTGTCTTGGCTGGAATATGGGCAGGTAGCCTCGTTTATACGGGCTCTTTTTCCTAGGAGCTCGTATACCCCGATACTCACAGATTTTGACAACTTAGTTGTTTCCGCCTCTGCTATCTCGCATTGCATATCGGTGCTCTATCAGCTTTTGTTGAGTGGGGCTAACCCTGACAGAGCTCCTTTTTTTGACAAATGGGAACATGATCTGGGTGTTCCTTGGGACGGTCAGTCTCTCCAGAAGACCTGTGACCTTTCTCATGGCATCTCCATGGCCGCTAAGGCTAAGGAGAAGAACTATAAAATCCTTTCGCGGTGGTACTACTGCCCAGTCTCCTTACATACCATGTTCCCGGAGGTCTCGGACAGGTGTTGGCGATGCCTTGTTGAGGCTGGTGATATGATGCATATCTGGTGGGCCTGTCCGGGCATCCGAGAATTTTGGGACAAGATTATTGGCATTTATAATGCGTATTCTGGAAAGACTGTCGTCAACTCCCCACAACTGACCCTCCTCTCGCAGATCCCGGGTTCTCTCGCTACAGTTAAAAAAGGGATTTTGCGACATTTTCTCACTGCAGCAAGGATGGTTATTCCCCGACATTGGAAAACACCTGTCGTACCTTCAATAGCGGAATGGCTGGGTGAGCTCCGGGAATTGGGCAGAATGGAAGAGTTGATAGCGGAGGCGCACGAGCAGTCTGACAAATTTGATAAAGTGTGGTATCCATGGCGTCTGTTCATGGACTCAGAGGAATTCCTTGCTCTCACTTGTTAGTGGTGGGAAATTCTAGATTCCGCAGATATGTATTGGTGGCGATATATGGTTTGGTGTCTGTTCCCCGTCCGTCTCCTCGCCTTTCTCCTGGTCTTTTCTCTTTCCCTCGTATCTTTCTTCCTCTTTTCTTTCTTGCATCTTACAACACTATTAGGATGATTAGCATTGGGTTTAAGCGGCGCTACTGTGTAGGTAGTGCTTTTGTCTGGATATGTTTGCATTATACTGCTTTTCTCTTGTTCTTTTATATATTTGAAAAATGACTGACACCACGCGACTTGCAGGTCGTTTTGGTCCGATACTTGATGACTTTGTATTTACTGTATGCTGTGTGGTTGTCAATAAAAACCAGATTACACTTAAATGTAACTGGTAAGTGCTGGCTTAATACTAAGGGCCTCCACAAGTTGGTGTGTTGATTCTGTAATCTAGTCTGTACAACAGGTCAAATACCCAAACCCCGTAATACAGGCAGAAAAATGCAACCATAATACAGATGGGAAAAATTGGCCAATTCCCTAATTCAATGTCCCAGTTGTCGTTACCCCCGAGCAGGGCCAGCATCAGCACAGGGTTTACCCGGGCAAGTGCCGGGGCCCACAGCACCTCTGGGGCCCAGAGAGGGAGAAGGGGCCCAGTGTTCTAATGTTCAGCCCTCTCACTGTAGTGCAGGGTGAGCGGCCTGAACATCAGAAGACACAGGACCAATAGAGAGAAAAAAAAGGGTGAAGTAACTGATCACATGACTGAAAGGTTCTCAACCTCACAGTGTGGACAGCAGCCTGACAGAGTAAGGCTGCATTCACACGTTCCGTGATTTGCCCGGTCCGTGATTGTGGTCCCGCAGCTACCTCCGTGATCCGTGCAAAACAGTCCGTTTTGTATCCGTGTCCGTTTTTTTCACGGATCTGTCTTACAGCATTCTAAATTACATTGATTACATCACATCCGTGTTTTTCACGGATGAACACAGATGTCACATCCGTGAAAAACACGGATCTCACTTATTTCTATGGGGAATCCTTTCCGTGCATCCGTTCCGAATAATGACATGTCCTATTTTTTAACGGAATGGATCACGGATCCGTGAAATCACGGAACATCTGAATAGCCCCATAGAAAGCAATGGGCTGTAAAATTGTCTGTGCGCACGGATCCGTGAGCACAGACAACTTCCCGGAACGTGTGAATGCAGCCTAAGAGGAAGAAGACTGAGCTGTAAGTGCTGTGTGTCAGTGTCTGAGTGTGTCAGTCAGCCAGTGTGTGTGTGTCAAGTCAGTGTCTGTCAGTCAGTCAGTGTAATTCAGTCATTCTCTGTGTCAATATTGCGTATTTGTGTATGTTAGTGGTGTCTCATGTGATTGTGCATAGTGTGTGGATGATGGGTGCATATTGGATGGATTAGGGGCCTGCTGAGGCTCTGTCCCCCAAGGGCCCGCAAAAACCTGGAGCCCGCCCTGCCCCTGAGACCTACATTAAAGGCCAGACCTCGGTCAGTACCGATGAGGGGCAGGAATTCCAAGTAAGCTGTGTACAGTAAGGTGTCTCCTTCCTTTAGAATCAGATTTTGGTTTTGCTAAAATCCCTAGTCATGTTTCAAGGTCTTTATATATAATGTTAGTAATATCTGTGCAGCCCTTGCTCTGGTGTAAAATAATAAAGATATACTTACCTGATGACATTCTCTGTGTCCTCCAGCTGCTGCTCTCTGAAGTGACAGGCCACACACCCAATCACTGCCCACGGTGCTGTCCAGTCTCAGCCAGTGATTGTTTGAGTGATCTGTCACTTCAGAGACCGGACTAGAGCTGCAGCTGAGGTGACCGGACAAGGCAGGAGGACACCGGGGGAGCCTGGACAGGTAAGAATTAGCTTGATTATTTTATACACACAATCATCAGCCATCAGCTCTACCTATTACATGTAACGGCGGCTAATGATTTTTAAACTTGCCAAAAGACAATGATCAGCTGATGATCTGCTCTTCCGGCTGATTGTTGTCTTGATTCGACCAATTATCGCTATTAGTAATAGGGCCCTAAGACTCCCTTGGTAAACTGGTGGTACCCTTGAGAGCCATATTAGTGCTTGAAAGCAGTGTTGAGGAAGAACTGCAAAGGGTAGAATTAGTATCATCTTGGTCCATCTTGGGTTCAAACAATCTGCATCCATGGAAAGCCGTCTGCATCTTTCAGGTGATGATGAGATGCCTAGAGTGGAAGTGAAATAGGGTTGGTGAATGGTTTGAACTTGTGAATTGAAGGTGCTTAGTCTTAAAGGATGAGTAAAGGTTTATTGTGACATTAGCTTGCTGGTAACAATTTGTAGCTTTGCATCCTTTATACAGCACTGTTGTGTTCTTATTGCTTTTGTGGTAGACTCATCTACTCTTCTACATAGATGTATGGATTCAACTGAAAGGGCATGCATAGGAAATCTTTAGCATAGAAAGGAACATTGGAAACCCATATGTCTCTGTGCTGTAGTATGCTTTCGTGATATATTCTGGTACATGAGCCCATATACTTACATCACTTCCCATGCTTATCTGTGTTGTAGAAAAATATGTACATCCAAGAATAGACTGTGGCTGTCACCAAGCAAATCCATTTCAGTTTACGTTTATTTCAGCCCATGTGGTGGCATAAAAACACATCCCACAACGGACATTTTGTGGGTTTACCACTTCTTCCAGGTTGACTGTGTCATACAATGATCATTTTATTATCAGCTGCCCCATTAGAGTATATTGGTCTATTTTGTCATCTGAATCCTCTATTCATGAGCATGTAGTCCATCAGAACCTGTGATTCTCGTCAATCGTACTTAAATTTGCTGTCTCCAGTACAGAAAGAAGATGAGCACACGCAAAGCCAATGAATTCCTGCACCACTTATTTTCTTTCAAGTTTAAAACCTTGGCACAGACTTCAATTGTCTATACTGCAGTGTTTTCCAGTCTATGTATTAAGTTAATCGCTCCTCTCCTGTAACTGTCTGAACATTACTACATGACCAAATCCAGAGCTTTGAATTCCTAACATAGCTGCATTAATACGCTCAATTGCCTATGACCAATAATATATTAGTGTTATTCCGTCTATACATAGCTGTCCCCCCACCTCCCCGTCATAGATTAACTGAGGTTCAAGAAGATGACATAAGAGGAGCTGCTTACCTGCTTATACTGCTTGCCTAAAATTATTGACTACAGTATTTCCCACATTTCACAGGCAGGCAAAGTGTAACGCCAGGAGTAGTGGATCCACTGGACCGGCACCAGCGATGGCACAAACCTCACCAGGGAGCGGAGTCTAAGGGGCCGCTGGTTTTCACCAGAGCCCGCCGCAAGGCGGGATGGACTTGCTGCGGCAGGCGACCCCCAGGTCGCTACCCCTGGCTTGGTTGCTGGTGTCGGCAGGCGAGGCGTGGCAGGAGATGGCACAGGCAATAGTCTGCAGATGAGAGAGCACGTGACAGGCTGGACACGGGAACAGGTGGAGTGACAGGGGAACAGGAACCAGGAACAGGGACTTGGGACCAGGTAACGGACAGGACTCAGGAACAGGGACTTGGGACCAGGTAACGGACAGGACACAGGAACAACAGGGAGCTGGGCCAAACGCTATGGGAAGCATGTAGAGGCTCCAACACAGGGGACAGGGCATGCTGGGATTTATAGGGAAGTGATTAGGTGCAACTACCAATTAGGAGCGCACTGCCCCTATAAATCTGAGACAGCCGGCGCGCGCGCGCCCTAGGAGGCGGGGACGCGCGCGCCGGCCGGCACAGCGGGAGACAGGAGCGTGGAGAGGTGAGGCGCCCCCCGGGGCCGAGGTGATAGCAGCGCCGGGTCCCCGACTATGGACACCGGCTGCTGCATGGGGCAGGAAGCGGTCGCGGCGGCGGCCCGGAACGCGGGACGCCGCCGCGGCCGTGACAGTACCCCCCCCCTTTGGCCTCCCCCTCTTTCTTGCCTGCAGATGGCACAGGAAGCCACAAAGTCTTTGACATCTTGAAACAGACTGGGCCACCAGTAGTGGCGAGAGATCCGTTGGCCGGTCTTACGGACTCCAGGGTGCCCGGCCTCCAACGAGGAATGACCCCACTTCAAAATACCTCTTCGAAGCGCAGGGTGAACATGAGTCTTTCCGGGGGGTACTCTCCGAAGCGAGGAGGTGACGACTGGTGCTAGGCGATCAGGCGGTAAAACATGGCAGGGGACTGTGGGTCTGTGGACGAGGACCTTCTGTAAGTTCTCCCGGTGGTGAGAGGACACGACCTTAGTCTTGGGTACGGAGAGAGGGTACACCTCGGCAGAGAAGGCATCCGCCGAGTCTTGGTCTTCTGCCGGTAGGTCGGGTAGAGGCTTGGCTGGGACAGGAAACGACATAGTACACTTGGTCTGAGGTGACCTGAGACACTGGTTGGAACAGTCCTGACCCCAACTGAGAATCTCCCCGGTTCTCCAGTCCAGTTGAGGGGCATGTTCTTGCAGCCACGGGAGTCCCAGGAGGACCGCGGGGGAAGAATGGGGCAGGACGTAGAAGGATATCTCTTCTTGATGTAAAGGACCCACCTGGAGGACTAAAGGTGCGGTCTGGTAGTACACACGGTCGGTAAGAATTTCGCCTGTGACCGAGGAGATAGTCAGGGGCCTGGCTAGTCGGGTCACGGGTAGCCGCCATCTTTGGACCAATGTTGCCGCAATAAAACTGCCTGCTGACCCAGAATCGAGGAAGGCAGTAGTCTGATGATTTTGTCCTGAGGGAGTCCGGATGGAAACTGGCATAGACAGACTTGGAATGGTGGCATTCACACCTAGGGACACCTGTCCCACCGGACCTAGGTGCGAGCATTTTCCGGATGTTTGGGGACGTAGGGGACATCCCAGCCGGAAGTGATCGGAACCACCGCAATAGAGACAGAGATTCTGCTCCAGGCGCCGGATTCTTTCATCAGGCGTCAGGTGAGCCCGTTCCACCTGCATAGGAATCTCAGGAGAGGGTTGGGACATCGAAAGGTCAGGATTCTGGAAAACCGGCGCCAGCTGGGGAAGGCGACGGGAACGGGTTAATAAATGTTCATGCCGAACCTCCTCCTCCCTCTCCAAAAAACGAGTATCAACTCGGGTGGCCAGTAGAATGAGTTCGTTCAGGGAGGTAGGCAGGTCTCGGGCAGCGAGCACGTCTCTCACTCGACTAGACAGGCCCTTCTTGAAGGTGGCCAATAGGGCGGCCTCGTTCCAGTCCAATTCAGCTGCCAGGGTGCGGAACTGGATGGCGTAGTCACCAACAGAGGAGCTGCCTTGAGAAAGGTTGAGGAGAGCAGTCTCGGCTGAAGAAGCACGGGCAGGTTCCTCAAAGACGGAGCGAAACTCGAATAGGAAGGCCCGGAGATTGGCAGCAACTGGATCATCACGGTCCCACAGTGGCGTGGCCCAGGCCAGGGCTCTACCTTCTAATAGGCTGATGATGAAAGCCACTTTAGAGCGCTCGGTGGAAAACTGACTACTCAAAAGTTCAATGTGCATGGTGCACTGAGTCAAGAATCCTCTGCACAACTTAGAGTCCCCAGAGTACTTGCTTGGGAGGGCCAGTCGGAGTGAAGAAGAAGCGTCAGGAGGTGGTGTGCGCTGGGCAGTAGTCTGCTGCTGTAAGGCGGCAGTGAGTTGCTGGATCTGCTGTGACTGTTTCTGGATTTGTTGCGCCTGCTGAGTGACCACTCTGGCGACGTCACGGAGATCGGGCACCTCGCCGGGATCCATGGTTGGAGCCTACTGTAACGCCAGGAGTAGTGGATCCACTGGACCGGCACCAGCGATGGCACAAACCTCACCAGGGAGCGGAGTCTAAGGGGCCGCTGGTTTTCACCAGAGCCCGCCGCAAGGCGGGATGGACTTGCTGCGGCAAGCGACCCCCAGGTCGCTACCCCTGGCTTGGTTGCTGGTGTCGGCAGGCGAGGCGTGGCAGGAGATGGCACAGGCAATAGTCTGCAGATGAGAGAGCACGTGACAGGCTGGACACGGGAAAAGGTGGAGTGACAGGGGAACAGGAACCAGGAACAGGGACTTGGGACCAGGTAACGGACAGGACTCAGGAACAGGGACTTGGGACCAGGTAACGGACAGGACACAGGAACAACAGGGAGCTGGGCCAAACGCTATGGGAAGCATGTAGAGGCTCCAACACAGGGGACAGGGCATGCTGGGATTTATAGGGAAGTGATTAGGTGCAACTACCAATTAGGAGCGCACTGCCCCTATAAATCTGAGACAGCCGGCGCGCGCGCCCTAGGAGGCGGGGACGCGCGCGCCGGCCGGCACAGCGGGAGACAGGAGCGTGGAGAGGTGAGGCGCCCCCCGGGGCCGAGGTGATAGCAGCGCCGGGTCCCCGACTATGGACACCGGCTGCTGCATGGGGCAGGAAGCGGTCGCGGCGGCGGCCCGGAACGCGGGACGCCGCCGCGGCCGTGACACAAAGTTACCACAAGAAGAGCTCCACAGTAAGTGGATTTCACCAAACAACTTCTCATATCACAGTATTACATGGAAGACGCAGGATATTGGAAACATTATAAGCCAAACCTTATTAACAGTTCAAGTTCCTGAATGCAATGGTCATCTGCCATCTGTCGTAGACTTTGGGAGGAATTAAACAATGATTGCTGCGTTTAGTAGGTCTTAAAGATAGCGCTGCTCATGTGCATTGGTTATTATGCTCTGCTTTTTCTTTCTCTCTTCTCTTTGTAAATCCGGCTGGGTGCACGGAGGCAGATCTTTATTCAAGACTGCGTAGTTTGCCTTTTGACATCCCGGAAGTGTTATGTTGCCCACCATTGGAAATAAAAAGTCTTGAGTTGGCATATGCTTATTTACTGGTATTAACTGCTTCATGCAATATCCTGGTAAAGGGGGTTATTTCATCAGAGATGATTTTGGCAGCCTAAGGTCTGGATTTTGCCGGAAAAAGCCATTATTATATGACGGCCGTTTAGGTGAATGTCAGTCTATGTAAAACATTCATGGGAGCCAAAGACTCTTATTGTTACCATATCTTTATATCTCATAGCTTTATCCTATAGTGGGGGTCCAACATCCATGATGTCCAAATGCCTTTAAATGGATAAGGTTCAGGGTCGTTGATAGCCTCCGATACGTTAATCTTGTTCAGCCACGATTTACCATGGTCTTTTTTCAGTGCATTGTGCTGGTGTCGGAATTGTGAACTTGTGCTACCTGACTGGTGAAGGGATAGAGGGGCCACAGTCAGGCAATGTTCATGGCCAGTATGGCTATAGTACAAACTTATTAAAGGAGAAGTCCGGTGAAAATTTTTATATTAAGTTATACAAATCACCAATATACACACAATTATTAGGGAATAATGCTTATAAAGTGCCTTTTTCCCTGCACTTACTACTGCATCAAGACTTCACCTCCTGGATAAAATGGTGATGTCACGACCAGACTCCCAGAGCTGTGCGGGCTGTGGCTGCTGGAGAGGATGATGGCAGAGGGATGCGCAGTGTTCCTTCAGTGCCCCGTGTCCCTCAGTGTCCCCCTGCCATCATCCTCTCCAGCAGCCACAGCCCGCACAGCTCTGGGAGTCGGATCGTGACATCACCATTTTATCCAGGAAGTGAAGCCTTGATGCAGTAGTAAGTAGTAGTGGCGCTCGGAAGAATTGACGTGTAGACTGCCGGTATGAAACGGAGGCAGGCGGGATTCTCCGCTGCGGAATTCTGCCAGTTTTACTCTGTATGAACTGGCCTTTACTGTGTTAGGCGAGTGTCACCACATCACCAGGAGTTTTCAGTATTTATGTAGTGTATTTGAAAAATACCATCTCTGGGATCAGAAGATGTCCAGAAGTGGAAGCATGACCTGCCTACTCTGAATCTTTTATCATTTCTTAACCAGTAGTTGTGGCACTAGCCTCAGAATAAAACTTCTGTAAAATATATCTCTATACAAGTGGGCAGCTCTGAACTCATCACTTCACTATTTCTTAAGTAACCTGAGTATCATAATGAAAAATGCAGCTGCACTTTGAGAATCATTATGAGTTTTAAGTCTTCACTAAATTCCTTGACATTTAGAACTATAGTGCTGTCGCCCACAATAGTCTGGAGTCAATGTCTTATATTCTTCCCTTCCAAACAATCTGAATTATAAACAAGTGTATTTTTCCATCTCCACTAGGATCTGTCATTTTCCCTTTCAAAGTTAAAATGCAGCCTTACCGACTTAGTAGTAATCTGAGGGTGTCAGGGAGTATATGGGGAGTATATGATGTTGATGCATTATACATAGCCTTGGTAAAGTGTCTGGGATGAACACACTATTTTGCTTCCATTTATTGTAGATCTGTTTGCTGAACCTGTATCTGACGGCAGCATATAACGGGTACAGGTCTATACTGCTATTAACCAAGACTTCATACAAAATGTGTGCCAGGTTGGTAATAGGACCCCTCAGTGAATATACAGTGGACTCAGTCAGGAATCAAATATATTAAAGGGGTTGTCCAGCGAAAATATTTTTCTTTCAAATTAACTGGTTTCATGAAGTTATATAGACTTGTAATTTATTTCTATTCAAAAATCTCAAGTCTTCACATAGTTATTAGCTGCTGGATGTCCTACAGTAAATGTTGTTTTATTTTCAGACTGACACACTGCTCTCTGCTGACATCTCTGGCCGAGACAGGAACTGTCCAGAGCAAAAGAGGTTTTCTATGGGGATTCATAGAAAACCGAGACAGAGTTCCTGTATCGGCTAGAGATGTCAGCAGAGAGCACTATGTCAGACTGAAACTAAAACATTTCCTGTAGGAAATACAGCAGCTAATAAGTATGGGAAGACTTAATTTTTTTTAATAGAAGTAAATTACAAATCTATATAACTTTCTGAAACCAGTTGCTTTGAAAGAAAAAGATTTTTGCTGGACAACCCCTTTAAGGTGCTTGTGGTGGTGGAAAAACACTAATACTCACCTACTGCTGATAGATAGCGGGGACCAGCAGCATAACAATTGCACCTATTTTGGATCGGTCCTGTAGCTGTATATATTTCCCAGCATGATGAGATGTTGGGGTAGTTTAGCTTAAAAAATCTTTTCATATACTCTATTAAGGAAAGCTAAGATTTATTAGACGTTCTGTCTCCTTAAAATTTAGAGAGATGCTATAGACATCTCATTCCATACTGTGGCACCATGATGGCTCTATTTCCTATGCGGGGGCTTACCGAAGTCATCTTGTAGTTGGCTTGGAAAGCCCCTTTTTTAAAGTTTATAGCTTCAAGGAGTTGTTTGTTCTGGACAAAAGAATCAAAAAGTCCTGCAAATACCTGCTGTCCATATGTGACCGGTACCTGAATGGCTCTTATCTTTACAAATCAGCTTCCCTTTAGGAGGAAGAAGGCTGTCTCACCAGTGCCACCTATTGGAGGGAACACTGGACAACTATATGGTTTAGCAGTACTTCTCCCTTGGGTGTAGTTTTTTTTGTGGGGTGTCTGTAGTTTACCTCAGTCCACCAAACATCACAAATATATACAAATGAGTCAACACTCCAGGGTGCGTTTCACGTCCATGCATATACAGTAGTGTAATTATCAATGTCCAAGACAAAACCACAGCGGCTACATTAAGGTCTATGGAAACATTTAATGTGTCACTGTTTTTAAAAAAGGTTTTGACATGTCATATAGACATCTTAAAAATTTTGATCAGTCCGGGTTTGAGTGAGAGAACAAGCGGGAGTGGGCCGCAATGCAGCGGTCTTCTCCTGTCTCGTTCTTCAGATTGGTACGGGTCATAAGACTTAGACCCAGACAGATCAAAACTTTTGACATGTCTCTATCACATGTCAAAAGTTTTTTAAAACAGTGACATTTATATACATTTCCAATGTGTGCACAGACAGTTGCTTTGCCATTCCGTATTTGCTTATATTTTACTGTATGTAAACCTAGCCTAAGGTTGGAATCCTGCATCCTGCTTTTGCAGCAGTTTGTGTTGCAGTTTTCTTAGCAAAGAAATGGATCCAAAAGCAATGACGCCTTCCTTTGGTATACTTTTTTTTTTTTTTTAACTATCAACATTTTTCCCCAGAAACCGCACCGCTTGTAGGTTATATGTCTGGTATTGCAGCTTAGGCTGGGTTCCCGCTACGTTTTTGCTATCCATGTTTGCAATCCGTTTTTTTTGATGGGCACAAAACGTGGTCGACCTCATTTTTATGTCCGTCAAAAAAAATGATCCATTTGATCCATTTTTTTTAATAATGAAAGTCAATGGAAAAACGAATCAAAACCGATGCACACACATGCATCCGTTTAAAAAAAAAAAATGGATGAAAAAAACGGTATTCAAAAATGTAGTGAAAACTCAGCCTTAGCCCTATTCAAGCAAATAGACCTAAACTGCCATGCCAGACACAGACACGGACATTTACAAGACACATTTTACAGGACGATAGGTAACACAGTCTATGGTTTGTTGGGAAATCTCGCACCAATTATTGAAATTTTTCTGCAGCACCTTCACAGTTTAAATGGAGCATTACACAGTGTCAGTAACTTGGTGAAATGTCCATGTAATGCATGATTGGGCAATAGATGCTGTATGTAGACTCTCCAGTCGGACTAATGCAAGGAGTCTGACTAGTTCTATACCTCTCACCCTCCTATTAGTAACTTTGAATTCTTTAATGTTATTGGAAAAGGGCTTTGTAAATGAAATTAATACTGTGTACCTATCTCCCGCAGGGTGGCACGTAGTGCCTGGCATGGCTGGAGGCATCTGTATGACTCTCTTGCTCCTCCTCAGTGTCATTCCCGCAGGGAGCAGGAAGAGCTGGAGAAGACGCGGCCAGCAGCTTGTACCCAACAGCCGTGAGCGAACCGAAGGAGGAGGAGAGAGCTTTCCATTGGATTTTACCGCTGTAGAAGGAAATATGGACAATTTTATGACTCAAATTAAGAACTTGGCACAGTCTTTGTACCCATGCTCAGCACAGCGTCTAGATGAGGAGATGAAACTACATCTTTTGAGCAACCACTCTATTACTTGCAATGATGGGAGTCCAGCTGGGTAAGTGTCCGGAGTGCTAATTGTTTACACCATAAATGGTTGTTCTTTGGAGGGTGGTTGCATGTTGGCCTTATATGAGACTGGCCTAAATGAAGAAAAAAAATCATCCTCTCCTGCCCTAATCCACCCAAGCTATGCCTGTCCCAACAGTGCCAAATCCCAGATGAGCAATGTTTCCTGTTTTTATCTTGACAAGAAACACCAGTTTTGCACTTAAAATTAAAATTAAGAATAAGTATGTAGAAAAGAAATAATATGCTGTGTATTTATATTTTCTGAAGCCGTATTAGAGACACACATTCTTATTGCATTGTCTGTATATACAGTTCAGTCACGTGTTTATGACTTGCCTGAATTCATTGATTTAGTCTGAGAAAGCCCAGTAAGGCTGCTTTCACACTACGTATATTTCAGTCACTATATGCATATTTCAGTCAGTATATTTCAGTCAGTATTGCAACCAAAACCAGGAGTGGATTAAAAACACAGAAAGGATCTGTTCACACAATGTTGAAATTGAGTGGATGGCCGCCATTTAATGGCAAATATTTGCTGTTATTTTAGAACAACGGCAATATTGAAATAATGGCCGTTATTTACTGTTATATGGCGGCCATCCACTCAATTTCAACATTGTGTGAACAGATCCTTTCTGTGTTTTTAATCCACTCCTGGTTTTGGTTGCAATACTGACTGAAATATACTGACTGAAATATACATATACTGACTGAAATATACATAGTGTGAACGCAGCCTAAGGCTGGGTTCACACTACGTATATTTCAGTCAGTATTGTGGTCATCATATTGCAACCAAAACCAGAAATGGATTAAAAACACAGAAAGGATCTGTTCACACAATGTTGAAATTGAGTGGATGGCCGCCATATAACAGTAAATAACTGCCATTATTTCAATATAACAGCCGTTGTTTTAAAATAACAGCAAATATTTTCCATTAAATGGCGGCCATCCACTCAATTTCAACATTGTGTGAACAGAGCCTTTCTGTGTTTTTAATCCACTCCTGGTTTTGGTTGCAATAGGAGGACCACAATACTGACTGAAATATACGTAGTGTGAACCCAGCCATAAAGTGTAAAATTAACAATTGCTATGTGTATTTGAAGACTGTATACCAATTAATGTCAGTCATTCTGCTATTGTTTGGTCTGAAATGGTTTAGTCCTGATGGTGTTGATTTTGGGGATAATGAGGGACATTTCATTGAGCAGGTCTACTAAATCTGTAGGTGTATTTGTAATGCTTGTAAAGGTTTCCAGATGTCCATGTTTTATAGGATGGAGTGCCCTCTGTGAACGTGCCCAGGCCCCTTACAAAGTGTAAGGGGGCATGCACACTATGGAATGGCGATGGAAAACATGTTCATTCTTTGAACAGACAACGGAATCCGCCTGTGCATAGAATGGATTCTATGACACGGGCAGAGACACACGCGCCTGCCACATCGGGTGCGAGCTGCGGAATGAACGACTGGTTTTCCGTCGCCATTCCGTAGTGTGCACGCACCCTAAAGAGGGAATACAGTAGATCATGGATTTTAATTTCCTACGCACATGAAAGATATGTGGATCAATGTACATCACCATGTCATTAACTCAGACCGAACTGCCTTCTTTAGATATGGTCATTTAGAATTAACATTTATCACAGTGACAGGGGCCTGGAACCCATTGTTCCTCCTTAGGCCCCCTTCCCACTGAGCAAAACTAGCGGAATTCCGGAATTGTCCGCCGCGGAATGCCGTTAGCCTCCCGCTCATGTTCATTCTTCAGCGCGGACAGGGCAGGAGCGCGCACCTCCCATAGACTCCCATTATGAGCGGGAGGCTAACGGCATTCCGCAGCGGACAATTCCGCAGCGGAATTCCGCTAATTTTGCTCAATGGCAACGGGGCCTTACTGTCTGACTATAGTGTGAAACAGTTTTTGAGGGGACTTAGAGACACCACTAAAGTTTTAATCAGTCTGGGTCAGTTAAGCTTTTTCTTCCTCTTGCTACTTATTGTAGGGAGACACACTCTATAGTAAACTCCCTTTTACATGGGCCAATTTTCGTTAATGAGCATCCCTAGAAACACTCACACGATTAATTGGCCCATGCAAACAGGGCAGCGATCAGCCGATGAGCGTGCAAGTGTCCACTTGTTGGCTGGTTTAATCATCATTATTGGCTGTACATCTCCCGTTTAGCCAATAGCAATATGTCTATACAGCATTCATTAGGGTGGCCCAGCCACAAAATTATTTGTGCTTTGTAATTGATATTGCATTGTGTAAAAAGACCTTAAAGTGACTCTATATCTACAATCTGCCCCCCCCCCCAATCAATTGTACCATCGGATAGCTGCTTTTAATCCAAGATCTGTCCTGGGGTCCGTTCGGCAGGTGATGAAGTTATTGCAATAAAAAACAACTTTTAATTTAGCAGCTCCGTGTCAGTGTTGTAGCCTAGAGGACCCGTGCCCTAGGCCTGCAACTCCTCTCCGTTCCTCCTCCCCACCCTCTTCCTCATTCAGAATGCTCCCGGGTGGGATTCCTTCTCCCACAAGGTTTTAAACTTCTGCGCTGTAGCGAGCTGCAGAACTGATAAGACAAGGAAAAGGAATCTCGCCGGGGGCGTTCCTAATGACAGGAAGGGCGGAGAGGAGCAACGGAGAGGTGGCGCAGGCCTCAGGCACAGGTACTCTAGACCAAGCCACTTTGACACAGATTTTGCTAGATTAAAAGTTGTTTTTCAGCACAATAACTGCCATCACCTGCCGAACAGAGCCCAGGACAGATCTTGGATTAAAAGCAGCTATCCGAAGGTACAAGTGGTTTGGGAGGGGCAGATTGTGGGTACAGAGTCGCTTTAAGGCTATAAAGCTCATCTTATGTAGAGAGGTGGAGGGTAGAAAAATGTAGGCCCCTTTTGCATGGGCCGATTGTTGACAACGAGCACTCCTAGAAACTCTCAATTAACTGATAATCATTCCATGTAAAAGTGCAAGCGATCAGTCAACAAGCGGGAAAACACTCGTTCATTGGCTGATTGGATCTTTTGTGCATTGGTAAAATTTATCCTTATGACCCACACATCTCTCTGTGTAAATGAATATTAATGCCTGCATGAACAATACAGCAATCATGTCATACAAATGAGCACCGAACCTGCTGCTCCATGCTAGTTTGCGTCTGTACAAGGGCCCATATTGGGCCGTGTAAAAAGGACCCTTAGCTAATAACTTCTTCCAACTTGTTCCAATGTTATTTGTGGGAAAACCCCTTTAGGAAGCTGGAGAGTATCTAATGTTCTGGTATTTCTGCACTATTTATGTATTCCTGGAGAACTCGTTTTATGTGGTCTAGAAACATCTTGAAGGCTCTAGTCATCCTTACAGTTTACATTAGGGCCTTTTTTTTGTATGATCATCAAAATTCCTCTTCACTGCAGTTTAAAATAAAATTGTGATATGTGTGTATTGTATAATCTGCACATATCCTTTATTTGGTCGGAAATACAGGCAACGTTATACAAATATAAGCCGTGTGTGGGTAACATAGGACCTCTTAGTGTCTATCTTCTATCTGTATACAGAAAAGCTTCAAAGTAAAGTGTATATTCCATCATGCCGTCTCTTTCCTTTGATATGTGTCCATCACCTCTTTGGTGCTTCCACCACCACCGTCTAAGACGCCATCTTTTGTTTACCTTTTAGTTACTACCTAAAAGAGTCCAAAGGCAGCCGGCGGTGGCTCGTCTTTTTGGAAGGTAAAACTTTACTTTTATCTTTCCTCTTTACTGAAGATCTTGTGTCTTCTGCCCAAGCGAAGCTAGAAAAAATAAACAGAGCTTGCGGTGGGAAGTTTTAAGAACATAATTTGCTTCCAAAACACGTTTTTTGAATGAATGAATGAGTGGCGTGTGTGACCTGGAGTCAAGGGTTACGACCTGACATGAAAAGGACTCCTATTAAGTGTAATAGTGTTTGGTAAGTCATATCTGCATGATTATTAGCTACATATCCGTAAGATGATATAGCTTATACTGTACATATTTCAACATTATTTCTAAGCTTTTTTTTTAATTTTTTTATTTTCATAGGGGAAAAAAACTACTTTTATCTGTGTTAATTGTTTATCTTTGAGATTGTATATACATTTTAGCTGGCTAGTAACCTTTGCCTATAAGTTATTTATTAATTATTATTATTATTTTCATCTCTTTATTATATTTTATCCCAAATAAAAATACAATATACAAGTTTTCCATAGAAATAATCCAGAAAAAGAAAATTTCCAATATACATAGAATTTATCCTCACAGGGGAATTTACACATCATACATGTAAATGTCAAAATATATAACTTTTATATAACCCATCCCCTTACCCCCTAGACCTTTTTTTTTCAACAATGACCCGAATATCGCATCTAGCTAAACCCCTTAAGGCTGTGCTCTCGCTTATCTCTGCATGTCTGGGGGCTCATTTCCTTTGCAGTGTCCCATAGGTTGATCATTTTATATATACTGGGACATCTAGAATGGAAGCTCTTTTTGCAACATTTGGCTTTGTTCACACTACGTTTAACAGTGTCCACTGCATAGCAACGGACGCTGTTAAACTGCCGGCAGTTGGGCTGCATTTAGTATGCTCCTGCAGCTGATACAGAGGTAACGTTTTTTTTTTACAATTGACCTGCGGGAACTGTCGGGTATGCCCGCAAATCAATATACCATTCACTTAATTGAAAAGCGTCCTGAAATAATGGGCATGTAATGTACATTATTTTAACGCCCAATCTTTAAAGTAACGATGTGTGAACACAGCGGGCGGCACTGCATTTACTGCCACTGCAGTAAAGAATGGACGCTGATTCCAGTGCAATCAGCGTCCGTTCTTTACTGAAAAAGAACGTTGTGTGAACATAGCCTTTCTGCATCAAATCCCACTACTGTCCCACTTTGCTTGTCTTAGGGCTGTATTACACGGCCTGAGCCATGCTGTAAGTAGCCTATCACACTTAAAGTGACACTGTCACCCCCTTTGTGCATTCTGACATCTCTACACAGGTGTAAAGGGTAAATTTAGTGTTTTTCATACCTTATTTCATATCATACGTCGTGGTGCTTGTTCAAGTAAAAAGTGTCCTTTTATCAACTGCAGATTGTATTAAGTGGGCGTGGCCTCGCGGCATTAGCGCCACTTAACCCCGCCCACAATGGCCCGGTTGGCCCCCGCCCCCTTGACGCCCATTGGTTGTCCAACGTAAAGGGGGTGGGGTCTAGACCTTTCGGCCAGCCTGTTCCAATGGCCGGCGAGGGGGCGGGGCCAACTGTGCCGTTGTGGGCGGGGTTATGTGGCGCTAATGCCGCGAGGCCACGCCCACTTAATTCAATCTGCAGTTGATAAAAGGACACTTTTTACTTGAACAAGCACCATGACATATGATATGAAATAAGGTATGAAAAACACTAAATTTACCCTTTACACCTGTGTAGAGATGTCAAAATGAACAAAGGGGGTGACAGTGTCACTTTAATGATTGTGCGGCCCTTTGCTTTATTCAGCTGTTGGCTGCACATCATTCCTATTATGCGGGGAGATGTGTTGCCGATGGCCAGTGATGTTTGGATATGATGGACTATTAGCCTCTGTGTTTAGTTAAATCTGTTTCTGGGAGATAACAGTTTTTACAGGTCCTGCAGGGTGTCCATAGTTAGTCAGTTTGTCAGTCACCTATCTGGTTGACAATCCCCCAAGGAGAATTTGATGGCTTTCATTGACTGTCAATTTTGACCCTAATGCTCTTCAAGTTATCAGTAAATAAAGTTACATAACAAGCACATTTCCATGCTGATTGGTAGGAGTAGCTCTTTACCTCTGTTTTATATATATATATATATATATATATATATATATATATACACACAACTTGCTTGTGCTGATATATCTAGCTTTCTTTTCCATTATAGGTGGTTGGTACTGCATTAGCCGTGAGAACTGTGACCTCCGTTATGACACTATGAGGAGACTCATGAGCTCTAAAGGATGGCCTACTACTAAAAAAGGTGTGTGACCCTACAATGTGCATCGGGGATGGGAGTCGGATGTGTCTTGTTCTGTCCACGTAACTCCTCTCATTCTGTAATGTACACTTACTTGTCACCTAAGTGTGTCACGCTAAAGTCATGCATGGAAGTCTGTGTGCCAGTCATTTGTTTGTGTCAAGCTTCATTTCATGTTTCAGCTTCAGGAATTTTGTCAACTCAGCCCGAGGAGAATCCACATTGGTGGAATGCTAACATGGTGTAAGTATTACCTGCATCTTTGTCCACCTTAATACATTCATAATAATATTACCTACAAGACCTATCTTTATATGTGTTAACTTATACTCACTGTGATGATCTGTCCTTCTGCAGATTTATTCCATACTGTTCCAGTGACGTCTGGAGTGGAGCTTCACCCAAATCTGAAAAAAGTGCGTAGTAACGCTTATCATTGTGTAATAGATGCCCAATTCCCTCCATAATTCAACCACTGCAGATCCATAAAAGTGGGAAGTCACTTGTTAAAATGGCTGCCAGGAGGAGCTACACATATGACATTAGAATTATTGATTTGTATTTTGCGGATGTTATGGACAATTCTTCTGTAGCGTACGGACGTTTTTATAGACAATCTGCTGCAGTTCACAGAACCATAAAATTATGGATGTGTGAATAGCCTAATAGGAATGAATAGATACCTGCTTTTGTCCATAATTGCGTATCTACAATTACAGACGAAGGTAGAGAATGTGTGATTGTAGCCTTCTACTCTCTCCTGCTGTGCAGTGCTCTAGTCCTGTATAACAGTGAAGGCACAGATATAACTAATATAAAAGATGAAGTGCAGGCTGTCAGAAAAATACATAACGTGACAGCGGCCATGTTTAGTAAACAATACAGCACCCCCTAGATAAAACAAGGTAGAATAAAAAACAAAAAGGAGTTAGTAAAACTTTTTTTTTTTTAAATTAAACTATTTTTTGTTTAGTTTTTGGAGAACTCCATTAAGCAATAAAGGAACCAACTCCATAATACAATAGGGAAAATAAATATTTGATACACTGCAAAATTAGCAAGTTTTCCTACCTACAAAGAATAGAGAGGTAATTTTTATCGTAGGTACACTTTAACAGTGAGAGACAGAATCTATAAAAAAAAATTCCAGAATATCATATTACATGATTTTTAAATAATTAATTTGCATTTTATTGCATGAAAAGTATTTGATCACCGACCAACCAGCAAATATTCTGGCCCTCACTGACCTGTTAGGTTTTTTTCTTAGGAAGCTCCTCCTACTCTGCCCTCATTACCTGTATTAATTGCACCCAAGACCAAAGAGCTGTCAAAGGACACCAGGGCCAAAATTGTAGACCTGCACAAGGCTGGGATGGGCTACAGGACAATAGGCAAGCAGCTTGGTGAGAAGGCAGCAACTGTTGGAGAAATTATTAGAAAATGGAAGAAGCATAAGATGACTTTCTCGCTCTGGGGCTCCATGCAGGATCTCACCTTATGGTATAAGGATGATTCTAAAAAAGGTCAGGAATCATCCCAGAACTACATTGGAGGACGTGGTCAATTACCCAAAGAGAGCTAGGACAACAGTCTCAAAGATTACAATTAGTAACACACTATGCTATCATGGCTTAAAATCATGCAGGGCACGCAAGGTCTACCTACACATGCCAGCACATGTCCTGGCCCATTTTAAGTTTGCCAATGACCATCTAGATGATCCATGGGAAGCATGGGAGAAGGTCATGTGGTCAAATGAGACCAAAATTTTAATTTTTAGTATCAACTCCAATCAACGTGTTTGGAGGAAGAAGAATAAAGTCAACTCCAAGAATGCAGTCCCAGCTGTGAAGCATAGTGGGGGACATCATATTTTGATGGTGCTTTTCTGCAAAGAGGACATGACGACTGTACCATATTGAAAGGTGGATGGATGGGGCCATCTATTGCAATATTTTGGTCAACAATCTCCTTCCCGTAGTAAGTGCATTGAAGATGGGTCTCGCTGTTGCATTGTCTGCAAACCTGGTCAAGAACCACAGGAAACGTCTGACCTCTGTAATTGAAAACAAAGGTTTTTGTACCAAATATTAAATAGTTTTTCTACTGTATCAGATACTTATTTCACACACTTAAATGCCAAATAATTATTTAAAAATCATACAATGTGAATTTCTTAAATTACTTTTATAGATTCTGTCTCTCATAGATGAAGTGTACCTACGATAAAAGTCACACCTCTCTATTCTTTGTAGGGAAATCTTGCAAAATCGTCAGTGTATCAAATGCTTATCTTCCTCACTGTATATATTCTCTGGATTTTTCTCACACGTCTATGGGATTTACAGCAATTCTCGTTCTGTGAAATTGGCCCTTGTCTGAATTTTTTGTGTGTTTAGGAAAGGAAAATATCTTGTGAGCACATTGCTGAGCAGTATTCTGGAATATGTTAACACTATATAAAGGCCCTATTACACAAAGCGATAATCGGCCAATATCAGCTGTTACCGCCGATAATCGCTTAGTGTAATAGAATAGAATGATCGGTTGACATGCACAATGTCGGCTGATCTTTGTCTTTAAAAATGTTGAAAGGTGAACGATGAGGGGATAGCATTGATATGCTGCCGTAGCTCTATGGAAAAGGAGCAGTGGCAGCAGACCGCCGCTATCTTCTACGGGCATCCAGACGATCTAGCGATCACCCGAGCAGCCCCCCCACAGCTCCCTGCGACCCTACCTGCTCTTACCCGCTTGCTGCCGACACGTGTAATAGGGGCTTGAGATTGTGAAAATAAATATGTGTAATAATTTTCACTAAAGCAGTAGTTTTTGAGTCGTAGACAATGCAATTTGAATCTCTTAAAGGTTTTGTTGTATAATGTTGTTTTCTTTTTTATTTTAGCTGACTATGCCTTCATGGGCTCACTTATTATACAAGAGGTTGTGAAGGAACTCTTGGGGAAAGGATTGGACACGGCTAAAGTCCTTCTTTTAGCTGGAAGCAGGTAAAAGAGTCAAATTTTGATGCATTGGGTTGTTGACTTGATAGATACATGACCACATGCTTAAATACTGATGGAAAATTAAGAAAACATCCTAAGTATTTTCTATTCTTCACTGTATTAGTGCTGGCGGAACAGGTGTACTTCTAAATGTAGACCTGGTAGCTGAACAACTAGAAGAACTGGGCTACACAGGGATCCAAGTACGCGGCCTGTCAGATTCTGGCTGGTTTCTAGATAATCAGCAGTATAGGAGGACGGACTGCACAGATATTATAACGTGCGCGCCTACGGAGGCCATCCAGAGAGGAATCAGGTAACAGGACTGCAGAGGATGAACGTGATCAGAACATTTATGAGGTTGTCCGCTTACATCAGAATTACAAAATCAACTATTGCAATGAGCTGAAAACTGGTTCTATAGAAAAACCTGTTTTTATAGAGTATTGCTCTTTAGAAAGACTACAATCTTCGCTGCTATTAACTATCGTTCTAGCAAAGTTAAATACATTACACACATACATAACACTTTACATGGTTAACCATGGGAATCGATGCTGTGCGTATAAGTCCAACTGGCTATACACATGAGTACTTGCTCTGAAAGCTCTCAGTGGGTAAGGTTTCTCGGTAACCTTGTTTTAGTACATGATATTTGCCAGTGTAGGTTTGAAGTAAAAGATCATAGAATAAAACTTTACCTGGAATTAATAAATGACAAATCTTTCTCTATTTTAGATACTGGAATGGGCTTGTTCCAGAGAGGTGTAAGCAACAGTTTAAAGAAGGGGAAGAATGGAACTGCTTCTTTGGATACAAGATCTACCCCACATTGAGGAGTAAGTACAAAAAAAAATCGTCTCCATAAATATGAAAATGACTAAAAATAGGAAAAAGACCAATATGCTGGGTGCCTGGATTTGTCTTCCTCTGAACCAAACAGTTAGACATTTGAGATGTTGGTCTTGTTTTGCCAATTGGTAATGGGTAATAAAACGTGGATCAGTATCTCAGCCCATATTTATATCTGGCAATGCACATAGTCCTAACATTGTAGTGGAAGCAGGTATTGATCACTGGCATAGCTATGGCAGACTGCGTTGGGTCTCAGATGCACTTACAGAATTAGAAGAGGCCCTGTGTCGCCAGCTGGTTTGACATCTGTACACCAGACATGGCTGGTTCTATATTTGTCTGTCTTTGAAATGCAATGCGGTCAACTATATCACTCATTGATGGGGAATGAGAATTCTCATATGTACGTTATCAATTCTTAAAGAGAAAAAGGAGCTGTAAAAATCATGATAGGTACATCAGATGTCTTTGTACAGATGTTTAAACAAACTGGTATCCAAGGTTGGAATCCTAAGGCTGTCTATATGGGGACTGGATTGCCTTAGGGCTTTGTATGTCTGTAATAGAGATTAGTGAACCTCGAACATGCTCGAGTCCATCTGAACCTGATCGTTCGGCATTTGATTAGCGGTGGCTGCTGAAGTTGGATAAAGCTCTAAGGTTGTCTGGAAAACATGGATACAGCCAATGACTATATCCATGTTTTCCACATAGCCTTAGGGCTTTATCCAACTTCAGCAGCCACCGCTAATCAAATGCCGAATGATCGGGTTCGGAATGACTCAAGCATGCTCCAGGTTCGCTCATCTCTAGTCTGTACTAAAACACATTGCTGTGATGTAGTTTAATATGTGCAACACAGGTATTATGTCTTTATACTCCTAAATAGAGGTATACCTTGACCACCTACTAAAAAACTGCAGTTTCCACTATAGTCTCTGTAGTACATTACAATATGTTAATATGCCAGTATAGTACATTACAGCTAGATTTTAGCGAACCTCGAACATGCTCGAATCCATCCGAACCCGATTGTTCGGCATTTGATTAGCGGTGGCTGCTGAAGTTGGATAAAGCGCTAAGGTTGTCTGGAAAACATGGATACAGCCAATGACTATATCCATGTTTTCTACATAAACTTAGGGCTTTATAGAACTTTAGCAGCCACCGCTAATCAAATGCTGAACGAATGGACTCGAGCATGCTCGAGGTTCGCTCATCTCTAATTACAGCATGTTAATATGCGCCAAGAGTAAGGACACTCTAGAGGTGCATGTGTTATACTCGGCTACTTCTGTAAATACTCAAAATTGGGTGTTTTTGTACAGGTGATGTAGCTTTTGCCGGTTTACTGTCCCCAAGTGGTCGGTAACCTCTGGGAGTATTGAGGGTCACTTGGGCACTTGTCATGGTAACCTGGAGTGGTAGCAGACCCACACAAGATGTTGGTACCGCCACTCACAGAAAGGGGAAAATTAACCCAGGTGTTCGGTTGTGTGCGTGGGTGCAGGTGCTGACAGATTTGACAGAGTCCTGTGTGTTAAATAAAAATAGAATACTTTACTGAATAAGGCTTGAGGTTAACAGTACACGTAATACAACAGTACAGATCTTGATTCAGTAAACACTGTGGCTAACAGTTAGGTAAAACCAGTGCTTGAGAGAGTTGGTGCTTTGTAGAGAGAAGGAAGAGGAGAGGAGTTGCCAAAGGAGCCCTGCTTAATGTAGTATATGTGCTTTGCTGGAACAAGTTTAGAGAGAAGAGATGAGTGATACTTGTACTCACGGATGCCTTGTTATGGCACTGAACCGCCTATGCCCCCTAGTTGCAAGATACCCATCCTAGGCGGGTAGTACGAGCCCCAGTTGTCGGTTATCTGGGTGTAGCAGGTTGCCGAGACTTCAGTCGTCCTGTACTGCGCAGTAGGATATGCAGAACTTTTCCCTGGTAGCTTTGTCCTCATGGGGTTAGTTCATCTTGTTTTAGGAGACTGCCCCGCATGTTTTAGAAAGGTTCCTGGGGTGAGCAAGGGTTATCCTAGGTGGCTTCTCTCTCCAAAGTTGAACTTAATACTGCATACTTGCTGTAGTTGCTTGCATAGAGAATAAAGTCTTTAGTTACTGTCTGTCAGGGGTCCTGGCCAAATCCAGGACCTGGTTTAACTTCTGCAGGAACTGGTTTGGGTTTGCTTCCTCTCATACTGAATACTTGTTAGAAACTGAAGCACTACCTCCACCAAGTCTAACTCGTCCTACAGCGGTAAATCTTAACCCTCCTGTGAGTGGTGGGGCTGAGTGTGTGTTAGAGAGAGGGGAAAAGAGATTGGTAGAAGAGAACCAGTACCTGGTATTGGTCAGCACATAAACACATGATACAAAACAGTTTGCATAGCTGCTTTTGATCTAAGATCTCTTCTGAGGTCCGTTTGGCAGGTGATGCAGTTATTGTCCTAAAAAACAACTTTTAAACTTGCAGCCCCTTTCCCAACGGAAGTATCTGTGCCCTAACTTTGTACCACCCCTCCATCCCTCCTCCCCACCCTCTTCATCATTTTCTCCATGCTGAACATTGCACAGGTGGTTAACGATCCAGCCCATGTTTAGTATTCACATAGATGACGAATAGGAGACAATCTGCCTGGAGCATGGGCTGCAAGTTTAAAAGTAGTTTTTTAGGACAGTAACTGCATTACCTGCCGGATGGACCCCAGGACAGATCTTGGATTAAAAGCAGCTATCCGAAGGATCAGATTGTGGGTACAGAGTCACTTTAAACTTGCAGCCCTGTGTCAAATTGGCGTGGCCTAGAGTACCCATGCCCCAGGATTGCGACACCCCATCTGTCCCTCCTTCCCGCCCTCCTCATCATTAGGAATGCCCCTAGAAAAATTTCTCCTATTCATCACCTGTGTGAACACTACACATGACCTGGATCATTGAGGCACCTGTGCAGTGTTCAGACAGGTGATGAATAGAAAAAAAATCACGCTTGGGGCATTCCTAGTGATGAGGGGGGTAAGGAGGAGGGACAGAGAGGTGGTGTAATCCTAGGGCACGCACAATCTAGGCCACGCCAATTTGACACGGGGCTGCAAGTTTAAAAGTTGTTTTTAAAACAATAACTGCATCATCTGCTGAACGGAGCCCAGGACAGATCTTGGATTAAAAGCAGCTATCTGACGGTACAATTGGTTTGAGGGAGTCATATTGTGGGTACAGAGTCACTTTAACCCTTTACTTCAGCTGTTCATAAGAGACATAAAAACAGTGGTGACACCTATTGGGGAAAACACAGTACTACATCTCCCACTGGTGAACCTGAGAGTGACTTAATCAGGTGCTCTAGACAGCACCAGTGGTGGGGCACCACACATGTAGTCTTTACAAGGTGATTTTACAGCATGATGGTAAATCCTTTTGTACAGTACTGATGGATTCTTCTCTCTTAATGAACTAGGTAGCCCTGTACAATCACCCAGTTCCCATTCTGTATATAGCTTCTTTGTGGTGCCTATTTCCTAATGGTTGAATAAACCCAGTTGGTACGGGTGGTAATATCAAAATGGGCACTTGCTACTTAGTAAGTTCTAACTTGGTTGATTTCTTTTTGTTATAATATGTATTCCATTTATTGCAGGTCCTGTATTTGTAGTGCAGTGGCTATTTGATGAAGCCCAGCTGACGGTGGACAATGTCCATTTGAGTGGGCAGCCAGTGCAGGAAAATCAATGGAACTATATTCAGAACTTGGGTCGTGAACTGCGCAACACCCTGAAGGATGTAGGGTACATATCCAATATCGTCCTGTCTGCTACTCACCTCTGTGCTGCTCTTCTCTCATATTGACTGTGTTCTTCTTTCTTGGTAGGGCCAGCTTTGCTCCGGCTTGTCTGTCTCATGAAGTTATTACAAGGAAGTAAGTCTCATTACATCCTTCATTACCTTCCATGTCATACTATACAGTCACTTGCTCACACATTCTACATTGCTCACATAATGCCCTGGGGTAACATTTTTGCAGGTTGTTTTGAACATTTAAATTGAATCTGACATCTGAAATTCACGTTCCAAATTGCTGACACTAGATATAAGAAAGGTGCCATGTGTCTCCTTGCCTTAACAACTATCTGTCTGTACTTCTATAATATAACACCCCCCCTCGGAATCCCTCTTTATTGATAGTAAAGGCCCTATTCCACAGGCCCACTGAGAGGAGCAAACGAGCGCTATTAGCTCCTCGCTCCCCACTCACTGCCGCCACTATTCCACGCGGCAGCAGTGAGCAGGTGAGTTCGAGAGGTGGGGGCGTGCGGGGAGTTGCGGGGGGGGGGGGGGGGGGCTGCCTGGGTGTTCCCTACAGCATGTTTGAAAGACAAACGACGCAATGATCAGCCGACATGAATGATGTCGGCTGATTGTTGCCTTCTATTCCACGGGACGATTATCGGCCGTAACAGCCGATATCGGCCGAATATGGCAGATAATCGTTCTGTGGAATAGGGCCTTAAGTTACCAGTGTTGAGGCCTGCTTCTAAATCTTGTTCTAAATCTACAAATTGTACAGAAGGTGTGAAATTTGAAAGCAGGGCACAGCATCTAGCTGTCAATCAGTTAGGGATGGGAGGGGGAGCGAGGAAGCTTCAAGCTTGCCGGACTTCCAGAGCTTAGGAAGACTCTTTTACACTTTGCACCAGAGAATAAAAGTATTTTTTCACATTCTGCACGTACAGAAGATATATAAAAGATACCAGGTGTCTCAACCTAACAGCTATCTAAGTATCAGCAGTTTGGAAGCTGAATTACAGCTGATAGATTCCCTTTAAGGGTTAAAGATGACCCTGACCTAAACCTATTTTATACAACAATGTGGTTTATACAGCAGCAATAGATATATAAAGATGTAGGTTAAGTCAAGTTGAGCCTCTTTACTGTTCTTGCTTATAGTCCACAGCATTTTCTGTCTTAAGCCCTGAGTACAGGTTCCCATACACATTATACTGATGCCATTGGTGGGTTCGGCTGTTAGTATGAAGTGTATGATGGCCTCCAGAGTCTCTACAAACAGATGATATCAGTGGAGATAGGGATAGAACATCTCTTTGTTTTCTGAGAGGTAAGCCGCAGCCAGAGCTGTCTATCTGCTGAGAACACGTCTATGGGTAAGGCAGTTATTCGTGGACATACTGCAGTTGAGAAACGCCAGTCTTATATCACTTGTATCACTTATATCACTGCCATATCACTTGTATCACCATATCAGATTTTTGTAAAAGATCTTATTGTAGAATATTTAAGAACAGGTTTATGGAAGTAAAGCTGCAACTTATATACATATAGGGAATTTACTAAAACCAGTGTTTTATATGCCAGTCTTAAAGGGGTACACCTGCAAAAAAAAATTCTTTCAGATAAACTGGTTTCAGAAAGTTATATAGATTTGTACTTCGCTTCTATTTAAAAATCTCAAGTCTTCGAGTATTTAGCAGCTTCTGTATGTTCTGCAGGATGCAGTGTATTTTCTCTGCTGCCACCTCTGTCCGTGACAGGAACTGTGCAGAGCAGGAGAGGTTTTCTATGGGTATTTACTACTACTCAGGACAGTTCCTGTCATGGACTGAGGTGGCAGCAGATAGCACTGTGTCAGACTGGAAAGAATACATCACTTCCTGCAGGACATACAGCAGCTGATAAGTATTGGAAGCCTGCAATTTTTTAAATAGAAGTAAATTACAAATCTGTATACCTTCCTGACCCCAGTTGATTTAGAAAAAAAAAGCTGGAGTACACCTCCATCAGTAGTGTACATTGGATTTATCAAGAGGTGGATTTGCCAGGTGCTCCTGAGGTATTGAAGGTACCAACTACTGAGAATTTATTATCACTTCTATCCATGGGATAACATAGTACACAAATTGTTTACTTTGAGCAAAAGATGAAAAAGCGGCACAACAAAAATACTTAAACAATGAGAAGAATGTGAGCGCCATCTAGTGCTGAAGGTTGTAAATGCATTATATAGAAACATGGATAGATAAATTGATGGATTAAAAAAAGAGAGAGCAATGCAATGTTTTTAAAGAACTGTAGGTAAATTTACCAAATTACCATAATTTATGCACAGATTAAAGTGCAAAAGAA
The DNA here is from genome assembly GCF_027789765.1 of Dendropsophus ebraccatus. Taxonomy (NCBI): domain Eukaryota; kingdom Metazoa; phylum Chordata; class Amphibia; order Anura; family Hylidae; genus Dendropsophus; species Dendropsophus ebraccatus. Next base: position 42,762,156 of record NC_091467.1, on the reverse strand, counting down.
ATGGGAATAATTCTGCTACTACTGCATGCATCACATATCATATGGTGTCTCAGGAGAATATAAAAATTAATCTTTTTTTTTTGTAAATATAATATACACTGAGATAAAGGTACTCTTTATATGCAATACACCAGGTTCTGCTGGTCCAAAAATTTCAAAAGTTTTAGTTTTTTTAAATAAAGTTGGGAAAAAAATGACAACAGTCAAAAACGTTAAATACTGGGGCATCTACCTTCCTGATTCTCTAATAACTCCTTAACGACATCGGGCGTAAATATACGCCCCCGCAGGGTGGGCTTTAACGCAGACGGATGTACATTTACGCCCGATGTTTCCCTGATCGCTGTGTGTATACACACAGCGATTGGGGAAGATGGCCTGCTATAATGTATAGCAGGCCATCTCTGCTCGTCGGCACGGGGGGGTCATTAACTCCCCCACCACCACCGTGCCGGCGATCGCTGCTATAGGCTGATCAATTCAGATCAGCCGATAGCAGCTAAATTCAGCTTTATGGGTCATCGGTGACCCGGAAAGCAATGGCGATTGGTGCTGTCCGAGACAGCACCAATCGCCATTAGTGTCCGGGGAAAAGATGGCGCCGGTGCCACCCTCACGATCGCTGTGATAGGCCAGCCAGTACCAGACCATCAAAGTGTTAAAAAAGTGTGTCCCCGGGTTCTGCACCCCTCAGCTAGGTAGCTGAGGGGTGCAGGTGTGTATAGTGTAGCTGCACTATACTCACCTGATCCCGGCGTCCGGAGCGAAGATCGGCGCTCCGCGCGTCCTCTTCTCTGCGTCGGCTCACTTCCGGGTTCTGTCGGGTCCGCGTCGTCTAACTTCGGAAATCTTCAGAAATCTTCGGCGGGCATCGGCAATTTTCAGCAGCTTCACTCTACTGCCCCCTAGCAGCTGTTCAGTGTATATTATACACTGATCAGTTGCTTTGGGTTAAAAAGAGTTTTGTTTTTTTTTTTCAATTTTTTTTTCTTTTTATGCGCCCTAATGCCGCTGAGTGCTGATCAGCATCGCACGTAAGTGCGCCGCTAATCAGCAACTCCTCCTTTTTGGCCCTATATCCTACCGCCACTGTCTGCTAATAAGTGCCGCACATAAGTGCGGCATTTATTAGCAACTTCTTTCTTGGTGTAGGTATATTTTTTTCTTACTGTCAAAATTTTTTTTTTTTAAAAACACTACATTACACTACACTGCATGAAATAAAGTTTTACACTACACTATATTACACATTTACATACCCCATATACTAATCCCCGTATAAAGATGGCCCCCAGGGTGTTTTCGGTGGAGGACGCATACGCTATTATTGGCTCCGACACCGAAACAGCCAGTGAGGATGAATGGGGGGATCCTTTATTCCTCCATTTATCCTCATCCTCATCATCCAGTGACGTGTCTGGGGGTAGCGCAGCGTACGCTGCCCCCCCAGACACGTCTTTTACGCCAGTACCGTCCCAATAAGAGATCACGGTATGGTGTGAAATTCTACAAACTCTGTAAGAATACCTCAGGGTACACTTACAGATTTAGGGTACGTGCACACTGCGGAATGGCGAAGGATAACCCTTTGTGCATTCCGCAGCTGGCACCCGCCGGCGGACTGATGGTGGCACGCATCTCCGCCCATGTCATAGACTCCATTCTATGCTTGGGCGGATTCCGTTGTCCATCCAAAGGATGGAGTCTATGACACGGATGGAGACGCACGCCTTCATCAGTCCGCCTGCGGGTGCCAGCTGCGGAATGCACAAAGGGTTATCCTTCGCCATTCCGCAGTGTGCATGTACCCTTACAGTGTATGAAGGCAGGGACACCTGAATCCAGCCCCCAGATGCCCCCCCACCCTCTGAGTTAGTGGGAAGATCATTCGGGAACTGATCTTCCCACTGCTGGATAAAGGATACCACCCGTACGGGGGTAACTTTTATACCAGCACCCCCTCTTCTGGTCCCTCGCTGCCCGAGCTACTGTAGCTTGTGGCACGATCCAGAAATATCAGAAGCAGTAATTAGATCCCTAATATTTAGCAGCAATGGAGTGGACCCAGCGCTTCTGGATATGAAGGACCCCGTATCGCACCAGGGCAACATTTTCCAGGTGGTGTCCCCCACACTGGAATACAGGAGACCCCAGAAGAAGTGCAGAGTGTGTTGTAACAGGGGGATGAGGAAGGACACCATTTTCCAGCGTGACACCTGTCCTGATCACCCAGGCCTCTGCATACAGGATCGCTTCAAGGCGCACCACACATCATTGGAGTTCTACATTATCTAAATTCCTTCCCTTATTCCTATTTCAGGGGTCATGTTGATCCAGGGATTATTCTGATTGCCATTTTGGAGTCGGGAAGGAATTTTTGCCGTGTGATGAGGCTACTGTCTTCTGCCTTATGAGGTTTTTTTTTGCCTTCCTCTGGATCAACACAGGTTGAATTTGATGGACTCCTGTAATTTTCAACCTTATAAACTAATAATTGGTCTAATACCCAATGGCCCCCATTCCCATTAGAGACTTGCCATGATGCAATTACAAAGCCTCTGTTCTGCCAGGACAGTAGAAACCCCCCACAAGTGACCCTGGAAACTACACCCCATAGGGAATCTAACAAGGGGGGCAGCTGGGATATGGCCCCCTGGTGACGGACACATTTGTGCCATGAAAATGAAAAAAAAATTATTTTTTATTTTCATGGCACATGTTCTACATATGTGCCCATCACCAGTGGGGTCCATATGCTCACTGCACCCCTTGTTGGATTCCTTATGGGGTGTAGTTTCCAGAATGGGGTCATTTGTGGGGGGTTTCTACTATCCTGTCAGCACAGGGGCTTTGTAATTGCGACATGGCCTCCATCCTCCATTCCAGCCTCTAAATGGCGCTCTGTCCCTTTGGTGGCTTGCCCTGTGCCCATATGGCACATTATGCCCACATGTGGGGTATTTTCGTACTCGGGGGAAATTACCCTACACGTTTTGTGTTCATTTTCTTTTTTAACCCCTTAGAGAAATGGAAAAAAATCAAGGCTAGACCAACATTTAGTGTAAAAAATGTTTAATTTTTACACTAAATCATTGATCTTGTCTTGATTTTTTTGATTTTCACAAGGGGTTAAAAGATAAAAAAAAACACAAAATGTGTAGAGCAATTTCCCTTGAGTACGAAAGGCCTTTGTGTTGCCAAGACAGTTGAAACCCCCCACAATTGACCCCATTATGGAAACTACATCCCTCAAGGAATGTAACAAGGGGTGTAATGAGCATATGGACCCCACTGGTGACGGGCACAAATGTGGAACAATGTGGCGTGAAAATGAAATATTACATTTTTTACACTATAGTGTTGGTTTAGCATAAAATTTTCCATTTTCACAAGGGGTTAAAAGAGAAAAAAAAAACACACAATGTGTAGAGCAATTTCCCCCGAGTCCGTAAATACCCCACATGTGGACATAAAGCGCCATGTGGGCGCAGGGCAAGCCTCCGAAGGGAAGGAGCGCCATTTGGATTTTGGAGGCTGGATTTGGCCAGAATGGATGATGAACGCCATGTTGCATTTAAAGAGCCAAGACAGTGAAAACCCCCCACAAGTGACCCCATTCTGGAAACTACACCCCTCAAGGAATCTAACAAGGGGTGCAATGAGGATATGGACCCCTTGATGAGGGGCACATTTGTGCCGTGAAAGTGAAAAAATGAAAGTTTTCACTTTCACGTCACATTGTTCCACATATGTGCCCATCACCAGTGGGGTCCATATGCTCACTGCCCCCCTTGTTAGATTCCTTGAGGGGTGTAGTTTCCATAATAGGGTAACTTGTGGGGGGTTTCCAGTGTTTTGGCAGCACGAGGGCTCTGTAAATGCGACATGGTCCTTGAAATCCATTCCAGTGAAATTCAGCTTTCAAAAACCAATTGGCGCTCCTTCCCTTTGGAGGCTCGTCCTGCGCCCGCTTGGCACTTTATGTCCACATGTGGGGTATTTCCGTACTCAGGAGAAACTGCACTACGTGTTTGGTGTGTTTTTTTCCTTTAATCCCCTTGTAAAAATGAAAAATGAAGGCTAGAACAACGTTTTAGTGTAAAAAATTGAATTTTTCCTTTTTTACGCCACATTGTTCTGAAAATCTGTGAAGCACCTGTGGGATCCAAATGCTCACCGCACCCCTTGTCACATTCCTTAAGGGAAGGTGTCGTTTTCTAAATGGTGTCCCTTTAGGGGTGTTTTTTATGTTTTGGCACCCCAGAGCCTCTGCCATCCTGAAGTGGTACAGTCAAAAATGACCAAATATAACGGAGGCGTTGAGATTCACTAGGCGCTCCTTTGTATCTGAGGCTTGTGGTTGCGTCAAATAGCGCATTAAGGCCACATATGGGGTATTTCTATAAACTGCAGAAAGGGAGCAATCAATATTGGGGTGCCTTTTTTTCTGGTTATAGGTTTATAATTATGAAAAATATTGGATTACAATAACATTTCTGCACAGAAAATTTAAATTTTTAAATTTCTTACACACTTAGCTTTTATTTCTGTGACTCCCCTAAAGGGTTAAAAAAACCTTTCTGGATGTGCTTTTGCAGAGTTTGGGGGGGGGGGGGGGTGCAGTTTCTGAAATAGGATGCTTTGTGGGGCTTTCTAACATACAGTCCCCTCAAATACATTTTAAACCTGAACAAGTCCCCCAAAAAATCTAATTTTGAAATTTTACAGAAAATTTGGAAAATTGCTGCTAATGTTTTAAGTTTCATATTGTCTAAAAAAAATTTAAGATAGTTTAATAAATGCTGCCAACATAAAGTAGACATGGTGCTAATGCTATTTAATATATACTTTATGTGGCATAACCATTTTCTGTATAAGCAGAAAAGTTTCAAAGTTGGAAAAATGCTTTTTTTTCACAATTTTTCACGTTATTGTGTTTTTTCATGAAGATTCGTTATAAGTATCGACTCCAATTTACCAGAAATGTAAAGTAAAATATGTCACGAGAAAATCTCAGAATCAGCCGGATAGGTAAAAGCACTCCTAAGTTATTAATGAATAAAGTGACACAGGTCATATTCATAAAATTTGTCTCTGTCCTTAAAGGGGTAGTGCGGCGGTAAACAATTATTCACAGAATAACACACATTACAAAGTTATACAACTTTGTAATGTATGTTATGTCTGTGAATGGCCCCCTTCCCCGTGTCCCACCACCCCCACCCGTGTACCCGGAAGTGTGGTGCGCTATACATACCTGTCACGTGCCGACTCGTCTCCGATCTTCAGTCAGCGATGTCGTCTTCGGCCGAATCCCTCCGTCCGTCCTGAGTGCCGGCCGCCCTCTGCCGCGTCACCGGCTGCTCAGCCGCTATTGGCTGAGCATAACTGTGCTCAGCCAATTGCGGCTGAGCATCTGATGACTCTGAAGAGGGCGGCCGGCACTCAGGACGGTCGGAGGGATTCAGCCGGGCCGTCCGAAAACTACATCGCAGACTGAAGATCGGAAACGAGTCGGCACGTGACAGGTATGTATAGCGCACCACACTTCCGGGTACACGGGTGGGGGTGGTGGGACACGGGGAAGGGGGCATACGTTACAAAGTTGTATAACTTTGTAATGTGTGTTATTCTGTGAATAATTGTTTACCGCCGCACTACCCCTTTAAGGCCATTTCAGGCTCTGTCCTTAAGGGGTCAAAGGGGTATTCCCACAGGGTAAGAGATAACAAGATAACTGTTTTGGGACGAAGAAACGTTCCCTAGGATGAACAATGTGTATGCGGCTAGCTCTAGATTAACCCTCTCAGGGGTTGCCGAACGTTGAACCTAATGGTGGCACATAGAGAATGATCATGCTGGCCGCGCACGCACAGTGTGCTCAGTTCATTCTGGTGACAAATTTGTCCCTGTTCTCTTTATCTTTGGGAGCCCCAGAAATTGGGCCCCTGCTTGTTATAATTTCTTCAGATCAGAATACCGTTATAATGTGAACAATTCAGACCTCTTTTGTTCAACTGTTGAAGGGCTATTATGATTTTGTACACATAAAGCTACCGTATTTTCCGGCGTGTAAGACGACTGGGTGTATAAGACGATCCCTGACTTTTAAGAAGATTTTCAGGGGTTCGTCAGAAAATGTTAACCCCTGCCTGACCACAGCAGGGTTTACCAGCTGGAGCCCTGCTGTGATCAGGCAGGGGTTAACTAAAGTGGGGGGCAGGAACCCCCTAGTGCCCAACTGCCCCATTGAAAAAAAAAACAATCAACTCACCTGTCACCTGTCAAAACAATCAACTCACCAACTCACCATGACGGGAGACGCCCGGCTGCCGAGAACGGGTGACAGGTGAGTTGAATCGTTTGTTTTTTATGGCGGTGGTCGCATACGGTGGGGATGTGGCCGTTTTTGAGCTCCCCCACTGTATGTGGCAACCATTCCCGGCGTATAAGACGACCCCCAACTTCTGGGCAGATTTTTCAAGGTTAAAAAGTAGTCTTATACACCGGAAAATATGGTAATTTATTATTGGCCTCCACTGTTTTATATGTGTTTTCATTACGACTAGTATTGTTTAATGCTTCCAGAATTGATCTAAATGTTTTTTTCTGCAGTCACTGGACAGAAGTGCAGGTCCGTGGGACATCTCTACCCCGGGCACTGCATTGTTGGGACCGCAGTCTTCAAGAAACAAATAAGAACACCAAGACACCATTAAAAGGATGTCCCTTCCACTTGATGGACAGCTGCCCATGGCCACAGTGTAACCCCACTTGCCCCTCCATCCGAGACCACTTCACAGGGCAGGAGATGAGCGTGGTCCAGTTTCTCATGCATCTTGGCTTTGATGTTCAAAAGATGGCAAGCCAGCAAGGCATGGAGCCAAGTAAACTTCTGGGCGTGCTTAGTAGCTAGTTAGCGGCAAACTGTGTGAAAGGGTGGGATCCTGATATTTATGGGAATGGTCTTGTAGGGGTAAGGCAACTGACGATGACGAAATAGTAACATATTTATGAGGACACAAAAGGGTAAGAGGAAGTGATTCGATCATTCATTGTCAGATGATTTTGAGGATTTGGTAAGTGTAGCTTTAGAGCAGAGCCACAATCCAGCTACAAATGGGTGCTCTTATAAGATGTCTGACACCCATAGACTCTACTGCAGTGTGGGGCCATCAACCCAATGAGCCCTTCTCTATAGTGACTTCTTAGTCTGAGATCTATAGAAGATAATTTTTAGACAATTTTTGTAAGATATATATTTTTTTTTATAAAACTAAGCAAACAAACCTCATTCCTGGGGGAGCCATGTTATTTATTGGAGTTTGTAAATCCTATTTATGAATGAGGGCAGGAGAGCTGCCCTGTGTACAGTTGTAAATAAAACCTGCATGTTCTGTATCATGGAAACTATTCCCTCATTAATAAAAATGAAAAAATCCTGTGTATTTCTTCATTTCGTTGTATGGTCATCAAATATCGTGACCTACTCTACTACACAATGGTTCGAGTTCAATAAAGATTGAGCAGAGTGATTCTCACTAAGGTCTTATGTGTGTTGGGCTGTATTCATGTTTTCCTTTACTCCCGAGGGCTGAGTCCTATTGCACGGGCAGACTCCGGGCCGATCGTTTCAGTAAACGATCCCCGATTTGCTAGATTGCCACTTAATTTACTAGACCTATTAGACGGCCATATAATCTGTCAGCAAGGGCTGCATGGACATTGTTAGCGATGTCCATGCAGCCCTTGCCCAAACACCTGATACCTTACCTCTCCCAGCTCCCATTCTTCTCTTCTGTGCTCCACAGCTTCCCAGTCCGTGTGGCTGCAGCGACTGAGTTTATTGTCAGCTGACAGGCCGCTCAGCCAGTCACAGGTCGCGGTGGTCCCGGCCTGTGATTATCTGAGCAGCCTGTCAGCTGAGGTAAGTAAGTAAGAGGTAAGGTATCAGGTGTTTGGGCAAGGGCCCAAAGATTTTAGGTCCAAACTAGGGATGGTCCGAACCGAGTTCGGTTCGGGTTCGTACGAACCCGAACGCTCGGCAATGATTACCGCGGTCTGCCCTCTCCGTGGAGAGGGTGGATACAGCGGGAGGACCGCCTGGAAAACTGGGATACAGCCATAGCCATAGGCTGTATCCCAGTTTTCCAGGCAGTCCTCTTGCTATATCCACCCGCTGCACGGAGCGGGCAGACAGCGAAATCTGATGCCGAGCGTTCGGGTCCATACGAATCCGAACCTCGGCAGTTTCGGACCATCTCTAGTCCAAACCTAAACCAGCGATCCCCCTCTAATAGTTTCATCGGTTGATCGTTCTCTATTCCATAGAGCGATAATCTGCTGAATAGGGCTGAATAGTGTAATAGGGCACTAACAGAGACCTAAAATGTTTTGTCTAAGGAGCCTTAGGGCCCTGTTACATGGAGCGATAATAGCCTGGTTTGGACGATTATCACTCCATGTAATAGAGAGAATGATCGGCCAATGAAATAATCATCGGTTGATTGTTTCAATAAGTCCAGACTTAAAATCATAGAGCGCCGGGCACACATTGCTACGTGTAATAGCGATGCTCGGCCGACAGCTGATGATTGTAGTATAAAATAATAAAGTATTAACTCACCTTACCAAGTTCCACGTTGTCCTCGGAGGCCTTCCCCGGTGCCTGCAGCTCTGCCCTCTGTTCTGGTCTCTGCACCGACAGGCCACGGTCGCTCAGCCAATCACTGGTTGAGACTGGCCAGGACCTGTCAGTGCAGAGACCGCAACAAAATTATTATTTTACACTAAAGGCAAGGGCTGCATGGACATCACTAACAATGTCTGTGTAGCCCTTGTTACCTTTCCATATATCTCCTAAAGGAGGGAAGTATAACACCTTTCCATATATCTCCTATAGGAAGTATAACACCTTTCCATGTGCACACACTTTATTAATATTTGCACCCTGATTAACCAAAAACATACTAAAAATCTAGATCATGATCATTTTTTGCGTCTGTCCTTATCAATAGGTGGCTGCTTTTTCACGATAAATGACAGCACATTCCCATCGTGGGACCTTGACCAAAGGCTATGTCTAAGATTGGTCCTCATTATAAAACAATGGGCGTTATTTCCTCTAAAAAGACATTATGAAAACAGCCTTCCAATGATAATTGAAAAAAAAAAAAGTTAAAAAGCTGCTGTCTTATTCTGATCATTTAGTATTGACCTCGGTCGCATCACTTAGTATAGAAATTTAATCATCTGACACTAATATAATAAAAATGTATGATTAGTGTTATATGCCACTGGCTGATAACAGAGGTGGTATAAATATATAGAGAGTCACACAGAGATAGAAAGATAAATAGATGAGACACACACACACATATATATGCATTATATAAGAGCGTTTTGCAAGAAGAGCTCACAGATTTTCAAAATTGTAACTTGGCTTAAGAGCATTGCTTTGGTTTAAGAGCTCCCTGTACTGCATGGGAGGGCTAGTGGGGGAGGGGCATGGTTTGCGTATACAGCACTGTACTCTGACCCAGAAAGTCTCCCTCACCTTCCAAATCATAGCAGATCCACTTCAGGCTGGGGCTTACATTTGGGGACAGGACTATAGAGGTAATCTCTTCATAGCTGTAACCCCTCTTTGCCCGAACAGAGAGTGCTGCATTTATGTGTCCTGTTCATTCCTTCATGCTCCCTGCAGACTGTTAGCCCTTGTGTTTCCCACCCTCTCTATTCCTGCTATAATGTGCCTGCACTTATACTCAGCTATACACACTGCTGCTATGGTGTGCCTGAACTTACACTCAGCTATACACAATGCTGCTATAATGTGCCTGCCCTTACACTCAGCCATTCACACTGCTGTATAGAGAGGTCTCCCCGTAACTGTCCTTCTGCACAGCTCTGTGATTCTCACTTCCTGATTGTTCCATGCTGACCCCCCCCCCCCCCCCCCCCCCAATATTGCTGTCATGTGACCACACAGAGCTCTGACAGCAGCCCTGCTTCTCTATTTTAGGCTGTTGTGCTACACTACTGCATAATAGGGATCTGTATCTCCATTCTGTATCTACAAATTGCTGCTGTATTTCCAGGTTTCTGCACTTACTATACATTATACACCACATGCTGATTGCTATATTATACAGTAACTTATAATATAACATATTCAGCTGTTTCTCATTGTTTCATCTGTTCTTCATGTTATTCAGAATTTAAAAAAAGAAATCATTATTTTTGGGGTGTGGAACAAATTTTCTGCATTCAATGATTTCTTTGCTTTGCTTTAAGAGCGGATTTGGATTACAAGCACAATCCCAGATGAATAATGCTCATAATCCTTTATATATCATATAATCATATATATATATATATAGAGAGAGAGAGAGAGAGAGAGAGAGAGAGAGAATCACACAAATATATAGACAGAGCGAGCTATGGACAGATATGCAATTAGCTGTGTATATTTGGATTTAGCTTTACTAGGGGTGATGTATACACTGTTTGTGTGCCATTCATATTGTGTTTGTGCTGTAAATATACCTTATTTGCCATGTTGTGCTGCCATACAAACAGTTTTTCATCTCTCCTCTAAACACTGACAGTTTACATGCTTGGCGTGCATGTACACTGTTTTGGGGGTCTGTATTGTAGACTGGAAGGAAGCAGAGACCGAAGAGGAAAGGGATGCCAGAAAATAGACATACAGTACCTATCACATTCCCTTTCCTAGAATAATTCCTTGTTTCAAATCCAATGAGAATGCCCTCTTGGGGCTTTCTTCCAGTCACAGCTGTGTCTTTAGGTCAAAATCAGTCTGGAGGGATGGGGGCTTCCCAGGGCCGTAACTAGGATTCATGGGGCCCCATAGCAAAAAAGTCTATGGGGCCCCCCAACATATTACCTGTACCGGCGATATAGAGCTGTCCCCCTGCCTTCGGCAGCTCTGAGATGCTGTGCCCTGGGGTGAGGGGGTGGGGGGTGAGTGGTAGCAGGCCGCTCGGAGTCCCTGCTGGTTGGGGCAGCTCTGAGACACCTGCGGGGTGCTGGCTGCTTTAAGTGCGTGTGTGTGTGTGTGGGGGGGGGGGGGGAGGGTTTAGGGGCTGCTCTGAGTCCCTGCAGGTCTGGGGGGTGCTCTGAGTCCAGGGGGATGACCTCCATTATACTGACTGCTATACAAGATGCTAGGGAAGCTGGATGACCCCATTATACAGGATGCTAGGGAGGATGAGTGACCCCATTATACAGGATGCCAGGGAGGCTGAGTGACCCCATTATACAGGATGCCAGGGAAGCTGTGTGACCCCATTATACAGGATGCCAGGGAAGCTGAGTGACCCCATTATACAGGATGCCAGGGAGGCTGAGTGACCCCATTATACAGTATGCCAGGGAAGCTGAGAGATCCCATTATACAGGATGCCAGGGAAGCTGGGTGACCCCCATTATACAGGATGCCAGGGAGGCTGAGTGACCCCATTATACAGGATGCCAGGGAAGCTGAGAGATCCCATTATACAGGATGCCAGGGAAGCTGGGTGACCCCCATTATACAGGATGCCAGGGAAGCTGAGAGATCCCATTATACAGGACACAGGGAAGCTGGGTGACCCCCATTATACAGGATGCCAGGGAAGCTGAGTGACCCCATTATACAGGATGCCAGGGAAGCTGAGTGACCCCATTATACAGGATACCAGGAAAGCTGGTGACCCCATTATACAGGATGCCAGGGAAGCTGAGTGACCCCATTATACAGGATGCCAGGAAAGCTGGTGACCCCATTATACAGGATGCCAGGGAGGCTGAGTGACCCCCATTATACAGGATGCCAGGGAAACTGGTGACCCCATTATACAGGATGCCAGGGAAGCTGGTGACCCCATTATACAGGATGCCAGGGAAGCTAGTGACCCCCCATTATACAGGATGCCAGGGAGGCTGAGTGACCCCATTATACAGGATGTCAGGGAAGCTGGGTGACCCCATTATACAGGATGCTAGGGAAGCTGAGTAACCCCATTATACAGGATGCCAGGGAAGCTGGTGACCCCATTATACAGGATGCCAGGGAAGCTGGTGACCCCCATTATACAGGATGCCAGGGAGGCTAAGTGACCCCATTATACAGGATGCCAGGGAAGCTGGTGACCCCATTAAACAGGATGCAGAGAGGCTAAGTGACCCCATTATACAGGATTCCAGAAAAGCTGAGTGACCCCCATTATACAGGATGCCAGGAAAGCTGGTGACCCCATTATACAGGATGCCAGGGAAGCTGTGTGACCCCAATAAACAGGATGCAGGGAAGCTGAGTGACCCCATTATACAGGATTCCAGAAAAGCTGAGTGATCCCCATTATACAGGATGCCAGGAAAGCTAGTGACCCCCATTATACAGGATGCAGGGAGGCTAAGTGATCCCATTAAACAGGATGCAGGAAAGCTGAGTGACCCCCATTATACAGGATGCAGGAAAGCTGGGTGACCCCATTATACAGGATGCCAAGGAAGCTGGTGACTTCCAGCTGGCAATGATAGTTACCATCCTCCTGCTGTGTGTCTCCTCCTCAGGCCCTGTGCACTCTGCCATGAGCGAATATCCCACCTGCGGTGGGCGCTGGGGGTGGGGCTTGCCGCGATAGGCCAGTTAGGCCTCATTCACATTCACGATTGTTCATTGCATCCGTTGGTAGTGGGGGAAGCCCGGAACCACAGACAGGAGTGGGGGAGATGGCAGCCGGAGCCAGTGACATGGGCTGAGGAGATGGGAGCCAGGAGCAGGGGAGATGGGAGCTGAGACCTGGGAGTGGGGGAGCTGAGAGCCGGGGGAGATTGGAGCTGGGAGCAGGGGAGCTGAGAGCTGGGAGCGGGGGAGCTGGGAGCAGGGGAGCTGGAAGCAGGGAAGCTGAGAGCTGGGAGCGGGGGAGCTGGGAGCAGGGGAGCTGAGAGCCGGGAGCAGGGGAGCTGAGAGCTGGGAGCGGGGGAGATGGGAGATGAGAGCCGGGAGCGGGAATATGGGAACCTAGAGCAGGGGATATGAGAGCCGCGAGTGGGTAACATAGTAACATAGTAAATAAGGTTGAAAGAAGACAAGAGTCCATCAGGTTCAACCTAGGGAAACCCTACTGTGTAGATGCAGGGGAAGGCAACCCCCCCCCCACGAGGCAGACAACAACAGCCCCACCACAGGGAGACCCCCCCCCGACTCCAATGGGGACCACAACAATCCCTGGATCAACGTACCTCTGTACTGTCCATTCATTTATTTGTACATTGTGATCAGATTGCCCCTAAGACGTCTTTTTTCTAGTGTAAATAACCCCAAGCTTGATAACCTGTCCTGGTACTGTACCCCACCCATTCCCTTAATGACCTTTGTGGCCCTCCTCTGCACCCGCTCCAGTTCAGCTGTGTCCTTCTTATATACCGGTGCCCAAAACTGTACACAGTATTCCATGTGTGGTCTGACTAGTGATTTATAAAGAGGCAAAACTATGTTCTCATCTTTAGCATCTATACCTCTTTTGATGCATCCCATTATTTTATTAACCTTGGCAGCTGCTGCCTGGCACTGATCACTAGTTGAGTTTACTGTCCACCAATACCCCCAGGTCCTTTTCGGGAGTAGTTTTACCCAGTGTTTTATTATTTAGCGCATAACTGTACTTATTATTTCTACGGCTTAAATGCATAACCTTACATTTATCCACATTAAACTTCATTTGCCATTTCACCGCCCAAGCCTCTAGCTTCTCCAAATCCCTCTGTAATATGATATTATCCTCCTCTGTGCTGATTGCTCTACCCAGTTTAGTATCATTTGCAAAAATGGAGATTCTACTCTGTAGCCCCTCTGCAAGATCACTAATAAAAATATAAAAAAGAAGTGGACCCAATACTGACCCCTGTGGTACCCCACTAGTAACTAAAACCCTGAAAAAATCTGAATATGTTCCATCAATGACCACCCTCTGTTTTCTATCACACAACCAGTTACTTACCCATTTGCATAAGTTTTCCCTGAGTCCCAGCATCCTCATTTTGTAGACCAACCTTTCATGCAGCACAGTATCGAATGCCTTTGAAAAGTCCAGATACACAACATCCACAGCTACCCCCAGGTCCAGTCTATAACTCACCTCTTCATAGAAGCCGATCAGATTAGTCTGGCAGGATCGATCCCTCATAAATCCATGCTGGTGCTGCGTCATAAGATTGTTTTCATAAGATTATTGAAGATACTCCAGTATAGCATCTCTTACAAACCCCTCAAATACTTTACCTACTATAGATGTTAGACTTACGGGCCTGTAGTTTCCAGGATCACCCTTTGACCCCTTCTTGAATATTGGTACCACATTGGCTATGTGCCAGTCCTGTGGAACAATCCCTGTCGTTATAGAATCTTTAAATATTAGGAATAACGGTCTAACACAGTACTCAATTCTTGCAAAACTCTAGGATGGATACCTTCTGGGCCCGGTGACTTATGTATTTTAATGTTTTTAAGGCGTCTCCCCACTTCTTGTTGTGTTAGGCAGGTGAGATGTATGGGAGGATTTACATTATCCCTAGTCATGTCATCTGTTATGGGATTCTCCTCTGTGAATACAGTAGAAAAGAATGTATTTATTAGATTGGCCTTTTCCTCTTCCCCCTCCACCATTACACCCAGATTATTTTTGAGGGGACCAACATTTTCGGTTTTAAGTCTTTTGTTATTTATATAGGTGAAGAACATTTTGGGATTCATTTTACTTTCTGTGGCTATCCTTCTTTCTGTTGCTATTTTTGCTTCTTTTATTTGCTTTTTACACATTCTATTCTTCTGTCTATAGTTGCTCAATGCTTCCCCACTACCTTCTTGTTTTAGTTGTCTGAATGCTTGTTTCTTATCATTTATTGCACCCCTTACAGCTGAAGTTAACCACATTGGATTTCTCCTATTTCTACTACTTTTATTCCCATATGGTATGTGTCGTTCACACGATTTACCCAGGATGCCCTTAAATATGTCCCATTTCTGTTGTGTACTTTTATTTCTGAAGGCATTGTCCCAGTCTATGTCCCCAAGGTCCTCTCTTAGTTTTTGGAAATTAGCCTTCCTGAAATTTTATGTTTTTGTTGCCCCTCTACAAATCATTTTATTGAAGGATAATTGAAAACTTACTATGTTATTGTCACTATTGCCTAGGTGACCCCCCACCTCTATTTTTGATATTCTGTCTGGCCTATTGGTTAAGATCAGGTCCAGGAGTGCCCCCCCTCTTGTTGTTTCCTGTACTAGTTGGGAAAGGTAATTATCTTTTACTATTTCCAAAAACCCGCTTTCCTTGCTGGAGTTGCAGGTCTCTGCTTTCCAGTTTATATTTGGGTAGGTAAAGTCCCCCATAATAATGACTTCCCCCTGCTTCGCTGCCGTGTCTATTATAATAATAATTTTTATTTATATAGCGCCAACAGATTCCGCAGCACTTTACAATTCTGGAGGTACATACATAGACAAAAAAATCGACATTACAGAGATACATATAATTATCCATACATGAGGAGTGAGGTCCCTGCTCGCATGCATGAGCTTACATACTATCAGGAGGGGGTGCGAGACAAAATATAAGAAGATATTCGGATTCTTCCACTATACTTAAAGATTTACAACTCACTCCTATAAGAATTTTATTATTTCTCATCCCTCCCCTTATTTCTACCAAAAGAGACTCCACATTATCATCACTCAAAACATACAGATAGGTGAATTTAGATTGTGAGCCCTAATGGGGACAGGGAGCAATAATTGGCAAAACTATGTAAAGTGCTGTGGAATCTGTGTGCGCTATACAAATAAAAAAAGCATTATATCCTCCCGCAGAATGGGCTTAAGGCAGGATTTAACATATAGACAGACCCCTCCCCCTTTCTTATTTTCACGGTCATTTCTGAATAGACTATAACCCTGGATATTAACTCCCCAGTCATAGCTCTCATCCAGCCATGTTTCGCTTATCCCCACTATATCATATTTCCCTTTCACCATTATGAGTTCTAGTTCCTCAGCTTTATTAGTGAGGGTAACAGCAGCGGGGGACATGAGAGCCAGAAGCAGAGACAGGAGCCAGGGGAGGCATCCGTGCCGCCACCTGCACTATGACCTGTCCTATTTTTTCACAGCAAGGATCACGGCACGGATCGTGTGAATGCCCACATAGGATTTCATGGGAAATAAATGTCAGTAATAAGATCCTTCACTCTAAGGTTTTGCTGAATACTCAGCCATTAGATCGACTAGGTGGCAGGCACAGCCAAGAGCATACATTTTTGGTCTGAATTCTGAACAGTCCTTATTCTGGACAGAACACTGTTCTGTTTATGTTTTCCCTGCATATTACCTGCACTGTATAATGCATAGCACACTTATCTACATTCAGTTTTTTTCAGCATGGCATAAACTATATCAAAAGGTCTTGCACTCTACCTGATGACATGGAAACATTTCCATAAATTCAGTCATAATGAGGCCTGTCCATACATGTACATACAAGTACTGGGAAGTATTTTTCAAATATATATTAGAACTGTCACCCTGTGAGATACCAAAATATTCTTTCTGGCCTTGGATGACACCTATAAACATTACAAAGTGCCTCAGGAGCTAGTCAGGAAACATTCTCTTGACTGAAGGACGTATAGAATTGCCAGTGGCTACCGAGATGTTGTGCTCCACCAAAAACCCAGTGAATGTTTTTATTGCATTTTCTGATAGTTGGAAATCAGGAAAGAAAGGGGGACACTGATTTGGCCTGAGCTACAGCTTTGGCAGATCCATCCTATTTATCAGTGCTGATATGGTTACTTCATAATAACTACCATGGCTCACAGAGAAATCAGCTGCACAAAATTCATAGAATTTCTTGAAAAATGGTTGATCATTCATCCAGACATCTTTAAATTATGAGTCTTTTAAAAGCGACTTATTTTTATAAAACCTTTGATGACCCAAAAGCTATTTGTTTCATAAAGATAACTATAAAGATAGCAATGTTCACACAACGTAAGTTCTGTGGGAATCGCGGCCGTTGTTACAACGGTCATGATTATTATTATTATTTATTTAGAAAGCACCGTTAATTCCAGAGCGCTATACAAGCGATAGGGGTAACAAACAGAAACAATACAAGATCAAAACAGGTTACATGAAGGCAAATGACAGACTGGTACATGGGGAAAGAGGACCCTGCCCGCGAGGACTTACAATCTATAAGGTACTGGGAGAGAATCAAGAGGTAAACAGTCACAGTGTGGAGCAGAATTGTTATGGGTTGTAGCCTAGTTTGAAGAGATGGGTTTTCAGGTTACTTTTGAAGGACTTCATGGTGGATGAGAGCTGGATGCGTCGGGGTAGTGAGTTCCAGAGTATGGGGGAGGCTCGGGCAAAATCTTGGAGGCGGTTGTGCGAGGTACGAACAAGGGGGGAGCGCAGAAGGAGGTCACTGGAGGATCGAAGGTTGCATGAGGGATGGTAGCGGGATATCAGGTCAGAGATGTATGGAGGGGACAGGTTGTGGATGGCCTTGTACGTTATGGTCAACAATTTAAAAAAAATATGTTGAGCAATGGGCAGCCAGTGAAGGGATTGGCAGAGGAGAGAGGCAGAGGCAAAGCAAGGGAAGAGGTGGATTAGTAGGGCAGCAGAGTTAAGGATAGACTGGAGGGGAGCTAGGGAGTTAGATTGAAGGCCAGAGAGGAGGATGTTGCAGTAATCCAAGCGGAAGATAATGAGATCATGGACCAGCAGTTTAGTGGAATCAGGGGTGAGAAAAGAGCGGATTCTGGAAATGTTTTTAAAGGGGAAGGCGGCAGGAGGTGGTCAGGGCCTGAATATGGGGTTTAAAAGACAGGGCAGAATCAAAGGTGACCCCAAGGCAGCTTTCCCCCATCTCGCTCCACCCCGCCGTCTAATCTGTCAATCACTATCAATGGCTGCACTCTGTCCCCTGTCCCCCAAGTCCGCTGCCTTGCGGGACAGGGTACAGAGTGCAGCCATTGATAGTGATTGACAGATTAGACGGCGGGGTGGAGCGAGATAGGGGAAAGATGATTAGTTCTGTTTTGTCCATGTTGAGCTTTAGAAAGCGGGAGGAGAAGAAGGAAGAAATGGCCGATAGACCCTCTGGAATCCTAGATAGCAAAGAGGTGACATCCGGACCAGAGAGGTAGATCTGAGTGTCATCGGCGTAGAGGTGGTGCCTGAAGCCGTGGGACTCTATGATATGTCCCAGGCCAGAGGTGTAGATGGAGAAGAGAAGAGGCCCAAGTACAGAGCCTTGGGGAACACCAACAGTAAGGGGACTAGAAGAGGAAGTGGTGTGGGAGTGGGAGACACTAAAAGTGCGGTTAGAGAAGTAAGAGGAGATCCAGGAGAGGGCTGAGCAAGTGATGTCGAGGGATGAAAGAATTTGTAAGAGGAGAGAATGGTCAACTGTGTCGAAGGCAGAAGATAGGTCAAGGAGAAGGAGCACAGTATTGGCGTGAGGTTTTGGCAGTTAGCAGGTCATTAGCCACTTTGGTGAGGGCAGTTTCTGTGGAGTGGTGGGGACGAAAGCCCGATTGCAGGGAGTCAAAAAGCGAGTTGGATGAAAAGTGGGAGGATAGTTGCTGTTCCAGAAGTTTTAAGGCAAAGGGGAGAAGTGAGATGGGGCGGTAGCTGGATAAGGAGGTAGGGTCAAGGGATGGCTTTTTAAGGATGGGTGTGATGGTTGCGTGTTTGTCTGGAGATGGGAAGAGGCCAGAAGTTAGTGATAAAGAGATGGGTTAGTGCTGGGACGGGTGCTGAGGAGAGGTTGGGGATAAGGTGGGATGGGATTGGGTCAAGTGCGCAGGTGGTGAGGTGTAATGTGAAGAGTAGTTTGGAGAGATGTTCTTCCATGATGGTGGAGAGGTGAGTAAGTGTGGAAGAGCACTGGACGGGCATGAGGGGCGGACTGAGGAGACTGTAAGGTGAAGCTTACTCTGATGTAATCAATTTTTTGCTTGAAGGGTGGCAGTGGGGGGCGGAGAAGGGAGTTGAAGGTGTTAAACAGTTGCCTAGGGTTGTGAGATAAGGAATATATGAGGGAAGAAAAGTAGTCCTGTTTAGCAGAGGTGAGGGCAGATATGAAATCAAAGAGTGTTTGCCTGTATGTCTAAAAGTCTTCCTTGGAGTGGGTGTTCTTCCAGCGCCGCTCGGCAGCTCTGGACACTTGTCTTAGCTGTTTGGTTATCTTGGTGTGCCAGGGCTGTCTGTTGATGTGTTGTGTTCTCTTTTTCGTGAGGGGGCAACAGAGTCAAGAGCGGAGGTTATTGTGGAGTTGTAGAAGGTTGCGGCTGTGTCAGTGTCGTTCAGAGAGTGTATGGTGGAAAGTGGTGCAAGGGGGTCAGAGAGTGTTTGAATGTTGAGGTTTCTAAGGTTCCTGCGAGGATGGGCAAGGTTCTGGACTGGGGGCAGGGGGGGGGAGGGGCAGATGAGAAGAACAGAGAAGAGAATGTTAGGAGGTTATGGTCAGAGGTTTTGAGAGGTGTGTTGGTGAGGTCAGATATGGGGCAGAGGCGGGAAAAGATATGGTCCAATGTGTGACCCTTTTAGTGAGTGGCCACAGAGGACCACTGTGTGAGGCCAAAAGAGGAGGCTAGGGATAGGAGTTTAGAGGCGGCTGATTTGGGCGTGTCAATGGGGATGTTGAAGTCGCCCATGATGATGGTAGGGATATCTGTTGAGAGGAAATGTAGTAGCCAAGTGTTGAATTATTCAAGGAAGGTAGTTGCGGAGCCTAGTGTTTGGTAGATGACTGCCACTTGGAGGACAGAGAGGGAATAGATTCGGATAGACTGTACTTCAAAGGAGGTCAGTTAGACCTAAGAAGAAGAGGTTGTGGTAAAGAAAGAGATCATGTATGAATGTAAGTTTATTGCAGACAGAGCGTGCGTTCCAGAGGGCAGCAGAGAAAGGGACAGGGGGAGGGGGGTCAGGAGGGATGCATATGGTTTTAGAGGGGTGGCGTGATGTAGAGGAATGTGGATGAAAGGAGGGCCGTAGGGTAGATGAGATCAGGTGGGGAGGGCGTTACGTAGTGCTGCCTTCTGAGGGAATCCCGGCTATAGTGTATACACATGGTATACACTCCAGCCGGGATCCCTAGCGGCGCCGTAGAAAACTGAAATGTCAGTGCACACTGTGGAGCTCCATAGTGCGCAGTGCGGAGTTCTGATGCGGGCGTGAATGGATGCAGTAACGGCTGGGATGATCTTTAATGAGACCGGGTCACGGAACGGGTCACGGAATGGCCGGTCTCTTACATTGTCTGAACATAGCCTCATACTTGTTAATAAACTGTATTATACTCGTGTTTAACAGGCCATGGCACTTGCATTTTTTTCCCTACAGACCCACATGAGCCCTTATTTTTTGCGACACCAATTGTACTTTGCAATGTCAGACCTAATTTTTCCATAAAATATGCTGCAAAACGGTAAAAAATTATTTTAGTAGTGAAATTGGAAAAAAAGCTATTTTTTTTTATTGGGGGGAGGGGGTTTGTGTTTACGCTGTTCACCCCATAGTAAAACTGAAATGTTATCTATGTTCCTTAAGTCAGTATGATTAAAAACATAAAAAAAATTATAAAATTAAAACCTTTAAAAAAAAAAAAAACTAAATGTGTTTAAAATTGCTCTATTCCCATCCTTATAATGCTTTTATTTGTTGGTCTATGGGGCTGTGTGAGGTGTCATTTTTTGCGCCATGATCTGTACTTCACATTGGTACCTTGTTTGCATATGTGCAACTATATGACTTTTTATTACAATTTTGCCGGATTTGATATGACCAAAAATGGCATTTTTTTTGCTCTTAAGCCATTTACACAATATTGGGGAAGATTTATCAATTATGCTGTGAAGTACAAGCCCATAGCAACCAATCAGATTCCACCTTTCTATTTCCAAAGAATCTGTGTGGAATGAAAAATGGAATCTGATTGGTTGCTAGGGGCAACTAAGCTAATTCTACTTTACACCATGTTTGCTAAATCTCCCCCAATATTGAGTATGTTTCAAAGAACACCTCAGTCTCCCCTATTTGAAATCACCAGATCTAAGCAGAGCACGCATTATTAAAACATCCACAAATAAAAAAAGGCCCAAAGGTCCCACAAATTTCCCTACACCCATGCTTAAAGTATCTTGGGTTTTCTGACACCTCAGTAGAAGGCACATGAGGGTCATCTAGGGTTTTCTCTACATTTGGGCAGAGATCATACACTTCAGTTTTTTATTATTACCACTAGAGATCACTGTTGTCATATATATATGTATATATATATATATATATATATATATATATATATATATATATATATATCTATATCCATGTGCAGTAGGTGGGTTTCAGTAGTTTCCAGCTTCTATGAAACCTCAGCACACTGAAAACTAATATTAAAATTTAAATGGTGGGATTGTACAAGGCATACTTAAATATGCATACATTATAGTAACACATACTGTATAGTGGAGATGTCATAGACCTTCCACGTCATTATAGTTACTATTAGTAAATAGCAGGGTTTTCTTGTATATTTACCACTCTCGAACACTCTTTAATCTGATGATAATACTTGAAATTGGAGGATTTATCATTTATCAATAATATCAGTATTGTTGAACAGCAAAATCTACATATGAATACACCTATGCTTATTTTTACCCAGTTCGTAGCCATTATACCCTTTTGGATCTTAGGGTATGTTCACACCGGGCAAAACAGGTGGAATTGAATGCCTCATTGCAGAATCCTACCTTCCGCTCGCCTCTGCTCCCGCCGCTCAAAGAATTGACATGTCGTGAGCCATCCCATAGAGACACTGAGGCAGACAGGATTCCATGGCGGGGAACTCTGCTGCAGAATTCCGTCTGTTTTGCTCAGGCCCTAATTGTATGGCCTTAAAGGAGAAGCCTATGAAACTACAAAATGACAGAAAGGCAGGGGGTGAGGGAACAGAATAAACAAAGTATATTTACCATGCCATGTAGTGCCGCTCCCCGGTCTCACTGACAGGCTGGAGGACGGATAAGTATACTTTGTTTATTATGTTCCCGTACCCTCTGCCTTTATGTCATTTTATTTTGTTTTATGGGACTT
Organism: Dendropsophus ebraccatus; assembly: GCF_027789765.1. Classification (NCBI taxonomy): domain Eukaryota; kingdom Metazoa; phylum Chordata; class Amphibia; order Anura; family Hylidae; genus Dendropsophus; species Dendropsophus ebraccatus. Next base: position 42,739,979 of record NC_091467.1, on the reverse strand, counting down.
CTCCTTTAAGATAATATCCAATGTGCTTCAAGTACTGTCACCCACTTGATCTCTCAGAGGGAGTACAGAGACACATCCAGAAGCTGCATGGTTAAGCATTCACTTCACTTTTTTTGCTTGATAACAGTATTATACAAAGGCATTAGTAAAGGCACACTTTTAAAGGGTTATACCACAAAAAAAAACAAACAAACAACCTTTAAACACAATTTATCAATGCTGTTTTTATGGGTTATGGTGTAAAACATACAGACTACACTAACCTCACTGATTAAACTGGACATACAGACTGCAATGACCTCACTGATTATACTGACCATACACACTGTACTGATATTACTGATTATATTGACCATACAGACTGCAATGACCTCACTGATTATACTGACCATCAGGGCCAGATTAAGGTTGGTGGAGGCCATGGGCGACAATTTTGTTTGGGGCCCCCTATTTTCCCCCCAAAGATAAACCATACAGTGATATATACAAGTGGCTACTTATTGTAGGGGACTTAGCAACTACCCTTCTTCACTCCTGGCTGTATGGTTCAGCATCCTCCTCTGTTCTGCATATGATGGTCCCTAGAGGCTTCAGTCCAGAGGAAGATGCCAGGCCCTAGAGACAGAATGGGGGAGGGGTGAGCATTGCGGTGAACACAGCCATTTAGCACTCTCTGTGCGCTCTTGCCCACAGTGTTTGCCATCACAGCTAGCATATGCAGTTGCAGTTGTACCTACACTAGTCACAAGTTATACTGGACCACAAGAGCAGGGGACTTGGCCTGATCACACATTCAGGCTCAGATGACAAATCAATTACAACCCCCAACATCCATTATATTTTAATGCATGGTGGGGGTGGTAATCTAACCTCCAAATCTTTAAAAAAATGTTTAAAGAGCAATAGGTTAGGGACATTATGCTGCTGAGCTTGGCCCGCCAAGGGGCCTTTACACAGAGATTTATCTGACAGATTTTTGAAGCCAAACAGCTTATAAAGGAAAGACTGAGATTTCTCCTTTTATTAAAATTAATTCTTGGCTTCGGCTTCAAAAATCTGTCAGATAAATCTCTCTGTGTAAAGGCCCCCTTAAGCACGCCGATGTAGTAGAGCCAAAATTCAACACAGATATAGCAGAGTCGAATTTTAAAACAGATGTTGCAGAGCTGAATTTCAGTACAGATGTAGCAGAGGCAAATTTCCTTGCGGTAATATGATGTTTTTCCACTGTAATATCCCTGCAATGTCCCCTAACGTCAAGTCCCTTCTGTGAAGGAGCTTTTACTTGGGCAGTCCCATGCAAAATATAGGGGGGCTGGCCTGCCTGAAGTAGTTGGACCGGAGCCAGAGCACACTGGTCAACTAAACATGTCTGGTCTCCTTATCTGGCGTCCTGGTCCCGTGAATGGCGGCTGGAGCGTCCGTGTGGTGCAGCTGAGCTGAGGAAACTGGTGGGAGAGTAATGGGATTGGTGAATGGGGTGGTTAGTAGGACCAGGGGTTGGGAGTGGGTAGGGCAGGGTTAAACTGGGGTACCTTGGGCCCACCAGGGTAACTGACTCTAGGGATTCACCCTACATAACCAGATTTAAGCAGCACCAAACAATTCATATTAGTACAGCGTCTTTGCATATACTGTAGCCATGTATGTGACCAGGGGGATTCCACCTGCTAAGTGCAGGGAGGACTCCTTTCAACCTGACAGCAATTCCTTTTTCTTGAAGTAAACTGCTGGGTGTAGAGAATTCTTCTAGTACTTATCCTGTATTCACAAATTATTCACAAATTATTTTCTCATGCAATTTTGCCACAATTTCAGCTGACACAGTAAAACTCTGCTATGAAAAAGCAGCGTGTGTATTGTGGCAAAGAGCAACGTTTCCCAACCCTTTTCACTTCAGGGCGCCCTACCAAATAGTTTTCTACAAAAAACACAAAACAAAAACATGTAATTCAGTCACTCACAGGTGACGTCTTCTTTGATCTGAGGCCTCACTTTTACTCACCAGGGAGGAGTATACAAAGGATTAACCCTACACTTCCCTCGCTCCCTGGACAGCATGTAGTGCTGTGTCCAAGTGGGATTTTCAAGTGCTTTTAGCACACGACTGGCTCACGGTCATCCCTTCCGGGTTCTGGCTGGTGGAGGCCCCTAGTGGTGGAGGCCCCGGGGCACGTGCCCCTGGTGCCCTCCCTTTAATCCGGCCCTGCTGGCCATACAGACTGCACTGACCTCACTGATTATACTGACCATACAGACTGCACTGATATCACTGATTATACTGACCATACAGACTGCACTGACCTCACTGATTATACTTACCATACAGACTGCACTGACCTCACTGATTATACTGACCATACAGACTGCACTGACCTCACTGATTGGACTGACCATACAGATTACTGACCTCACTGGTAATTCTGACCATACAGACTGCACTGACCTCACTGATTATACCGGCCATACACACTGTACTGACTGCATTGATTATACTGACCATACAGACTGCACTGACCTCACTGATTATACTGACCATACAGACTGCACTGACCTCACTGATTATACTGACCATACAGTCTGCACTGATATCACTGATTATACTGACCATACAGACTGCACTGACCTCATTGATTATACTGACCATACAGACTGCACTGACATCACTGATTATACTGACCATACATACTGCACTGATATCACTGATTATACTTACCATACAGACTGCACTGACCTCACTGATTATACTGACCATACAGACTGCACTGACCTCACTGATTGGACTGACCATACAGATTACTGACCTCACTGGTAATTCTGACCATACAGACTGCACTGACCTCACTGATTATACCGGCCATACACACTGTACTGACTGCATTGATTATACTGACCATACAGACTGCACTGACCTCACTGATTATACTGACCATACAGACTGCACTGACCTCACTGATTATACTGACCATACAGACTGCACTGATATCACTGATTATACTGACCATACAGACTGCACTGACCTCATTGATTATACTGACCATACAGACTGCACTGACATCACTGATTATACTGACCATACATACTGCACTGATATCACTGATTGGACTGACCATACAGACTGCACTGACCTCACTGATTATACTGGCCATACACACTGTACTGACTGCATTGATTTTACTGATCATACAGACTGCACTGATCTCACTGATTATACTGACCATACATACTGTACTGACAGCATTGATTATACTGGTCCTACAGACTGCACTGATCTCACTGATTATACTGACCATACAGACTGCACTGATATCACTGATTATACTGACCATACAGACTGCACTGATATCACTGATTATACTGACCATACAGACTGCACTGACTGCATTGATTATACTGACCATACAGACTGCACTGACCTCACTGATTAACCCTTTCAAGACCATGGGTCATTGATGCATCACTGCCCCAGTCGTTTTTTGACTTCAACTTATGCGATCATAATGATCAATAATTCTAAAATCTTGCAGTTATCATTTTAGCTTAAAACTAAGCTTTCACTAGGCTTAAAACTAAGAGGAGTTGTCCTGTTCTGTACAGATCATTTCTCAGCAGTGCCCTTCTTATCAACACAGAGAGGAGTAGTGACAGGTAACACCCGTATATAGATAACAGAGGTACACACACAATAACTGGAATTCAAAAATATGTCCCATATAAAGAATAGGGTCTGAAGATGTTGATTGTATCTGGGTTCATGAGGCTTGCCATAAAGCATGTCACTAAGATGGCAGCCATCATAATCATGTACTACGAATAAACCATAATCATCCCCATTCATTTGGTTCATCATCTACTGATTATCTTCTAGTTCCTTTCATCTTTTGAGTTGATATTTTTGTTATTTATACCTACCAAGATTGATGTGCCCTTTGCTTTTTCTTGCGACCGTCTGCTTGTCATACCTTACAGTAGAGCAGGATTTTATCAGAGCACTGGGAACCACAGTCAGGACCCACTAAAGGTGACTGCTATTAGATAAAATGCAGTCCTGCCACCTTGTGGCCAGCTGATGTAATTACGATGAGTTGTTAATTTCCTATCCAGATTCCATAACAGTGCATGGAGCCAATAAGTCAATAAACTCAGCACCTCTGCTTTAAGGAATTTACAAACTAATTTTTATGTCTTACACAATACCACAATAGGGCAAATTTTATAGAAAGCCAACTATTAAAACCCATTGAAAGGTAGCTAACGTTATAGAAAGCTTATCTAATATCTGATTTGAATTAGTAAATGAAGGCCATGGCATCTCATTCTTCTGACATATGAGAAATGCAGAGGATATGCCTTTTAAGAAGTATTTGACCCAAAGTAAACTTTTTTATATGTTGCTTTCCCTGGGTAGAACATGAAAAACAGCCTATTCTTACATTCACACACTGCCCTGGTGTCCTCCTACATCATCTTCAGGTCCCTGACAGAGCGATCGCGCCTCCACCAGTGACAGCCAATCACTGGCTGCAGCGCAGTCCGATCTTGATCAGTGATTGGCTGAACAGGCTGTCACCACCAGGCAAGTCCTTCTCAGAAGTTGAGATAGAATCGCTCTTCCAGGGACCCGAAAATGATATAGGAGGACACCAGGGGAGCACAAAAGGGTAAGAATATAATATTATTGTCAGGACGGGGCAGGTAGGGACAAGACACTACAGTGAGCCCTGAAACTGAGCCCACCAACTGTCCCTACCTATTTGCCTCACACGGCCCTAGGCAGCCGCAGAGAACAACAATGACGTTCCCTACACTGGGTACGTGCACACAGAACGAGACAGACAAACACAATATCGGAAAGTAAACTAGCAAGGGTCGCAAGCGGATAGTCTAAAGTCAAAGCCAGAGATCAGGTAACAGACAAACAAACCAGGGGAGTTAGGAGGGGAAACGCAGGAATAGACAGGGGAGCTGGGACCAGGGTATTAACCTAATAGCCAGCGCTGAGACACTGCCTCAGCTTAGTTTTATGCTGACCAAGAGCCCGGTCCGGATCCTCATTGGATCGGCGCTCAGATCTCCCAGGCTCCAGACAGGCAGATGAACAAGTCAGTCAAAAAGGTCCGCTCAGCTGCAGGAATTAGGTCATTGCAGAGTTCTGATTAACTCCTACATTGCCGGATGCTGAGAAGCAAATGGGTGTGTCACATAAAAGCAAAAACCAGGCCCAGTTCACACCAGGTTATTGCACAATCCTGATAATTATGTTCTCCACAGGGGCAGCAACATATGAAACGTTTACTTCGAGTGGAATACCCCTGGGGTACTCTGGTCCTTTGAAAAAAAGTCATCTCCCCCCCCCCCCCCCTGCTTAGACTAGTCCATCTTGGAAGTTGTGACAGTAGTGTTCAGCAGGGGACCTGATGATGCGCAAGAGGACTCCTATATATATAAGTACAGCAACATATAAAAATTTTTTAAAGGACTAGAGTTCGACAAAGGGGTTGTCTACTTTTACTTATAGAGGGGCATCGGTTAGGTATTACATAACTGCAGATTTATTTCAATACCTATAATGTAGCACCACAGTCCTCTTGTAGCAGCTGTTGAGGAAGAAATGTACAAACAATCACAGCTTTCTGTGGTGATAATAGCTTATTGCTAATGAATCCTTAGTTCAGGGTCTTCCAGACAAACTTCAGAAGACTTCATGCATATTGTGCGTATGGCCAAATTCAAACCCAGTGGTAAAAGGCCATCAGGGTGCCCATGCCCCAGTCTGCTGTCAGTCATTTGTGTTATTGATAATGTTATCCTGTAGGGAGACATCAGAAAGTTTACTTGTAAACTATTTTTTATGATAAATTTCTAGGTACGATACCAAGGAACCTGCAGATATATTTTTATATAGGTGTCTTCTCACATTTTCACATCTTCAGGTCGTGTTAACAAGCTCACATTTGCACTGGTTTAATTAGGTCAATGTAATGTTTCTGGGTGACATAACCACCACTTATCCTGATAAACTATATTCTACTGCTGTATATATGGCACTAACCTAGATTCCTGATTCTTGCAGCATTATAGTGTCCAAACACTGTAGATTAAGCTAATGTTACATGAAATCAATAGCATAATCAGAGACTAGAAAAAGTGTTAAGCCCCCCTGGAACATATTTTTTGTGTAACAACATTGTATATTGGATTTAACCCTTTTATTGTCTGCTGAGACTTAAAGGGGTACTCCGGCAAAAATCTTTTTCTTTCAAGTCAACTGGTTTCACAATGTTATATAGATTTGTAATTTATTTCTATTTAAAAATCTAAAGTCTTCCGGTACTTATCAGCTGCTGTATGTCCTGCAGGAAGTGGTCTGACACAATGCTCTCTGCTGCCACCTCTGTCCATGTCAGGAACTAGAAACAAAATATAAGAAAGCGCTCCATAGTGTAATTCAGTGGTGAAAGTAGTGAAAGAAAGCACATAGGTGCTGAGTAGGTTGTGCTGATCTAAGGCACAACTCTTACTGATAGGATGTGAATGAACTGCAGCCACTCCCGACTTATCCCTACAGGAATTAAAGACAGTCCTTAGACATTTGATAACAAGACCGCTTGGGTCTCGAAACGCGTTGTGTCACTGGCATAATACTTTTAAAGGGAATGTACCACCAGACTCAGGCTGAAGCACTGGAGGCGGGCCAACCCACCCCAGTGGGAGAAAACCCCCGCCCCTCTATGATACTGCTCCATTGCTTCTAATTGAGCAGTGTCATAGAGGGGCGGGGGTTTCCTCCCACTGGGGGTGGGTTGGTCCGCCTCCAGTGATTCAGCCTGAGTCTGGTGGTACATTCCCTTTAATAAATCTTATGATATTTTATATCACTATTACCCCTTGGACCTGCGCCTGTTTTGCTCGTCTTAGAGGAGGATACTGCATGTCAGCAACTATCCAGAGTAGGAGAGGTTTTCTATGGGGATTTGCTACTGCTCTGGGCAGTTTATGTCATGGACAGAGGTGGCAGCAGAGAGCAATGTGTCAGACTGGAAAGAATACACCACTTCTTGCAGGACATACAGCAGCTGATGAGTACTGAAAGACTGGAGATTTTTTTTAAATAGAAATATTTTACAAATCTATATAACTTTTTGAAACCAGTTGATTTGAAAGAAAAATATTTTTGCTAGAGTACCCCTGTATGACCCTTTCCTTTCTAGGAATGCTCAATTGGTCAATAATCTACCTGTATAGAAGTGCTAGTGATCAGCTGACAAGTGTGAAAATGCCCACTCATCAGCTGACTGGATCTTTTAGGCGGCGGTAAAATCTATTGTTATTGGTATTTGTGTGCCTTATAAAGGCACTGCATGTGAGCACCTATCTTGCCCCATATCAGGCAATGTAAAAGGCCCATTATGTACTGTACCTCATGAGAATGCATCAGGTCAATGCAGCTTTACAAAAAGAAAGTAGAGTTCAACACTTTTTAAACACCTACAACCCCATCATTTCAATCCTTTCAGATCACAAAGTTATACAAATTCCCAATATACAATTATTATGGGAAATGCTTATAAAGCGTTTTTTTTCCCTGCACTTATTACTGCATCAAGGCTTCACTTCCTGGACAAAATGGTGATGTCACGACCCGACTCCCAGAGCTGTGCGTGCTGTGGCTGCTGGGTGATGGCAGGGGGACACTGAGGGACACAGGGCACTGGAGGGACACTGAGCATCCCCCTGCCATCATCCTCTCCAGCAGCCACAGCCGCACAGCTCTGGGAGTCGGGTCGTGACATCACCATTTTATCCAGGAAGTGACATCACCATTTTATCCAGGAAGTGAAGCCTTGATGCAGTAGTAAGTGCAGGGAAATAAGCATTTCCTTTAATAAGTGTATATTGGGGATTTGTATAACTTTTGGGGGGCAATACAATACATGAGCTATGAGGAGAGCTGATAGGGATGACATCTCTATGGCTCTATAATGTATTTTTATAATGTATTTTTGAAAATATTTAAGGAATATAATGTATTTTTGAAAATTTTTAAAGGAAAGTCCAGCCATTTAAAAAAACTGCCAGCCGCCAGTGAGAAAAGCAGTAACCAATCATTACTTACCTCTCCATGTGCCTGCAAAGCGCTGTTCCATGGAAGACATTTTCCCCTGAGTCCTGATGATGTCACCATGCGGGGAAAAATGAGTAGCTTTGTGGCCAGTCCATCAACCGGGTCGTGACTTCGGATCAGAAGAGATTGCTGAGCCCGGCGGGGGTCCCAGAGCGGCGATCCAGCTGTGGAGAGGCACAGGGACAGGTGAGTAATTATAGTTTATTATGCTCCCCCCCCCGCCTTTAATTTTTTTTTCCACTAGCGCCGGATTTCTCCTTTAACTTGACAAACAGTACAAGTATAACTATGCTAGCTGAGATGGGAAGACCCCTTTAACTCCACTGGGCTGCCTGCCTCATAATTTATTATGATACTGTGAGCTTTGGAGCACTTCACTATTGAGCCGACACAGACGTGTCAGTTTAGTAGCAAACGGCTGTAGCCATTCTGGAGCTCACTGCATCATAATGAGTTACAATTCAGGGAGTCCCGTTAGAGGTGAAGAATTCAATCCAATATATATTTTTAGCTTATGGACCATGAATCTGGTCATATTCCACTTTCACTTTTAACCCCTTATGGACAGAACCCAAAATAACGGGTTCCACACTAAATTTCAGTTTTGCGTTTTAGTTTTTAGTTTTTTTTCCTCGCCTTCTAAGAGCTACAGTATAACTCTTTTATTTATGGTACGTCATGGGTCCTTAAGGGGTTACAAAAATCACCTACTGTATAAAGGTGGGCTCCTTTATGAGCAGAACATGTACGTAGGTTGTTTTGCTGAACACCAAGGGGGAGATTTATCAAAGGGGTGTAAAGTAGAACTGGCCCATTTGCCCCTAGAAACCAATCAGATTCCACCTTTCATCCCTCACAGATTCCTTGGTAAATGAAAGATAAAATCTCATTGGTTGCCAGGGGCAACTGGGCCAATTCTACTTTACACCAGTTTGATAAATCTCCCCCCAAGTGTATCAATGAGATTTGTTTGTAACAGCTTAGTATATAACATGTGCATCCCTTTGTTTGTAGTTACTTCTTTTACTTAATTAGGGCTTTCAGTATTTTGGTCGATAATTTCATTTACAGAATTTCTTTTTAATTAGAATGGACAATTAAAGTACAATTTGTATCTGAGAATAGAGAACCATTGATTGATGTGTCGTGTGAAAAAGAAAAAAAAAAGCACATTAAAGTCAAGTAAAAGAAATGTCTAGAAGACCTCTCATAGGAGGTATGTGCATGTATTTCATTACAAAAATCAATAGCTCTAAAAAGAATACTTTCCAAAATGTTACCGATAAAAATATATCTATGCAAACACTCCCCGTTACTTTCTCTGTGGTGCACCAGTGCAGTGATACTTGTGTACGTGTGATCATGTGATCTGCCAGTTGCTTAACCCTTTTAAGGACAGAGCCCAAAATGGCCTTAAGGACTGCACCAATTTACAGTTTTGCATTTTCGTTTTTCCCTCCTCGCCTTCTAAGAGCCATAACTCTTTTATTTTTCTAGCTACAGGACCATGTAAGGGCTTGTTTTTTTCAGGAACAGATGTACTTTGTAATGGCATCTTTCAATCTACCATAAGATGTATGACACAACCCCCAAAATATCATTTATGGGGTGAAATTGGCAACCCCCCCCCCGCATTTCTGCAAATTTTTTGGGGGTTCCGTGTTTATGTAATGCACTTTACGGTAAAACTGACATAATATATTTATTCTATAGGTCAGTCTGAATACAGCGATATGCAGTATATTTAGCTTTTCTAATGTTTTACTATTTTTATTAACAGCTAAACTTTTTTTTTGCTAATAGGTGTGATTACAATGGCCCTATTGTAACTCTTCTAGTGATTTTATTTCTTCACGTACGGGGCTGTATGGGGTGTCATTTTTTGTGCCATGATCTGTAGTTTTTATTAGTACCATATCTGTGTATATCGGACGTATTGATCATTTTAATATTTAAAAAAATAAAATGTAATTAAAAACATCAATCTTGGCCTTTTTTTTTATCGCTTTTTGTTTTATTTTGATTGATCGGACGATTACGTACGCTACGGTATATAATATGTTTATTTTATTTTATTTTTCTATGTGTTTTTTTTTATAAAATGGAAAAGGGGGTTATTTAATTTTTATTGGGGGAGGGGCTAAGGTGTGTTTTTAAAAACGTAATTTTTTTTTTACTTTACACTTTTTATGTCCTCTTAGGGGGCGTTAAAATTTTTATATAGGATTTTTAACAGTCATCATGCAAATAGCAGCCAATCCCCACATGCTATGAAGTGTGCTCAGCTCCTCAGCTCACTTCATAGCGCGGCCGGACTCACCGACGTACAGGTACGTTATGTGTCCTTAAGTGACAGGATTCCATGGCATACAGTACTGGTATGGCATGGGTCCATAAAGGGGTTAAAGGGGTAAAAACTTGTCCACTTTCTTCCAAAAACACACAGTTCAGGTGTGGGTTGTAGTTAAGCTCTATTGAACTTTAATGGAATTAAGTTACAAAACCCCACCCAAACTGGAAACAACAGTGGCACTGTCTCTGGAAGAAAGTGGCCATGTTTTTGTAGCGCTAGATAGTCCCTTTACATGGATGCAATTCAATAGAAATTAAGTTTATCCCAGCCGGTACTGCAGTATCCCGTATCCCGGCTGGGATAAACTTCACTAACTCTGGCTGTTCTGTGACTCAGCTGGGTCACAGAACGGCCAGTGTTATACGTTGTGTGAATGTGGCCTAACCCTGTAGTGGTTCAGCATTTTAATTTAGCCCCTTCCATCATATTTCTCAACATATTACAGCTAATAAATGGGTGTCCCAGCAAGTGGACTCTTTGTGACCAAATTATGTTTGGTGGATCCTTCTAACAAAAATGTACAACTTGGATCTACGTACCTTTTCTACAATATACTTAAACCAGTGTTTTTTTTTTCAATAGGAAAAAGATCTCCTAATAACTTTCTGTTTTTCTTTATTTGATAGAGCGCCAAAGCTGATACATTAAGGAGCAGCGCATATGTCAGACATGCCTCTGTCGGGTAACCTTCTTGCAATTTTGACACTTTCATTTCACTTCCATTCCATTTAGAAAACACCCAACATAATATGCGCTTTATGGGCCACACAAAAGATGCAGGCATTGCTTTAGAAAAGTGCACAAAAGACGGAGTTGAAAGTCTGTGAGTTCCTAAAATAAGGTCCTCCAGCAGACCTCTTGTAGCCGAGTGGTCTGAAATAACCAAGATGAGCTGGTCAAGCATTCTCCAAGTAGCTGGAGTAATCAATAGATCTCGCAGAAGCCACATAATGAACAGACGTTGGTAAAATCAAGCGAGATTAGGTTACCATGGCTGCAGCGTGCTTTCAATTTAATGTCATGTTGAATTAGATTGCCTTCCCTTTTCCCTTTTTAATTCGGTTGAGAAAAGAAACATGCACAAGGCAAGGTAGTAAGAGGCTACTCTCATGTCTTCCATCTTTGTGTATGTATGAATTGTCATGAACAAAAAGCTTATTAGCAGGACACTTAAATATATCACTCATGTTTATTCTCATTAAAACATTACTGTCATTTAAATAAAGTAAAAATAGTGGGATTGAATCATCTGCCCCTTATAAAGGAAGTGGGTCAACAGCCAGTATCCAGTCTGCTCAAGTAAGAGCGTAATATAATTCAAATCAGTATAGCGTAATCGCACAAAGGTGGGGATAAAGATGGAAAAATGGGGAAAATGAGGGGAAAAAAGAGGGGAGGGGGGCTTTTCATGGCAGAAAGAACAAAATAATGTATTGAACAGCTTGAGGCTTGTCCCAGCCCATCTTACCGGAGATGATCAATTGGATGGTCCCGGCTATTGCGCTGAGTATTGCATATATTCTATGATGGACACCCAAACAAAAATGATTTGTTCTTTTTAGGTTGAACAACTGATACCAACCAGTACTTTAGTTTGTCTGGAAAAAGTAGTTTTTGCATACAAGGGTTACCTTAGGATTTGGATTCTTCTAAAAAACAATTACCTCTCTGCCATGAAAACATGCAATCATAGTAAATCTGGGACACTGTGTCTTAGCATGTAAACTTTATTTTCTAAATTTATTTTTGTTCATTTTTTGTTTTATTTAAAAGCAGAATGTTATATGTCCAGAATAGTTCCTGTGTTTTCTTTTCACATCTGTATTCTATAACCTTTAGAAAAGTTCTAGGTTGTAAAACAATTGATTGACTCTCCCAATCAGATGATTAGACGACTTGTTGAGGAGAGCAGGAAACGTCAGGCTGCTGTGAATTACCATTAACCTCAGTAATTAACGCACACCCTGTGTCTTCTATTTACAGTTCTCAATCAGGGACACAGCCAGCAAAGGTTGATTTCTCTCAATTCCCATGTCCAACTAGAAATGGGGAGAGTTGTTTTTAACCTCTTGCCGCACACAAAAATGAACACATACCTTTTACTGTAGCCAATAAAAATACGTATACACCAAGTCAACAAATAACAACACAATACATAGGTGCATTACTTGTTGGTCATCCACTCAGATCCAAGCTCCAACAAGGATGAAAACCTGTGCTCATCACTGGGTTACCTCCAGTCTTGGCAGAAGGAACTGCAAATCACGCTGAAGGACGCAGAAGTCCACACATTTCTGACCTACTTACGCGGGTACTCTAGATGTGTATTATTGAAGGAAAATCACTTTAAATTGCTGTCAAGATGGTATAAGATGTGGGAGTGCTTATCCACCTATGAACTGGCTACTACTGACAAATGCTGGAGGTGCCGGACCCACACTGGCTCCCTCACGTACATTTGGTGGAGCTGTCCAGGGTTTTGAGTCCTTCTGGAAACAAGTAGGAGACGCAATCCAGTTGGTCACTGCAAATAACTATGCCAATAATCGCGATGGGCCTTCCCACAAGGACTATGCACTATTAAAGCGAAATTTGACTTCCCATCTTCTAGCTGCTGCAAAATCATTGTTGCCACTAAAGTGGCGTCAAACCTCTCCTCCCACTCTGACTCAATGGGCTTGTAAAGTAAATCAGATTAGCAGATTTTAAGAACTGTTTAGCTTGGCCTCACACATACACACACACACACACACACACACCCTGAAGAGTCCCCCCTCTAGCTCAAACCCAGATCAAATTGTAAATTAAATATGCAAAAGAACACTGCAGAGACACCATAACGTGTCTCAACGTGAGTGTATTCTAGAGCATTGCCCCCTTGAAAATCAAATATGCAAAAGAACACTGCAGAGACACCATCACGTGTCTCAACATCAGTGAACTAGCCAGACCTTCCTCCGGGCAGAAACAACCAGGCCAAGGAATGTCTCCAATTAAAGAAACCACCCAAGCAAGGTATCCACAGACAGCTGTTTTGGAGTATTTGCCCCTCATCAGTGTGGAGTAGGTTTATGGCTAGTGGGAGCAATGCCTAGTAAGTGCATGCAAAAGGACACTGGTTGACCTCAGGGAGATCAACCAAAACACCACAGAGACACCATCACGTGTCTCGACGTCAGTGTATTCTAGAGCATTGCCCCCTGGGAAATCAAATATGCAAAAGAACACTGCAGAGACACCATCACGTGTCTCGCCATCAGTGAACTAGCCAGACCTTCCTCCGGGAAGGAACAACCAGGCCGAGGAATGTCTCCAATTAAGGAAACCACCCAAGCAAGGTATCCATCCACAGACAGCTGTTTCTGGGTATTTGCCCCTCATCAGTGTGGAGTAGGTTTCCATTAGGCATCACTAGATACTGGTGTAGACTTTGGCCCCCTCCCCCTTTCTTGCCCACCTAACCCCCCCCTCCCTACCCTACTTCCAGTTGTCCTCAGCTTTCCTCCCCCCCCTACCCTTCCTCGCTCTTATTTCTCCCTTTTCTTTCCATCTCTTTCCTCTTACTTTCACTTTACTCTATATTCTATAGATATTGCCCAATGTGCGGCACCAATTTCATGGTAAATGTTTTGGCTGCTTAAATGTTACAGTTCATACGCTTAGTAGGTTGAAAACCCTATGTATGTTATCTGGTTCCTATAGGCAATTTACAGCCTAATGTACTAGTCCCAGCAGATTCATTAACCCACATTTTAGTTACTGTTGTATATTGGATTTTGTAAGGTAACCAGACCTATTTGTACATCTACATGTGTGCTATTAAAATCTTTGAAATATAATAAAACAGAGAAAAAAAATATGCGTTCATCATCAGGCAGATAACAATACAAAACAAATACATCAACATCAACAGTCTGTATAGAAATTATACTATGCTTAACCAGGGTAGGAGTGGAAAGGGAGAGGAGGAGGGGTTCATGCAGATTGGGTATGGTGATGGCAGGATCAAAAGTGCTAAAGTGGAGTAAAACCGGGTCCTTTCTCACCTGGCAGAGTTGTGCAAGAAATGAGGCGCAACTCTCCACACATATAAAGAATTCTGTTGTGCAGCCTTTCCAGCAAGTCCATACCGGGGTCGTACTGTGATGCTATTCACTACAAAAACAAGCAGGTATTACAGGGGCAGGATTATGTTTTTATTGTTTTAATAAATTTTTATACTCTATACTGTTCAGGAGTAGTTTCGCCTGGAATACCTACTTGTTTTAGGAGTTGAGGATTGCATCATTATGTCAGATGGCTTATGTCCCTATCCTGGGATCTACAATAGTCACAAAAAGGGATATTTGGGTGTGGGTGAAATTCATGAAAGTATTGTATTGCCCCCCAAGAGTTATACAAATCACCAATATGCACTTATTATGGGCTTATGAAGTGCTTTTTTCCCTGTACTTACTACTGCATCAAGGCTTCACTTCCTGGATAAAATGGTGATGTCACGACCCGACTCTCAGAGCTGTGCGGGCTGTGGCTGCTGGAGAGGATGATGGCAGAGGGATGCTCAGTGTCCCTCCAGTGCCCTGTGTTCCTTAGTGTCCCCCTGCCATCATCCTCTCCAGCAGCCACAGCCCGCACAGCTCTGGGAGTCGGGTCGTGACATCACCATTTTATCCAGGAAGTGAAGCCTTGATACAGTAGTAAGTGCAGATGAAAAAAGCACTTAATAAGCATTTCCTGTAATAAGTTTAGATTTGTATAACTTATGGGGGCAATACAATATTTAAAGGGAATCTGTCAGCACCTATGGAGGGGGAGTGGTGATGGCTTTGTGCTGCACTTTGGCCCGCCTCACCACTACCTCCTTCCAGCTTGTATTGAATATTCATGGCGCCCGTCCCCCGGCCTCCTAGCGACGGCATCTGTAGCTTCCTGGTTCAGTGTAGTGTGCGCACGCTCCCGTGGTGTGATTCGCGCATGCATCATAGTGTGTCAGAGAGGCACAGGTGCACTGAGGGCCAAAACCTATACCGCTTCGATGCACTACAGCGCATGCGCGAATCATGCCGCGGGAGCGTGCACGCACTACACTGAAATAGGAAGCTACAGATGCCGTCGCTAGGAGGCCGGGGGACGGGCGCCATGAATATTCAATACAAGCTTGGAGGAGGTAGTGGTGAGGGGGGCCAAAGTGCGGCACGAAGCCATCACCACTCCCCCTCCATAGGTACTGACAGCTTCCCTTTAAATAAAAATTTTCGACGGACTTCTCCTTTAAACATCAATTACAGCTTGACAACAGCATCTCATGCTGTTCACAAGTAGCCTTATTGTCTTATTGTTAAAGGGCGACCCTCTGGTCATTGAGGTTCTGAGGTACATAGTTACGAGTCTCTATAGAGCGACTCAGCTGATCCCATAGGTTTTCTATGGTATTTAGTCTGTAGAAAGTGCAGGCCACTCCATTTGCTGTACCCAGGATAAATTTGCAACACATAATAGAAACATAGAAGATTGGCGACAGAAAAAGACCACTGGGTCCATCTAGTCTGCCCTTTTAGTATTTCCTTTCTTATCTTAGGATAGATATATTTTTATCCCAGGCATGTTTACATTCTGTTATTGTAGATTTACCAGCTCACCATCTGTATATTAGTCCAGTACGTTACTGGTTCAGAGCATCGTGGAAAGTAACTCTGATAGAAACCATGATGATCCACTGCGCCATAAAAAATATTTAGGCTTTATTTGAACATCTTAAAAAGTAACTATTTAATAACATGCTGATGCATTGCAGGGATTGACCTATGATTAACGGGTCAAACCCAGCAAACCCATCAGCGTGTTTTTAAACAGTTTTTTTTAGGTTTTAAGACGTTCAGATAAAGTAAAGTATTTTTCCTACCACCGCATTTTTTTTTAAGCAAAACTCTTTTTATATCCTAAAAAATAACTGCACTCAGATTGGTGGATCCAAGGCTTCCTACTGTAAATTAATAGAAATTATTGGTTCACAATTGTTCACTTATCTGTTGTTCATATTTAGGGAAATTTACTAACTTACTAATTTAGTAACTTTATGGTTGTGCACAGAACCCAGTATTGGTGTATGTTAGATATCAGCCGATGCCTTTTGATTACTTCTCTCCTTTTTGAGTCTTACTATCAGTTGTTAATTTCTTTTTGCTGTTTTGTAATTTTTTTTTGCAATTTGCGATTATCCCCTTTTTGGACTTTTGTACAATTTGTCATAAAAATCAGAAAAAGATATTAAGATGCACATTCTATAGACAGTGTCAAGAAGTTCTTGTCCCCGCTTTCATTTGAAGTCATGTAACTGCTGTTTCTGAAAAGACTTTTTGTTAAGTTTCAAAACACTGCAGTTTTGTGACAACTTCCTCTGAGCAGACGGTCTCCCTACATGGAATTGTAACAAATGCACTAAAAATGGAAGCTCATGTTGTTTCCCGGCATCTGCTTGTTTAAAAATATATGTACAACTTTTGTTACCTGTTGAGAAGAAGAATACGTAAGTGAATATATTAGGAAGATCTGTAGAGTTTATTTGCAGGACTGTAATGGTTTTATAAGTTTGGGGTTTTGAAGGATGAATCTTTGAACACAATAAACAAGAATGAGACTGGTGCCAGACTCAAATCAGAAGAGCAAAATCCTGATCAGGAGGCTCTCAGGAGGCTTCAGGAAACCATCAGGATTTCCTGACAGTACTGTAATCAGTTCTTACATTCAGGAGACCATCAGGAGTGTCTTCAGAATTTCCTGAGCTTGCTATAAACTTCTATTGGGGCATTTATTCAGGAAATTGTGATGAAAATAGGACAGTTTCTATAATTTCCTGACCTATTATCTTGAATGGACACCCTTCAAGAAAATTCCTGAAGGGTGTCAGTGTTAAATGAAACCTTATTGGTCAGGAGATCCTGATAAGAAAAATGGACATGGCCATGTTAGTTTTTACTGTCAGGAAATCCTAAACAGTAGATTTTCCGGTGTATAAGGCAAACCCCTGACAATCTTCTTGAAAGTCAGGGGTCATCTTATACGCCCAGTCGCCTTATACGCCCGAAAATACGGCACATGTTCACAGTAGAAAGATTGTAAATATATCACCCAGTGTGTTGTAGTGGCATAGTCTTTTTTGAACATCCTGATTCAGCTCTCAGCCATTCAGATGCAGTTCATGGTAAGGAGTAAGAGTCCAACAAGATCATGAAAAGATACAGCATATATTTTCATGGACTTGTTGGACACTTAGGGCCCTATTTCACCAGACGACTATCGTTCACATAATCGTTAACAACTAACGATCTCAAACGACCGCTATTGCAAAAGACCTGAAAATGTTCACTCATTTCTATGGAACGATAATCGTTACTTATGATCGTATTTGCGATCGTTTTTTCTTCGCTATTTCTTGGCTATTGCGTTCTTATCTACTGCGAACGACCGAACGACGTTTTATTCAATGCAAACGATTTGCAAACGTTTTGCAAACGAGCAACGATAAAAATAGGTCCAGGTCTTATAAAGCGATCAACGAATTCTCGTTCGGTCGTTAATCATTAACTGCATTTCAACCGAACGATTGTCGTTTAGATTCGAACGATTTAACGATAATCTGAACGATAATCGTCTGGTGGATTAGGGCCCTTACTCCTTACCATGAACTGCATCCGAATGGCTGAGAGCTGAATCAAGATGTTCAAAAATAACTATGCCACTACGACACACTGGGTGATATATTTACAATCTTTCTAATGTGAACATATCTTTGTATGAAAAAGAAAATGAAGTCTTGAGCAGTCAAATGAAGTCATTGAAAAAAAGACAAATTTGCTATGGCTGAAATAGCAAACACACAAGGACACAGAGAAATGCAACAGCCCACCGCAATGGCAAGATACAGACCCACTACAGACATGAAAATAGTTAAAAGCAGCCCCCCCAACTGCTAAAAAAAATCTATCTAAAAAGCTGTTGCATTTCTTTCTGTTTTTGAGTGAAAAGAAATCATTGTTGTGTGTGTTCCTTTCCTGATATTTGGACTTTGATGTGGGCTGAGAAGCGGCCTTAAAGGGCTATTCCCCCCAAGAGCTTAAAAAATAAAATGCTCACAAACCTAGCTGGTCTTACTCACCAAGTCCCCCCGAGTATTTTGATCCGTCACCTGTCTTTCTAGCTGCTCCCGCTCTAAAGTTACAAGTTTTTTAAAAAGCCAAACTATATCCAACATGGCGCCGGCCAGAAAACTACATCTCCCATCATGCAATGCTTATGCCTGATTGTTTCATGATGCAGCAGAGCTGATAGCCACAAGATATAACACAGTTGTGGCAGCAACATAGCAGACTTGTTGCAGCGATATAGCAGAGTTGTGGCAGCGGAATAGCAGAGTTGAGGCAGCGGAGTTGAGGCAGCGGAATAGCAGAGTTGTGGCAGCGGAATACCAGAGTTGAGGTAGCAGAGATGAGGCAGTGGAATAGCAGAGTTGTGGCAGCGGAATAGCAGAGTTGAGGCAGCAGAATAGCACAGTTGTTGCAGCGACATAGCAGAGTTGTGGCAGCAGAATAGCAGAGTTGTGGCAGTGGAATAGCAGAGTTGAGGCAGCGGATCCGGCCACACTGTGCACTGGACGGGGAGCTGGCCGCACTTTGAGCTGGGGGGGAGCGCTGCGGGTTGAGCGGGGAGGGGGGATCCGGCCGCACTGTGGAGATGACAGGGGAGGGGGGTGCGAGCACCGCGAGCGAGAAGGGGGGCAATGTTGGGGGCCACACAGTGTGGGAGGGAGGATACAGTGAACAGCAGCAGCTGTCACTGTCTCAGTGTCCTCCCTCACTTCAGTGAGCCGGGTTAGAAGCACTAACCCGGCCCATTGAAGAGATGGAGGACACGTGATCCCGACACGGAGGGTGGGGGCCAGGAGCAGGGAGTGGTGTCGGGTTGGCCTGAGATTTGATGTTTCTAGGCGTTTGGTGGGGGTGAATGCATCTAGATAACAGCAAAACTGGGCAGAATTTGTAATAAAATGATATTGGAAAAATGGAAAGCTATGGGTAGGCAATGTATTAATGCAAAAATTATTTTTGGGGGAATACCCCTTTAATGAACACAAGTGGAGACCCAGGTGGTGTATAGGATCCTGTTCACATTGCTGGTTTATGTTGTTTTAAAACAATAGCAATTATTTGCCATTATAGCGGCCATCCACTAAATTTTCAACAGTATGAGAACATATCCTTTCTGTGTTTTCAGTCCACTCCTGGTTTTGGTTGCAAAATACTGAGCAAAAATACTGCGGGGAGCTCCACAGCCTGCCCTTCCCACACCAGAGCTTCGCATCCTGCTTTCCCCACACCAGAGCTCCACAGCCTGCTTGTCCTCCCCACACCACAGCTTCATAGCATGGGTCTCCAAACTGCAGCCCTCCAGCTGTTACGAAACCACAACTTCCATCATGCCTGGACAGCTTAAAGCGTAACTGTCATATTTTTTTTTTTATTGCAGAAATCAGTAGTATAAGCGATTTTAAGAAACTCTGTAATAGGTTTTATCAGCCAAAAAAGCCTCCTTCTGTACTCAAAAAGCAATCTCCCAGCCTCCCCCCCTGACTTCTTATCCGTGCATTATCAGGCAAACACGTCTTCATTACAGAGAAGCCAGTGAAGACGGGCTCTGCTCTCTCCATTCTATCCTTATGGAGGGGGGAGGGGCCGAGGGAGATGAGGGAGCAGGAAGAGGTGACATGAAGGTCAGCTGTTTGTAGACTGTCTAGGCACATAAAACGCAGGATTCTGGGGTCAGAAAGGTCAGTGCTTATCTATGAACTTACTGAGAGAAGATTGCAGGGTGTTGTGCTGTGCAAGACTGCTCCGTGCTCAGTCACTCCTAACAGCCCCTCCCCTCTCCATAGCCACATAATGGACACAGAAATCCTGCTTCTTCTGAAGGGAGGGGGGAGATTGCTTTTTCAGTCCAGAAGGAAACTCTTTTGGTTTATAAAACCTATTACAGAGTTTCTTAAAATCGCTTGAACTGTTGATATTTAATGATTTAAAAAAAAATGACCCTGAAATGACAGTTACGCTTAAACCTTTGGATTTGGCTGTCCAGGCATGATGGGAAATGTAGTTTTGCAACAGCTGGAGTGCCGCAGTTTGGAGGCCCATGGCTTCATAGCCTGCCCTCCACACACTGCCTTCCCCACACCAGAGCTTCACAAGGTGCCCTCCACACCAGAGATCGACAGCCTGCCCTCCACACACCAGAGATCGACAGCCTGCCCTCCCTGGACCAGAGCTCCACAGCCTGTCCTCCCCACAGCAGAGCTCCACAGCCTGTCCTCCCCACAGCAGAGCTCCACAGCCTGTCCTCCCCACAGCAGAGCTCCACAGCCTGCCCTTCCCTACAGCAGAACTTCACAGCCTGCCCTTCCCACAGCAGAGCTCCACAGCCTGTCCTCCCCACACCAGAGCTCCACAGCCTGCCCTCCCTGCACCAAAGCTTCAGACCCTGCTTCCCTGCACCAGAGCTTCAGACACTGCCTCCCTGCACCAGAGCTTCAGACACTGCCTCCCTGCACCAGAGCTTCAGACACTGCCTCCCTGCACCAGAGCTTCAGACACTGCCTCCCTGCACCAGAGCTTCAGACACTGCCTCCCTGCACCAGAGGTTCAGTCACTGCCTCCCTGCACCAGAGCTTCAGACACTGCCTCCCTGCACCAGAGCTTCAGACACTGCCTCCCTGCACCAGAGCTTAAGACACTGCCTCCCTGCACCAGAGCTTCAGACACTGCCTCCCTGCACCAGAGCTTCAGACACTGCCTCCCTGCACCAGAGCTTCAGACACTGCCTCCCTGCACCAGAGCTTCAGACACTGCCTCCCTGCACCAGAGCTTCAGACACTGCCTCCCTGCACCAGAGCTTCAGTCACTGCCTCCCTGCACCAGAGCTTCAGACACTGCCTCCCTGCACAAGAGCTTCAGACACTGCCTTCCTGCACCAGAGCTTCAGACACTGCCTCCCTGCACCAGAGCTTCAGACACTGCCTCCCTGCACCAGAGCTTCAGACACTGCCTCCCTGCACCAGAGCTTCAGACACTGCCTCCCTGCACCAGAGGTTCAGTCACTGCCTCCCTGCACCAGAGCTTAAGACACTGCCTCCCTGCACCAGAGCTTCAGACACTGCCTCCCTGCACCAGAGCTTCAGACACTGCCTCCCTGCACCAGAGCTTCACACGCTGCCAGCCTGCACCAGAACTTCAGTCACTGCCTCCCTGCACCAGAGCTTCAGACACTGCCTCCCTGCACCAGAGCTTCAGACACTGCCTTCCTGCACCAGAGCTTCAGACACTGCCTCCCTGCACCAGAGCTTCAGACACTGCCTCCCTGCACCAGAGCTTCAGACACTGCCTTCCTGCACCAGAGCTTCAGACACTGCCTTCCTGCACCAGAGCTTCAGACACTGCCTTCCTGCACCAGAGCTTCAGACACTGCCTCCCTGCACCAGAGCTTCAGACACTGCCTCCCTGCACCAGAGCTTCACACGCTGCCTTCCAATCACTAAAGTTTATTGCTATTCGGCTGTTTAATACAGAGCAGGACCTGTGAATCCTGCCTCCTCTTCTCTGTGAGAAAACTCATCTGAGAGACAGTGGAAACAACTATCTTCACATGGCAGTGTAGGCTAAAGGACCTTTGGTGATGTCATGTGATTAGTCACTGGTATGGGAGGGGGTCAGACTATAGCTTAGGCTAAGTTCACACTGCGTTTTTGCAATCCGTTTTTTTCATCTTTTTTTTTGCAAAAAACGGATGAAAAAAAGGATGCATTTGTGTGCATCTGTTTTGATCCGTGTTTTCATTGACTTCCATTGTAAAAAAAACGGATCAAAACAGATCCGTTTTTTCTTAATGGAAACAAAAGTAGTGTCAGCTAAGTTTTTGTGTCCGCCAAAAAACGGATAAAAAAAACGGATGCATTTGTGTGTATCTGTTTTGATCTGTTTTTTTTTTAAGATGAAAGTCAATGGAAAAAACTGATCAAAACGGATGCAGACAATTGCATCAGTTTTTTTTTCCATGAAAAAAAAATAATTGCAAAAACGCAGTGTGAACCTAGCCTTATGTGTAGAACTAGAGTAGGGAAAGCTAGGAAATCCTATGGACTGCCTGCATCACACACACCTCTGCATTGCACACATAAATCTTTACATTGCATGTATTATACACACCTCTGTGCTGTATGCATTACCCAAACATCTGCACAGGAGACGCCAAGGAGGAAGGTATGTGACTCACCTACCTCCTCTGCGCCGTTCCAGTGCAGTTAGTCTTTTGCTGTTTGGTCCAGTGAGAACGTTAGCAGCACTGGACCACCTGCGCCCCCATAGCACTAATCTGCCGGAGTGGCGATATGGAAGCAGGCAGTGCTCCTAACGGTTTCACCGGACCATGGAGCAAAAGACTAACTGCACCGCAACGGCGCAAAGGAGGAAGGTGAGACACATACCTTCCTCCTTGGCGTCTCCTGTGCAGTAGGGATACATCAGTAGGTTAGATTTGTTTAACTTGCTGATTTAACTTTCTAACTTTTTGTTTTATTTTACAGGATCCGAGCAGATAAAAAAAATCCTCATTTATTATCTGTTCAAATCCTGTGGAATAAATGACCAGATGAAAACACACCTGTATTTATAGTCGCCTGCTGTCTTTTAAAAGTTGTATTAACCCCTTAAGGACAGAGCCTGAAATGACCTTAAGGACAGGGACAATTGTCACTTTTGCGTTTTCGTTTTTTCCTCCTCTCCTTCTAAGGCCTATAACGCTTTCATTTTTCCACCTACCATGTGAGGGCTTGTTTTTTTCAGGAGCAGGTGTACTTTGTAATGGCATCTTTCAATCTGCCATTAAATGAATGACGGAACCCCCAAAATATCATTTATGGGGTGAACTTGGGTCAAAAAATGCGATTTGGCAAATTTTGGGGGGCTTCCATGTTTACGCAATCCACTTTGCAGTAAAACTGGCATTTTTCCTTTATTCTATAGGTCGGTCTGAACACGGTGATATGCAGGTTTACTAGGTTTCCTTACATTTTACTATTTTTATTAGCAGTAAAACTTTTTTTTTTGCAAATAGGCATATTTAAAATGGTCCTATTGTGACTCCTATAGCGCATTTATTTTTTCACCTACGGGTTCGTATGGGGTGTCATTCTTTGCGTCATGTTCTCTAGTTTTTATTAGTAACATTTTTTTCTAGATCAAACGTATTGATCGCTTTTTATTAAATTTTTTATACATAAAATGTCATTAAAAGAAAGCAATCTCTTTTTCTTTTCTGCATATTTTTACCGCTTTTTTTTCACGCTCTTCACTGTGCGGGAAAAGTATTGTTTTATTTTAATAGATTGGACGATTACGCTACGGTGTATAATATGTTAATTAACTTTATTACTTTTTATGTGTTTTATGTATGCAATGGGAAGGGGGGGAGTGATTTACACTTTTATTGGGGGAGTGGCTTTGGGGCACATTGTAAAACTTTTATTTATTTATTTTTTTACACTTTTATAGTTCCCTTAGGGAACTATCACTTGCATATATTAGATCAGTAGCACTGATCCCTGCTATGCCATAGCATTGCAGGGATCAGTGTTATCTGTGATCTTCTGATTCAGCCTGCCTGTGGCAGGCTAAATCAGAGGACCGATCCGATGACTGCACGGAGGAAGGTAAGAGACCTCCGGCAGTCAGAAAAAGCGATCGGGACCCCCACAGACATGCTGCGGGGGTCCCGATCGTTAAGTGAACGGAGATGCTCCGTTCACTGGGATGGGCTACAGGGCAGGATGTGAAATTTATTGTAGGTATACTTTACCTGCGAGAGACAGAACCTATAAAAAATGATTTTTAAATAAATATTTAGCATTTTATTGCATAAAAAACTATTTGATACAATAGAAAAACAACATAATAATCAGTACAGAACCTTTTATTTGCAATTACAGAGGTCAGATGTTTTCTTGTAGTTCTTGACCAAGTTTGCACACACTGCAGCAGGGATTTTGTCCCACTCCTCCATACAGATCTTCTCCAGATCTTTCAGGTTTCTTGCTGGGCAACATTGACTTTCAGCTCCCTCTAAAGATTTTCTGTTGGGTTCAGGTCAGGAGACTGGCTAGGTCACTCCATGAGCCACTCCTTAGTTTCCCTGGCTGTGTGTTTCAGGTCATTGTCATGCTGGAAGACACAACCACGACACATCTTCAATGCTCTCACTGAGAGAAGAAGGTTGTTTGCAAATATCTTGCGATACATGGCCCTATCCATCCTTCCCTCAATACCATGCAGGCATTATGTCCCCTTTGCAGAAAAGCACCCCCAAAGTATGATGTTTCCATTCCCATGCTACACAGTTGGGACTGTGTTTTTCGGCTTGTACTCTTCCTTCTTCCTCCTCCAGACAATGCAAGTGAAGCTTATACCAAAAAGTTCTACTTTGTTATAACAGGCCTGGACATTTACTGGCATGAACAGGGGGACATAGCCCATCCAGCCTTGTGCAGGTTTACAATGTTAGCCCTTGTGTCCTTAGACAGCAATTTGGTCTTGGTTATGATAAAGAGGTTGGTGTGTGATTGATTAAGTGAGTCAACAGGTGTTTTATACAGGCAATGAGTTCAAACAGGTAATGAGTACAGGGTAGGGGGAGCTTATTGAAAAAAAACTAACAGTTCTTTGAGAGCCAGAATTCTGGCTGGTTGGTAGGTGATCAAATACTTATTTCATACAATAAAATGCGAATGAATTATTTTCAAAATCATACAAAGTAATTTTCTGGAATTTTTCCTATAGATTTTGTTTCTCACACGTGAAGTTGCCCTACAATAAAAATTATCCCTTCATTCTTTGTAGTAGAGAAAACTGGCACAATTGTCAGTGTATCAAATAGTTATTTTCCCCACTGTATATATTTTTTTCAGAGTTTGGAGGCAAAATATATCTTACTGTACTCCTGATGCTCAAAGACCATAGCAACAGTATGGCTGCAAGTGCCGCATTTATTGGTCTCCGATGGTCTAAATTGGCTCTAGTGATTGCTTTGTAATAGTCTCCTCCTTTCCACTGAGACTTCACAAGCTACTATATGTGTTAAACATTTACTCTTAGTCAGAAACTGTGGATGTACTTTACGAGGGACACTTTTTCACCATTTTTCGCTCTTTTGTAAGGAATCAATAGGTTTTGTTGTAGTACTAATGTGTTTTGAGTCCAAAATGATGTCCGTTATTTTGAGGATTGGCCACCTGTCAGTCAATAATAGCTGTTGGTACATTATTCTAGTTTGGGTTTATTAATTGGCCTTTGGATGCGTCTTTAATTGAAAAGTCTATTGAATTTAATAGTAAAAAGGGAGAAAGGATGGTAAAAAAATAACAAAAAATAACATCTGAAAATAATCAACATGATCATTATTTTGACATCTGTGCAATGTCCGCCATTTTATACAGGCATCTGTCATTACATTGACTTTAATGCATTCTTTGCAGTTAGTTAAATCGCAGCAATAACGTACTTCTTTTTACATAGAAAAATCGTTCTCCTTTTCTCTTTTTTTGACGTTGTGTGGACATAGCCTTTAAAAGTCTTAGGCAATGTTCACACAACGTCAAAAAAGAGAAAAGGTGGCCGCTTTTTCTTATTTAAAAGACGTCTGTTATTGCTGCGATTTAATTGACTGCAATGCAATGCACACTATGTATAAAATGACGGATGTTATCTGTGCGGACGTCAAAATAATGATCATGTCAGTTATGGGCTATGTTCATGCAACGTCAAAAATAGAGGAAAGGAGTCCGCTTTTGCAATTCTAAATAAAGTCCGTTTTTGCCGCTATCCAATGCACACAATATATTGTATAAAGGATGTTATTACAGCGGACGTCAAAATAATGTTCATGGTCATTTTCAGACGTCTTTTGCAAACTGAGGACATTTTTTATTAGTTGTTCTAACGCAGTTTTTTTTTGTCACTGTTCTTTCTCTGTTTTTACTATTGAAGCGACTCTGTACACACAATCTGCCTCCCTCCCAAACCGCTTGCACCTTTGGTCAGTGGCTTTTAATCCATGAGCTGTCCTGGGTTCCATTCGGCAGGTGATGCAGTTATTGTCCTGAAAATAACCCTGTGTCAAACTGGCGTGGCCTATAGTGTGTGTTCATTAGGCTGGCACAACCTCTCTGTCCCTCCTCCCCGCTCTCTTCATCATTAAAAATGCTCCAGCCAGGTATTCTCCTATTCCTCACTTGTTTGAACACTGCACAGGTGCCTTTACAATCCAGCCCATGTGCCGTGCTCACACAGGTGATGAGTAGTAGAAAATCTGCCTGGAGCATTCCTAATGTTGAAGAGGGCGGGGAGGAGGGACAGAGTGGTTGTGCCAGCCTAATGCACAGACACTCCAGGCCACACCAGTTTGACACAGGGCTGCAAGTTTGTAAGTTTCTTTTCAGGGCAATAACTGCGTCATCTGCCGAACGGACCCCAGGACAGATCATGGATTAAAAGACAGATTGTGAGTTGCTTTAAATTCAATGGACTTTTCAATTATGACACATCTAAAGGGCAATTAGTAACCCAAACTAGAATAATGTAACAACAGCCCTCAGTGCACTAAGGGAAGGCTAGACAGCTAAATGACGTCCGTTATTGTATACTCAAAATGACGGATGTAATTTTAAACAGAGCTGAAAAAACGTTGTGTGAGCATAGCCATTGGCTATGTGATAACGTCCATTATTCAATACATTGTGTGCATTGGATGTCCGTCTTTTGATTGACTTCAATGCATTACAGTCAGTTAAATCACATTTTTTTTTAAAATAGCAAAAGCGGACGCCTTTTCTCTATTTTTGACCTTGTGTGAACATAGCCATTTTCGGATGTCTTTTGCAAACAGCAGACGTTATTTTTTGTTGTTCGCTTTTTCGGTTTTTCTTTTTTTACCGTCCTTTCTCCATTTTTACTATTAAATTCAATCAACTTTTCAATTAAAAACACACAAAGGCCAATTAGTCTTCCTAAACTAGAATAATGTATCAACAGCCGTCATTGCACTGACGGGTGGCAAATCTTCAAAATATCAGATGTCACTTTGGACTCAAAAATGATGGACGTCATTGAAAAAATTATCAACGGACAAGAAAAACCATTGTGGGAACATAGCCTTACTTTTTTGTTTTTGGTACCATACAATACTACAGAAGATGACTGCCATCTCTTTCCTATCACAGTAAATGAAGATCAGGGTTGAAGTGACCCTCAGTGCACATTATCGAGGTTAGGAAGGCATTTTCAGCTTGTGATTTTGTATGTGACCATGAGAAACCACTATCATCTTATAATGAGATTAGAAGTACGGCATGTTGTAGATAGCACCTCTCTTGTCTTTCTATAAAGTGCCTGTAATCTATTTTCAGGATTTGTAAGAAATGTATATTATATCCATTATTTCAGTGTGTATACATCTGTATATATGTTGACACTTTACACACTTATTTTTATTTATTTGTAGATAATTTATTAAGCATTTTTACGATTTGCTTAAAATAAATATTTAAATGTTGGCTTTTTATTGTGGTGTGGTTTTATGCAGTACAAGACACTGGATGCAAAGAATCTGTGAGGAATGAAAAGTGGAATCTGATTGTTTGCTAGGGGCAACTGAGGCAGTTCTACTTTATACCAGTTTAATAAATCTCCCCCTATGTTTTTGTATGATGGTACAGGTACCATAAGTGGTCAATAGGGTTATTTATACTGTTAATACATGGGGTCTTTGCCAGAAATTAATGTGAGAAAAGCTATATGCAAATTATTATTAAAGGACAATTCCAGTGAAAAGCTTTTTCCCAGTAATTGAAACACATTACAAAGTTATATAACTTTGTAATATGCTCCAATCACCTATCTGCCCCCCTTCCCTACCTTTTCCCCCCTGACCCCCCCCCCCCCAGGAAGTGAAGTAAACTCATTCTTACCTAATGACTGTTGACCCCAGGCTTTTCTGTGGCTGCCATTTTGTGACAATGACATCATCAAGAGGGAGGCGGGTCTAAGCCCTGTTAGGCCAGCCTCCCTTTGTCAGATGATACAGGTGGACATATGTCTTTTTTCAACCGTACCAGGTAACTATGGATTATCCTTTTCTTTCTGGAGAGCAGAATGCAACTCGAATATGGATTCGTACAATTAGGGGTCATTCACACGTCTGTACAATTCCCTCCATACACAGATAGTGTTCTGCTGTCTGAACCTGGGAGCTCCCAGCATCATGATTAGTTATGATGTCGGGAGCTCCTAAACATTTTAAAAGTTTGTGCTAGTGTACTGACACAGCCATGCCGCTGTGTCAGTACACTAGCACAAACTTTGGCCACGAATTACTGATGTATGAATGCAGCCTAAGTTTCATGGAACATTGTATTCCTTTAATTTGCAATATACAACATATTTATTTTGCATTTACTTTTAAAAACAAGAATACAGAGAGGAAGTGTTGCGTAGTATGGCTAAGGACTGCAAAGATTGCTTCAATTTTCCTTTTTTTCCCCTCAATAAAAAAGTACAGGACATGATGTCTTTTTTTCCTCTCTCATCAATAACCTTCAGGCACTTTATATTCTAGTGTGTTTAATGCTGCCTGATTTTCATTCTCAGCACCTGAAGTGAAAAGAATCCATCGTGTTAAAAAGGGTCAAATTAAATTTGACCAGTCTGTCCAATATCTCACATTTAAATGACTGTAACAGCAGATGAAAGAAACCATGCAGAAACTCAATAACTGCATTACAAAAGCTGCTGCTTAGTTACTGGTCAATATAAACTGACGTATTGCTGTTTTCCTTTTCTGTACACTTCATAAGTGCTTATGGTTTTACTATGTTCTAATTTGTTTCTTTGATAACTTTCACTACTGGTTTATGACGATGTTTATTTTAAAATAAGTTTAAAATGTCTTCCTACTTAATAGCCAAACAATTTAAAATGTATCCTCTTTATTATATAAAAATAATAAATAATAAACAATATAAAAAAAAAATTACTGATATAATCATACTGTCACCGAGCTTTTACTGAGAAATAAAGGGAACCAATTGTCAATATGCAATATTTTACAAAAAAGGCCGAAAACTTTCAGATTTTCTGCCACCTGAACAATTTTTGATGCTCTGTTTGCATTTTTAAAATGTTTTTCATCCATTTTCTTAGTTTTTCATATTTGAAATTACCATACTTTTATTCTATTGAGATCAATGGAAATCTATATTTTTAAAAATAGTCTGTTTTTAGTTGTAAACTGACCATTTGTGGGTCATTTTACAACTCAAAAAATTGATATAGACCTTATAGTGGGTAAATACTCTGGTTTCTACTATGCTTATTAACCCTTTGAGGACCAGGCCCAAAATGACCCAGTGGACCGCGCAAATTTTGATCTTAGTGTTTCCGTTTTTCCCTCCCCCCTTCTAAGAGCTCTAGCACTCTCAGTTTTCTATCTACAAGGCCATGTAATGGCTTATTTGTTACAGGAATAGTTGTACTTTGTAGTGGCGTCATTCATTTTACCATAACATGTATGACGGAATCCCAAATCTATTATTTATGAAGATATAAATTGGTGAAATCGCAAAAAAGAATGCAATATGGTAATGTTTGTGGGTTCCTGTGTCTACGTAATGCACTATATGGTAAAAACTACATGATACAATTATTCTATAGGTCAGCCCGAACACAACCACATGCAGGTTTACACAGATTCTCTAATGTTATATATTTTTTTTAAATGAAATACTTTTTTTTGACAATTAATTATAAATAAAATGGGCATATTGTGACGCTTATAACGGTTTTATTTTTTCACCTAGGAGGCTGTATGTGGTGTCATTTTTTCCGCCATGATCTCTAGTTTTTATTAATACCATATTTGTGAAGATCGGGCGTTTTTTTTCGGAACTTTTTTTTTTTACACATTTGAAGTCCCTTTGGGGGACTTTTACATCCAGCACTTGGATTTTTACACTGATCATTGCTATGCCATAGGCATAGCATTGATCAGTGTTATCGGCGATCTGCTCATTGAGCCTGCCTGTGCAGGCTTAGTGCAGCAGATCTCCGTTCGGACCGCACAGAGGCAGGTAAGAGACCTCCGGCAGTCCGTTTTACCGACCGGGACCCCCGCAGTCACACTGCGGGGGTCCCGATCGGTAAGTGACAGGGGACTTCCCCTGTCACTTACACTTAAACGCCGCGGTCGTGCCGCGATCGCAGCGTTTAAGGAGTTAATGACACGTGGCAGCGCGATCGCTGCCGCGTGTCATTACCGGGGAGGTCCCGACTGCTCACTGCAGCCGGCCCCCACCTCCTATGAAGCGCGCTCCGCTCCGGAGCACGCTTCATAGCGGGAGAAACACCCAGGGCGTACAGTTACGCCCTAGGTCGTCTGGGGACAGACTTCCATGGCGTAACTATACGCCCTGGGTCGTCTAGGGGTTAAAGGGGTAGTCCCCTCAGATAAAATACATGCTGAATCAACCCCCTCTTGGAGACTTACAATTTGTTCCATACTTGTTATTACCTTTTCAGTCTCCTTCCCCACTTCTGAGCCTACAACTTTGTGCTGAAGACACAGAAAACTGTGTTTGAGCTGTTCTTTTCGTCTCCCACTCCTTTGCCCTCCCTTCTGAGACGGCTCATGTAAACCGGCTGGCCAGGTGATTCTTCATTCTGTACTGCAGGGAGGATTAATCACAGTGAGGTCACCAGCAACTTGACCTCAGATTAACCCAGTATCACATAGTGCAGAATCAGCTGGCCAGGGAGCTGGTTACTTGAGTCGCCTCGAAAGGGAGGGCAGAGGAGGGGAAGATAGAGGAAGCAGTCCACAGACAGTTTTCTATGTCTTCAGCACAAAGCAGCAGGCTCAAAACTGGGGGAATAGACTTGAAAAATTAATTACAAGTATGGAACAAAGTCTCCAGGAGGGGGGATGATGCAGCATGTATTTTACCTGAAAAGGATACCTCTCTAAGGCACAATCTATTAAAGGGGTATTCTGATAAATACAAAATTGAGGTATGGCGGATTAGTAAATTGAGTGAAGACTGAATTATAAAATCAATTTGGTGAAAAACTAGTTGATGTAATAACTGGCCCATAGAGACGGTTGAATAGTAGATGGTTAATTATATATGGATCACACCGATGGGTAGATGGACAGAAGGTCTGAGGAGTGTATGGGTGGGTTCATACTGAGGAACTCTCGCGAATAATGTCCGAGGAATTCCGCTGTCTGTCTGCGCGCACAGCCGCGCACCTTTCCGCCGGCTTCATAGACACCATTCTATGGGCCGGCGTATTCCGCTATCCGCCGAAAGAATTGACAGGTCAGTTCTTTCGGCGGATAGTGGAATACACCGGCCCATAGAATGGTGTCTATGGAGCTGGCAGAAAGGCGCACGGCCGTGCGCGCGGACAGGCAGCGGAATTCCGCGGACATTATCCGAGAGAATTCCTCAGTATGAACCCACCCTAAGGGCCCTATTCCACAGTTATGATTATCGCTCGTTGGAATAGAGAGAATGATCAGCCGATGATCGTGTCATCGGCTGATTGTTCATTTAGGGCCAGACCTGAAATCATCGTTCCCCCACCGCGCATCGCTACGGTTGAATAGCGGTGCACGGCAGGCGACCGACGATTTGAGAAGCAGCAGCAGCCCCCCGCGGCCTGTGATTGGCTGAGTGGCCTGTCAGCTGACAGGCCATTCTGAAGCTAGCGCGCGCGACCCGGGGAGGAAGACGGAGCGGAGCAGAAGACCTGACAGGTAATGTATGCTGCAAGGGCTGCAAGGACATCGGTAACGATGTCCCTGCAGCCCTCGCTCAACGATCATGGGGCCGTTAAAAATAGGCCCAGTAAACGAGTGGCGATCTAGCAGATTGGCGCTCGTTTACATAGTTGATTGGGCCCTCCTCGGCCCGTGAAATAGTACCCTAAGGCTATGTTTATACAATGTTTTTTTCAGCTCCATTTAAAATTACGTCCGTTATTTTGAGGCAAAAATAACGGACGTTTTTCGAAGCCTGCCATCCCCTTGGGGTTACTAATTGCCCTTTGGTTGTGGCTTAATTGAAAAATCCATTGAATTTAATAGTAAAAACGGAGAAAGAACGGTGACAAACGGTGACTGTGTGTGAACAACTAATAGAAAACGTCCGCTATTTGCAAAAAAAGTCCGATAATAATGTTCATGTTCATTATTTTGACGCCTGCGGCAAAAACGTCCGTTTTTCAATGCATTGTGCGCATAGGTCGTCCGTATTCCCATTGACTTCAATGCAATTGCATTGAAGGCAGTTAAATTGCTGCAAAAACTGACGTTTTTTTAAATAGCCAAATTGGAGGTTTTTTCTCCATTTTTGACGTTGTGTGAACATAGCCTAAGAGTGGAAAAGATGAATGGGAATCCCTGTGCGGCTAGTTTGTATGGAGATATTTGCAAGTCACTCAGAGTCAGAAAATTGTAAGTTACTCTTTGTTTAATGGATCTGTTAGGAAGGCGGAAGTTAATAATTAAAATGGAGTTTATTGGTACTTAGTTAATTTTGAATTTAGTGTTTTTGGGTTTAGTTCTTTTTTTTGGTCTCTCTTTCGTCTTCTTTTTTCTATTCTCTTTCCCTTTAAACTTAGTGGGTTAGAGGTAGGTATGGTTTCTGTAAGTGCGTGGCCTTCCAGTGTTAGGCTATGTTCACACAATGTTTTTTTCAGCTCCGATTAAAATGACGTCCGTTATTTTGAGTCTAAAATAACGGACGTTTTTCGAAGCCTGGCATTCACTTAGTGCAATGAAGGGTGTTTGCACATTATTTTAGTTTGGGGTTACTAATTGGCCTTTGGTTGTGGCTTAATTAAAAAATCCATTGAATTTAATAGTAAAAACAGAGAAAGAACAGTGACAAAAGAAGAACTGTGTTTGAACAACTAATAAAAAACGTCCGCTATTTGCAAAAAAAGTCCGATAATAATGTTCATGTTCATTATTTTGACGTCCACAGCAAAAACGTCCATTTTTCAATGCATTGTGTGCATAGGACGTCCGTCTTCCCATTGACTTCAATGCAATTGCATTGAAGTCAGTTAAATTGCTGCAAAACGTTTTTTAAATAGCAAAATCTCCATTTCTCCATTTTTGACGTTGTGTGAACATAGCCTTAGACCTGAATTTTAAAGTATGTATTATGTAAAAGAAAGAAAAACTTTGTAAAAGAAAAAAATTAGGGAAGGCGGGCATACAATCCCTTAAAGGGAAACCGTCACCAAGACAATGCTATCTAATTTATGACCATCCTTTCATAGAGCAGGAAGAGCTGAGCAGATTTATATGTATATATATATATATATATATATATATATATATATATATATATATATATATCTCTTGTGACTTGCTGATTGAAATCCCTGCTTATGCTGTGATGTGAAGGAGTCCAGTTGGCGGTGTCTCTCAATGGACTGGACTCCTCAGCATGGAAACATCAGAGATTTCAATCAATAAATTACAAGTTATGGTTCAGGGAAGAAACAGAGTGCTGCACCTCACACCTATGGCTGATACTGGTGCCCCTAGGCTAAATAAAAAACACATCAGAATTTTGTGTATGAATTGATCAAGCCATACTGCCCCATGTACCTCGTGCCGGTATCTGATACACATGGGTCCCTACACTAAGTCCACACCGGGCCACCAACCCCGCAGGCACGCACAGTCAGGGAACGGGGGCCATGGGACGGCCCTGCGACCCCCATGCCACAGGACCAGACCCACAAACACCACACCAGAACCCGGCCAGCACCGCCGGCGGAGAAGGTCGCCCCCAAGCAGCACAAGTCTGGATGAGGTATTGCGCTCACCATAGCTGCAGCAGACAGAATGGGAAAAAACAGGAGGGATTAAAACCATGTGCACTCAGGTGTCTCCTGCTAATTGCGGTCATGTGGGTCTCACCAGGAGGAGTGCAATACACGGAGAAAAGAGAGAAACAAAATGCGGTTCAGGGAAGAAACAGAGTGCTGCACCTCACACCTATGGCTGATACTGTGACATGGGGGTCGCAGGGCCGTCCCATGGCCCCCGTTCCCTGACTGTGCGTGCCTACGGGGTTGGTGGCCACTGACTGGCACGGTGTGGACTTAGTGTAGGGACCCATGTGTATCAGATACCGGCACGAGGTACATGAAGCAGTATGGCTTGATCAATTCATACACAAAATTCTGATGTGTTTTTTATTTAGCCTAGGGGCACTAGTATCAGCGATAGGTGTGAGGTGCAGCACTCTTTTTCTTCCCTGAGCCGCATTGTGTTTCTCTCTTTTCTCCGTGTATTGCACTCCTCCTGGTGAGACCCACATGACCACAATTAGCAGGAGACACCTGAGTGCACATGGTTTTAATCCCTCCTGTTTTTTTTCCCATTCTGTTTGCCACAGCTATGGTGAGTGCAACACCTCATCCAGACTTGTGCTGTTTGGGGGCGACTTTCTCCGCCGGCGGTGCTGGCCGGGTTCTGGTGTGGTGTTTTTGGGTCTGGTCCTGTGACATGGGGGTCGCAGGGCCGTCCCATGGCCCCCGTTCCCTGACTGTGCGCGCATGCGGGGTTGGTGGCCACTGACTGGCACGGTGTGGACTTAGTATAGGGACCCATGTGTATCAGATACCGGCACGAGGTACATGGGGCAGTATGGCTTGATCAATTCATACACAAAATTCTGATGTGTTTTTTATTTAGCCTAGGGGCACCAGTATCAGCCATAGGTGTGAGGTGCAGCACTCTTTTTCTTCCCTGAGCCGCAAATTACAAGTTATACTGACTCTTTTCCCATAAAGATATATATCAATCCGCTCAGCTCCTTCTGCTTCATAACATGATGCCTATAGCTTAGGTAGCAATTTCATGTTTCCCTTTAATTTTAGGGGCTCAAAATAAATAATTGTGAATAAAATGTTATTTTATAGTACTTGGTTGACAAGCTATGTTTCCTCATTTTTTTATTCTCTGCCAGGCCTTTATTGCAGTGGTTTTTAGTTGCTGTTCTGTCTAAAGTAAAAGGAGAAGTCCAGCAAAATTTTTTATTCAAGTATTGTATCGGCTCCCAAAAGTTATACAAATCACCAATATACAGTACAGTTATTACGGGAAATACTTATAAAGTGCTTTTTTTTCCCTGCACTTACTACTGCATCAAGGCTTCACTTCCTGGATAAAATGGTGATGTCACGACCCGACTCCCAGAGCTTTGAGGGCTGTGGCTGCTGTAGAGGATGATTGCAGGGGGACACTGAGGGACAAAGGGCACTGGAGGGACACTGAGCATCCCCCTGCCATCATCCTCTCCAGCAGACACAGCCCGCACAGCTCTGGGAGTCGGGTCGTGACATCACCATGTTATCCTGGAAGTGAAGCCTTAATGCAGTAGTAAGTGCAGGGAAAAAAGCACCTTATAAGCATTTCCCGTAATAAGTGTATATTGGTTATTTGTATAACTTTTGGGGGGCAATACAATCCTTTAATAAAAATTTTCACCAGACTTCTCCTTTAAGTCTTTGACAAGTAAAATTCATGCTCAGTTGGGTTGAGATCAGATGACTGACTGCCATTCAAGAATATTCCACTTCTTTGTTTTAATAAACTCCGGGGTTTCTTTGGCCTTATGTCCATCTGTATTATGAAAAGGCGACCTATCATTTTGGCTGCATTTGAGCACACAGTATGTATCTGAGCACCTCCGAATTTATCTGGCTACTTCAGTTCCGTGTCACATCATTAATAAACACTAGTGACCCAGTACCACTGGTAGCCATGCTTGCCCAGGCCATCATAAAACATCACATGCTTTGGCTCATGAGCTGTACCACACCTTCACCTTAATTTTTTCTTTCTATCATTCTGGTAGAGGTGGATTTTGGTTTTATCTGTTCAAAAAATGTTCTTTCAGATCTGGCTTTTTTAGAAGTTTTTTTGACAAATCTTTTTACACCTATGAATGCCCTCCATTCTTCTATCAAGTTCTTATTAGACTTAAGCCTGTAACCATTACAAGGAGACATCCTCTACATCTAGAGGAAAGAAGGTTATACCACAGATACGGATTCTTTACTATAAGAGCAGTGAGACTATGGGACTCCACATAATGTTGTCATGGCTGACTCATTACACAAATTCAAGAGAAGCCTGGATGCTTTTCTTCAGAAATAAAATATAACATATAATATTATGTAAAATAAATAATATTAAATATACTATAATATTAAAGTTATGGGCACTAGATTTCTGGTGATTGGAGATTGATCCAGGCATATATTGTAATATTTGAAGTCAAGAAGACATTTTTCCCGTTATGGGGCAAATGCCACCTGCCTTACAAGGTTTTTTTTGCCTTTCCCTGGATTAACACAGTAGGGTTATAGGCTGACCCATTTGAACAATATCAACTATGTAACTATGTTTAGGCAGTCAAATTTGTAAGTGTCAAGACATAGTAGAATCATGGCCAGAATTAGTAAAGTGGACTATGAAGAAGTATTTTGTCTTTTGAAAGTTAAAAACATGGA
The DNA here is from genome assembly GCF_027789765.1 of Dendropsophus ebraccatus. NCBI lineage: Eukaryota > Metazoa > Chordata > Amphibia > Anura > Hylidae > Dendropsophus > Dendropsophus ebraccatus. Next base: position 42,702,814 of record NC_091467.1, on the reverse strand, counting down.
GCTCAAAGACTAACTCTCTAATCATTTTGGCCAAACTAATGTAAGCTTACCAGCTACCGTTTCCTGTTTCCATGGTTCCCTTTTAGCAGTCATATGACCCTGTCGCTTTCTCTTTTCATCTGCTGCGCTAAAGTAGGTCAGTGTTTGTCTTGTATTATTCAGTATTCGCAGTGATGTTCAGCGTTGAGGACAATGCTAGTGTTGTGACCCTTTCTTTTACAAAGTGAGTTTTATTTTTCATGCCTTGGTAAAGCATAAGCATACATGGATAATTGGTTTTTGCGCATTAAATAAGGATGTCTGCCTTCCAGAGAGAATATTAAGGGAGTAATATCTAAACTATTTCAGCTTTGATGTGTCTTGTGAATTGTTTAAAAAATTCCATTATCTTCTATTACGTTAACATTTTTAACATGATAATAGCAAGAGCGTTATTCAGTATGACTTTTATAAGTGGTCAAACTTTTTTGCTTTTTGTCCGCAAGCATTGACTTTCTCTGTCTCCTTACATCATATCTCAGCTAAACCCGACATACGCTCTGAACTAAAATTCTAGTTCATGGGTAGCATAAGTATTTCCAAGAATCACCTTAATTTACAAAATGTTGAAATGAACAGAAAAACAAACTCTGCGACAGACCTACAATTTATTTCTACAAAAAAGTCCCCTTAATAAAATTTAGAATAGGAGTATTATATCTTAGAGGTTAGAGGTCACAGACAAGGAACAAGCCATATGTCATAATTTATATAGGAAAACACAGTTCATATGTTGATACAAAATTCATAATAAAACAGGAATTAATGACCATTGAAAAGGAGAGCTGTAATCAATAGATAGATAATGTATTGACACAGGGTTGTATTGGCTCAGGACGCAGCCAATTTTGGCCTTTAGGACTCAGCGTCATTTTTGAAATCTTACCTGTCTTACTTTATGCTGTAATCCTGTAAGGCTTTAACATATCCCAATGATCCTGAGATTTACTTTGTACTTTGTGTTAGTAGACAATTTTGGTCGATACATTCAGCGATTATTGGCTAAAAAACTAAAACAAAGGGGGAGATTTAGGATGGGTTCACACTGTGTTTTTGCAATCCGTTTAACGTATACGTTTTATGGAAAAAACAGATGCAAAAAACGGATGCAATTGTGTGCCATCCCTTTGGATCCGTTTTCTATTGACTTCCATTATAAAAAAAAAAATGGATCAAAATTAATGCCTTTTTTAAACGTACAGAACAGTAGTGTTAACACTACTTTTAAAAAAACTTATGCGTTACAATACGTTTTTTTTAAATAATGGAAGTCAATTTATAAACGGATCCAAATGGATGACACACAATTGCATCCATTTTTGCATCCGTTTTTTCCATAAAACGTATACGTTAAACGGATTGCAAAAACACAGTGTGAACCCAGCCTTATCAAACTGGTGTAAAGTAGAATTGTCTTAGTTTGAATGAAAAGTGGAATCTGATTGGTTGCTAGGGGCAACTAAGACAATTCTACTCTACGCCAGTTTGATAAATCTCCCCCAAGTGTTTTTCAGAAATTTAAATTGCTCTGGTTATAAGAAAGATAGCCATGCCACATGAATGAAGTAATAATTCACATTTACTTTATGTTGAAAAGATTTGGCAAGTGTCCATTTAATTTCTTAAGACATTAAAGGCCTGTAAGCTAGTAAATGTTGCGACAAACGATGACTAACAACAGCCTCGACAAACTTATGCTGATTGACACGATAAACTGATGCTGACTAACTAACAACAGACTCAACAAATTGATGCTTACTGACACGACAAACTGGCGCCAACTCACTGACAAATGACACTACAACTGATAGCTGATACAACGAACTGATGCTGACTAACTGACATGACAAATTTACCCTGACTAACTGATACCTATGTAATTTTTTTTTTATGACAAAAATCTATAAATCTCCCTTATACACTGGAAGGCTGTGGGGGTAACACACTGGGGACAGGGAGGGGGCATGGAAGGGGTTAATATGAATGTGTTTGTTTTCCTGTATGTTTATTACTGTGGACACTAAGAGGAGACAGGCTCAGATCTTTCATAACTATACTAACTAGGGGTGGGTTCATACTGAGGAATTCTCGCGGATAATGTCCGGAATTCCACAGTATGTCACTTCTTTCGGCGGATAGCGGAATACGCTGGCCCATAGAATGGTGTCTTTGGAGCCGGCGAAAAGGCGCGCGGCCGTGCGCGCGGACATACTGCGGAATTCCGCGGACATTATCCGCGAGAATTCCTCAGTATGAACCCACCCTAAAGGATCAGAATCTGTCTCCTCTTAGTTTCCACAGTGTTAAACATACAGGGAGATTTACACATAAATTACAAAAAAAATAAATAAAATTACATAGGTATCAATAGTCAGGGTAAGGGTATGTTCACATCTCGTTTTTTGTCCTCACGTCGGGCTACACATCAGGAATCAGTGCAAAAAGGATGCTGACGTGCAGCCCGGTGTGTGGCTGACGGCCACATGCAGGACGGAGTCATTATGGGACTGTGTTCTGCTCATTTGCGGGACGTACACGGCTTTTGTGCACTGCAATGTGGCCGTCATGTGGCCGTCGGCCGCACGTCGGGCTGCACGTCAGCATCCTTTTTGCACTGATTCCTGACGTGGAGCCCGATGTGAGGACAAAAAAACAAGATGTGAACATACCCTAAATTTGTCATGTCAGTTAGTCAGCATAAGCTTGTCGTATCAGCTGTCAGTTAGTGTCAGTTTGTGGTGGCATTTGTCAGTCGGTCTGCGTCAGTTTGTCATGTCAGTTAGCAAGCATCACCGGACTTTTGAATTGGTTTTGAAAGCCTAAGGTAAGGCCCCGTTCCCACTGAGCAAAGCTAGCGGAATTCCGCGACGGAATTGTCCGCCGCGGAATGCCGTTAGCCTCCCGCTCATAATGGGAGTCTATGGGAGGCGCGCGCTGCTGCTCTGTACGCGCTGAAGAATGAACATGTTCATTCTTCAGCGCGGACAGGGCAGGAGCGCGCGCCTCCCATAGAGTCCCATTATGAGCGGGAGGCTAACGGCATTCCGCGGCGGACAATTCCGTCGCGGAATTCCGCTACCTTTGCTCAGTGGGAACGGAGCCTAAGAGTCAGAATTAATATTGGGGGCAAAGTCTCAGTGCTTAGGGCACCATGAGGAGTAAATATGAGCAGTTAAATTACCCCCAGGCCAGATTCTCAGTTATAATACCTGGGTGTTTTTACACTGCAAATGGCCTGTGCTATGTTTGTGTAAATTTGTTCCTAGGTTAGTTTTAAAAAAAAAATGTAATACCTTCTCATGGTTTCTTTTCGACAATACTTGAAATTAGCTAAAATAAATGTAATCAAACTAAAGCAAGCACCTAAAAAAAGCATCAGATTCCAAGATTTAGACAAAATATGTTTTGGTCTTGGACAACATAAGAACAGTGCAGAGGAGGTGTTTCATACTGTATGTCTATGTGTGTCCTCAGCTTTGCAAGAGTTGCCTGGAGTGTTAATACTAGTTATGTCATGTTGTAAACTTTTCACAGGTCGGCTGAGTTTTCAGCACATCATCCGGCACATCTACACAGGAGAATAACATCTTTATTACAGGAGAAGGAGAAACACGTACTGTATATCTGTTTTATAAAGGTTGTAAAATCTTGAAACATGAATTAACCTGTTATCGCTCTGCGCCGTACATGTACAGTATGTTGGATGAGCAGGGTAGGGGTCGTCTACATCAGTCGTTAACATCTTAAATGCCATGATCAATAGCGATGCTGGCATTTAAATGGCTCACTACCATCCACTGTCCACCATCAATTTGACGCCAAATTACAGTGGTATTATGCCAATTTGGCGGAAAAATATGTCCAAAATGGTCCAAAAAAAGGCGTCGCTTGAACATAAGAGTGTATTCTTACTTTGCTTTTTTATGACGTTTTTGAAGCTGAAGCCAGGAGTGGAGGATGAATATAAAGAAAACACTGAGACTTCTTTTTTTAGAGACATTTTAGAGTGTGTTTCCACCTAAATGTGTCAACACACTCTAAATCATCTGACATTTTTGGGCTATGTTCACACTACGTAAGTCCCGTTGTAATCACGGCCGCTGTTACAACGGCCGTGATTTCTGCGGCACTTACGTAGTGTTGCCTTCTGAGGAAGGCACCGCGAGAAACTGACATTCAATGAAAAGCGCCCGCAGAAAACCCTGTCAGTGCACACTATGGAGCGTGTGGCTCTGGCCGCATGCTCCATTGTGTGCAGTGGGGAATTCTGATGCGGCCGCAAACGGATGATCCGGGCTGGGATGATCTTTTCTAAAACCGGACATTCCGTGACCCAGCCAGGTCACGGAACGGCTGGTCTCTTACCAATTTTGAACATAGTCTTAAAATGTATTGTTTATGGGCATCTTGAAGAAGCATTCCACCATTTATGGGCTATTGCTAAAAAATAATGTAAATGCTTTTTTAAACGTCTTTTGTGTGTCTGTTGATAGTTGATATGCCATAAATGGGACATCTGCAAATTTGACTTTTACCCCTCTGACCTGGTCCCACTAATAGTCTCATGTGAGGGAGCCAACTCTCATCACACTGCACTTGTCCTATAATATGTAAGGGCAGCAAGTGATAGATACCACTGACAGAAAACCTATGCACAAGCCAGGAGAACAGAAATGACTACACATCGCACCCATGATTTATACGAAAGCCTGTTCAGCTACATTAAAAACCAACATCAGAAGTTAGTATATAATTTGATCAAACAATGTTGCCTCATGCACCACGTGCAGGTCTTCTCATACACATCTTTATGCTAAACGGCACTGTGCCGGTCAGCAAATGCCAACCCCACAAAGCGAGTGCAAGCAGGGAAGGGAGGCCACAGAATGGCCCTGCAACCCCAATGTCACAGAACCAAACCCCAAGGCCCCTCCCAAACCCCGCAGGCGCCGCCGGTGGAGAAGGCAGTCGCCAAGCAACACAAGTGTGAACAAGGTGTTACAACTCAACAAACCACCAGCAGGTAGAATGGGAGAAAGAGGAGGTACTTACCATATGAACACAGGTGCTTACTGCTAATTTGGATCACATGGGTCTTACAAGGGAGGAGTGCTAGCCACAAAAAAACCTATGTTTTTTACCTGTAACCAAAATTGGCTGCCCTAGAACCTAGAATATCAACATTAATGTGGGGCTGCAAGTAGTTTCTAGTTCAAGGAAAAAGAGAAAATAGACTGGTGCAGCCCTACTGCTGGCACCCACCCCGCTGTCCTGGCCTACTTGCCTAAACTGCTCTAGGCAGCAGTGGACTACTGGGCGGCAGTCCCTAACTGAGATAAGTGAACACAGAACAAGACAGAAAGACAAAACTGACACAATAGGTCAGGGTCAATAAGTCCAGGTCAAAACACACACTAGAAAGGCAGCACAAAAGCGAGTCCAAAGATCAAAGTCAAAAGTCAAAGTCAAAAAGTCCAAAAGCCAGGAACAATTGCTAGGTCAAAACACACTAGTAAACAAGGCTCTATCGCAGGCATGGACACAAATGGAGAATACTTATGGGACCAGAAGTCCCAGCCCAGACCATGTCGGGCAGCTGATTGGCGGTATCAGCTGTCAGTCAGCTTGATTATAAAACACTTAATGCTGATTGTCTAAGGGTTGGTGAGGCCGGACCGGCTTTCAGGGATGCCTTCAGCATGGGGCCAGTTGCATGTTCCAGCAACAGCGTGGGCCTGGTGTAAGTATTGTCTTCTAACAGAGGACTTACATTGTACTTAGTGTTCCACTGTCTATAGTATGCAGAGGGAGGTTTAGATCCCAGGAAAGTGAGATGAAGCTATGATAAGGGTGACATTGTGGCTGGAGAAAGTCTGTGAAAGGTCCAGTCTGAAAGGCAAAGGCACCTGGTGTTGGAAACAGAATGGCTCCTGGGTACAGTGGCAATTAACAGGATTGTATGAGGTTAGGTTCACAGTAGGCCAATATAGACGTGTTTATACATTTAGAGTCTGGCCCAACCATGGGTCTAGTTACCAGAACAAATGACTGCAGATGGGTTATCAATATTAGATTTGGGAGGCACCACCCTCGGATCAGCCATTTGAAGAGGCTTCAGCTTCTTCGATATTTATTAGGTCTCATCCTATAGTGATGGTGCAGAGAACTACAGTGTTGTCCCATTCGCTTGTAGTTCCTTGCACCATTGCTATTAATAATACAATTATTGCAAGGATGAGCAACAGTAAGCAGTACGGACTGGAAGATTTACTGGCTTTCATGATGGGGAAATAGACTTTGACAGCTCTCTGTAGGTGCTAAAAGGTGTAGAAAGAAGAAATTGTCTGCACGTTGTAGCATACCATCAACATACTTTCTGCATAATATGAAAACCAACGTTCACAGAGGATCCACCTACATCTTAGAATTGTGACGCTGCATTATAATGCATTGCACTGCATGAGAGACCTGTACAGCTAAAGTGTAAATTGCCTGATAGAAGTTATATCTACCATTTATGAATAAAATAATTTTATAGGGTTAATTGCCTACCAAGTAAGGGTAAGCAATTTTACCATGAGCAGCAGATGGAAGCCCATGCTTTTAGAGCCCAATATGATAATAGAGGCCTAGGCTGACAAATGTGTGGTCTCCACCTCTAAGTTCTTATAAACATCTCGGGTGCCAAACTAATAGCACTGATTGCTAATAAACAGGGCCTAGAAAAAAAAAAAAAAAGAAAAAGCCTGAATCTGCAGACCAGATGCTCGACATGAATAGAAACAGTGATTTTTTTTTTTACAGAGGCCTTTATGTTCTAATGACATCACAATATAAAATTATACAACTATTAAATAAAATGTCAAAACAATAGTAATTTTTTATTTTTTTTATTTTACTCCCTGTAATTTATTGTACAAAATGTTTTTTACATTGTACATTTTATTGTACAACATGTTTTACCCATACATCAAAGAATTATTATAAAGTCTCTGATGTTTCAACAAACTGCCTATTTAAGAAATCTTAAATATATCTTATCAGAAAAAAAATGCTTCTTTATCAAGCTTCCTACTCCCTCCACTTTGAAAAAAAAAACAAAAACGTCTGACTTTTCTCATACAAGCCTTTTTTAGGGGAAAGAGGAACAGGAGGGTTTGGGGAGGGCCAGCGGCAAACAGAAAGAAACAGTACACAAGCTCACTATAAGCAATGGATCTCACCCATGGGCTTGATTCACAGCTGCTCAATAAGTGTGGGAGCCATCATAGATGTTAGTCCCCATCCACTAGCTCAGGGACAACTGAAAAGTAGACATAAAATGTCATATACATGTCACTGTATATAATGGACAGAAATGCTACTTCTCACGATGACGGCTTATCCTAAAAAGTCACCTGAAAGGACAGGCACTTAACCAACAATAAGGTTATTCTTTTATATCAATCATTTAATATAATAATAAGGCCTTTATGAAATGTTCATTACTTTTCTTTTAACAATATCACTAATCAGACAACACTTTGATTTTTAAGCCTAAATGTTCCGTTATACAACCGCGTATGAGGATGACAAACCCTTTCCGTCTCTATGAAGCTGATATTCACCCCACACGCCACAGCTGGAAAGTTATTGTCCCTTCACTTAGCTAAGGCGTTCTGTAGCACTTTCTCTGTTGCCCAACCTCAAGACAATGACGAAAAGGCATTGTCAAGGGTCTACCCACCTGTAGCTTTTAAGAGAGTCGAATCTGAAACTACTGTAGAGATAAAATGAAGCATTACTTTTAGAACAAATTAATTAGCTTTAAATATAAAATTGTTGTGTTTAGGTGGCAAATTGCCTTTAAGTACAAATCGCCAGAAAAAAAACATTTATCTGTAAATCAAAGCCATACTCTTTACTTGTTGTGCTCTTATAAATAACAGCGTCTGAGTATAAAAGAAAATAATTAAGTATTTTCCTCTTTCTGCCGAAGTAAAATTACAGTAGCCATTTAGAAAATGTACATGTCTGCAATTTAAGTGAACTATTACCATTTGTATTATTGCAGTGCAAGACTCTCAAAAGCTTTATGTTCAATCATATAAAGATTTTTTTTTTCCTTATATGGTACATTTAATGGAGAACAATCTTTCTATGTTTTTTTTTCTTCTTTTTCAGCTTAAAAGTTGTTTAATTCAAGGTTGTTGTGTCTTCAAGAACAGAAGGCTCGAAAGGTATCTTTTATCTAGTGTTATTAGCATTTGTTTTGTACCTTGAGTTCTTCTCATAGGTTTAGAGAAAATTATTGAACCCTACTTTTACTCAGCCCTAATAGGTAACGGCGTTCATCAAAGCCCAGTGACGCAGAACTAGGATTTGATAAGGTTGTAGTTTCACAAAAAAACAAAAAACAAAAAAAATACATGCTATCTGGGGTCTCCAACCTGTAGCTTATAGATGTTTTAATACATTTGCTCCTAGCATGCCTGACAACAGCTGTAGAACCATAAGTTAGAAAACACTGCCATAGAGCTTTTTTTTTTTTTGACTGCTATTTAGCCCTTCTGTGTTGTATAGGAAATAACTTGTCAACTCAATTTTCAAAAAATTGGTGTGAAAGTTCAATATAGAAAATTCTCACATTAAAAATACCTTCCATTTAGGCAAATGCTTCAAATGCTTCAAAATCCAATGCACAAGACTTTGCAGAAGTCTTTGAACTTAAAATTATCAAGGGGGACATGATAAATATGGTAACGGACTAAATAAGGTTCAAGTGGTAAGTGTTCTTAAAGGGGTATTCCCCCAAGAGCTAAAAAAATGTAATGCTCCCAAACCTAGCTGGCCTTACTCACCAAGTCCCCCTGAGTATTTCGAGCCGTCTCCCATCTTTCTAGCTGCTGCCGTTCCTGAGTTACACGTTTTTCTAAAAGATGGTCTACCAAGATAGAAAACTACATTTCCCATCATGCAATGCTTATGCTTGATGAAGTAGCAGAGCTGAGATGGTGCTGACGGTGTAGCAGAGCTGAGATGGTGATGATGGTGTAGCAGAGCTGAGATGGTGTTGACGGTGTAGCAGAGCTGAGATGGTGATGACGGTGTAGCAGAGCTGAGATGGTGATGACGGTGAAGCAGAGCTGAGAAGGTGATGACGGTGTAGCAGAGCTGAGATGGTGATGACGGTGTAGCAGAGCTGAGATGGTGATGACGGTGAAGCAGAGCTGAGAAGGTGATGACGGTGTAGCAGAGCTGAGATGGTGATGACGGTGTAGCAGAGCTGAGAAGGTGATGACGGTGTAGCAGAGCTGAGAAGGTGATAACGGTGTAGCAGAGCTGAGAAGGTGATAACGGTGTAGCAGAGCTGAGAAGGTGATAACGGTGTAGCAGAGCTGAGATGATGGAGGTGAAGGATCATGTAAGCAGAGGAGCACTGCAGGTGTCCAGGGGTCAGTGCGGCTGAGGGTGGCCACAGGTGAGTTTGCATTGCTTCCCCCACTTCACTGGGGGGGGGGGTCTGGTCAGATTCGGGGAAGGGGGGGTTGTGGCTATCATGTGGGATTGGGGGGGTTTGCCAAGGCCGGCTGTCTAGCTATCCTGTGTGATGGGGGGGCGATTTTGTGCCGCGGCTGGCTATCATGTATGATGCTGTGGGGGATGCAGCTGGCTATCATGTATGCCGGGGCGGGTGCCGCGGGCGGCCGGCTATCATGTGTGCTGGGGGGAGGGGTGCCGCAGGCGGTCTTTTATCAGTCATGTGTGATGCTGACGGTGGTGCCGCGAGCCGGCTATCAGTCAGGTGAGATGCAGGGGGGGAGGCGGCCGGCTGGCAATCTATCATGTGTGATGGGGGGAGGGGGGGGGTGGAGATGGGTGCCGCGGGCGGGCTGCCACCGGGTGAGATGTGGGGGGGGGTGCTAGCCGCGGCCGGCTGGCTGACTATCGGGTGAGATGCGGATGGACGGCTATCAGTCAGGTGAGATGGGGGGGTTGGAGTGTGGGTGGCCAGCCAGGTGCCGCTTCAGGTGAGATGCGGGGGTGGAGACGGGTGCTGTGGGCGAGGTGGAGATGGGTGCCGCGGGGGGGGGGGGGCTTGCCGTGGGCGGCTGTCTGGCTATCAGGTGAGATGCGGTGAGGGGGGGGGGGCGGGATTGTGCCGCTGGCGGCTGGCTATCCGGTGAGATGACGGGGTGTGTGTCCTCCTTCACTTCAGGGGACTGGGTTACAAGTGCTAACCGAGCCCATTGCAGAGACTGAGACACCTGATGCCGTCTCCGAGAGTGAGAGCCAGGAGCAGGGAGGGGAGACGGGTTAGACTGAGATTTGATGATTCTATGTGTTTGGTGGGGGGTGAATGATAACCGCAAAACTGTGCAAAATCCATAATAACTTTACATTGGAAAGATGGAAAGCTATGGTTGGGCAACGTATCAATGGAAAAATAATTTTGGGGGGAATACCCCTTTAATAAAAAAACCTCAAGAATAAGGGGGAACAGTGAGAGGTTAGTTGGTTGAAGAAATTAGAAGCAACATGTAAAATAACTACCATTACGGTGCTAGGCTTTTTTTCACGCATTTGCAATTTTTAAGGCATTTTTTAGATTGTTTTTGCCTTTATGTGTGAATGATCTTGTTTGTGGTTTAGGCGCTTTTGTGTGCTGAACTTTTTTTTTCCCTCTGCCACCACATGGCCTAGCTGCTGGACCACAAAAGGTGATAAAAATGCCAAAATCAAAATGGCGCAGCAATAGCATTTTTACGACAACCTGAACAATCCAATTGAGGTCTATGGGAGAAAAAAACGCCACACCATCAGCATGCTGCATTTTGACAGAACTGCCACAGAACCTCAAAAACGCCAGAGGAAAGAAAAATGCCTCACCAAAAAAACGCCATGTGTGTAAGGTAGATCACAAATTCCCAACTAATATCTGGTCGCTGGAGTTTTTGGGAAAAAAAAAACAACAAAAAAAAAACCTGGCGTTTTTCCAGGATTTTAAGGCAGTGTAAAGCCAGCCTGAAAATTAGTAGATGCTTGGAATAAACTTCCAGCAGGTGGTAGGTAAATCTACAATTACTGAATTTAAACATGCCTCAGATAAACATATGTCTACCCTAAGATAATAAGAAAGGATATGCTAAAAGGCCAGACTAGATGGACCAGGTGGAACTTTTCTGCCGAAAATCTTCTGTTTCTATCTTTTTATGTTTTGGTTTTTATTTATTGTTCATATTCCATATATTTTTTTTTTAATTTTTATACCTATAGAGCTGTGTGAAGGCTCCTTTTTCACTATTTTTTTTAAGACCCTTTTGAGGGACTTGTTGATTGCATTTTATTTAATGTTTTGTGGGATGTGTGATGACCAATGATCAGCATGGACAACTATTTATAAAGTTTATTATTTCTTTTTACACGTCGGCCGTGCATCAATATTAGACGTAGCGATGCACGGTCAGCAGATGATAATTTTTCAACATGTTAAAAGACAACAATCAGCTGATGATCTATTCTTTGGCTGATCGTTGTCTTTATTACACAGAACGATAATCTGCTAAATCGGCCTAATTGGGCTGTTTATTGCTCCATGTAATAGGGCCTTAATGTGGTCTCAGTTCCTACGTCTGCTCCACTGTTTTCTGAGGCATATTAAGGCTATGCTCCCACTACATACTAACAACTGCAGTAAACTTAGTAAACACCATTGTTTAACGCTAGATCACGGACGTTTTTGTAAAACTACAGCCCTAATGAATGAACGTGAACATTAATTCCGGCTGTGGTTTTATAACGGATGTTTTTTGCAATCATTTTTACGTAGTGGGAACATAGCCTAACTATGCAGTAAACAGAGTGTATCCCCATTGCTGATAGTTTTAATAATATAGAAATCCAGGAACACACAACTTTTTTATCGTGTTTTTTGGCTCACAGCCCAGATTTTATATCACATATAAGTGACCTAACATGGAGGTTGCAGTCACTTAAGAAGTGCTGTGGAGAATACTCTTTGTGGAGAATTGTCAGGTCACTGTTTGCCAAAAGAAGCAATCTTCCTTCTCCCACTCATATTTATGTATGCAGATATGTAGGGACGACCTGTTCTCTGTGCATAAATGCATAATAAGGCAGTGTCTGTATTAACTGTTGGTTATCACCAGGATGAGCAGCTTACTTGTTATCACAGGTTTTTGTTCTTTTTACGTTGTCAGTGTTGCTGTTTATTTCATGCTGTCTTATCGTTTTTACATGAACAAGGACTATTAAAACAGGAGACGTGTTGTGTGTTAGGCACTGTTCCTATTAGGTTTTGGGTGTACATTGCAATGCCATATTTTGTGTTCTTATACAGTTGTAAAAAATGTGCCCTGAGGAATATCTCACAGAAACAAGTATATTTCCCTTTCATTACAAAAGAAAATAAATTGTGTGCGACATAGTTGGTAATTTAACCCATTTAACTGACAGAAAATGTGGGTGCTGTTACCTGCTTTTCATTTGTCACATTCATAGCCATGAAATTTAGTAATTTACAAGACAAACAGTTGTTTTTAACCTCTGAACGACCCCTAGGCCCTCACCCTCAATGGCAGGCCGCTGTGATTGCATGGGGGCCCGTCATTAACCCCTTAAATGCCGCCATTGTGTTTAAGTGTAAGTGAAAGGAGCATAGAATAACCTATAGAATAAAGATAAAATGTCAGTTATAAAGTGCATTATGTAAACGCCGAATCCCCCCCCCCCCCACCCCAAACTTAATAATATTGCATTGCATTATTTGTCCCAAATTCACCCCATAAATGATATTTTGGGGGTTCCGTTATTAATTTTATGGTAGATTGAAAGGCTGTATTACAAAGTACACCTGTTCCTGAAAAAACACAAGACCTCACATGGCCCTGTAGATGGAAAACTAAAAGAGTTCTAGCTTTAGAAGGCAAGGAGGAAAAAGCAAAAATGCAAAAATGTAAATTGTTGCGGTCCTTAACCCCTTCAAGTCTAAGCCTATTTGGGCCTTAATGACCAGGCTCATTTTTCAAAATCTGACCTGTCTCACTTTATGCGCTTATAGCTCAGTGATGCTTTAACGTATGCTAGCGATTGGCACTTTATATTAGTGGCAAAATTTGGTCACTACTTTGTTTGTTTTTTGTGAAACACATAAAAAAATTATGAAAAATTTAAAAAATTAGAATTTTATGAACTTTGAAATTCTCTGCTTCTAAAAAAAGAAAGTCGTATCACATAAATAAGTTACTAAGTCACATTACCAATATGTCCTCTTTATTCTGGCTTCATTTCATAAACATATTTTACTTTTTTAGGGTGTTATGGGGCTTAGAAATTTATCAGCAAATTACCCCATTTTCGTGAAAGTTTCCAAAACTGATTTTTTTAGGGACCAGTTTTTTTAAGTTGATTTAGGAGGCTTGTGTACTGGAAACCCCCATAAGTGACCCCATTTTGGAAACTACACACCTTAAAGGGGCTGGAGCAAAGTATTCACCTTAGGCTGTAAAAAAATGGAAAATTTAAATTTTCCAATGATATATACATTTAGATTAAAGTTTCTCATTTTCAAAAGGAATATTAGAGAACCCTAAAATTTGTAACACAGATTCTCCTGAGTACAACGGTACCCCATATGTGGGCATAAACCACTGTATGGGCACACAGCAGGCCTCAGAAGGGAAGGAGCGCCAATTAGCTTTTCCAATGCAGATTTTGCTGAAGAAGTTTCTGAGCGCCAGGTGCGTTTGCAGAGACCCTGTAGTGTCAGCAGAATAGAACCCCCCCAAAAGTCATCCCATTTTGGAAAGTACACCCCTCAAAAAATTCATCTTGGGGTAGGATGACCACTTTGGCCCCACAGGTATTAGAGGAAAGTATTCAAAATTAGACAGTAAAAATGAAAAACTTGAATTTTTCCAATATGTTCCTTTAGTTTGAAATTTCTCAATTTCACGAGGAACAAAATAAAAAAAGCACCCAAAAATCTGTAAGGCAGGTTCTCCTGAATAAAAAGGTACCCCATATGTGGGCATAAACCACTGTATGGGCACACAGCCGGGCCCAGAAGGGAAGGAGCGCCAATTAGCTTTTCCAATGCAGATTTTGCTGAAGAAGTTTCTGAACGCCAGGTGCGTTTGCAGTGCCCCTGTAGTGCCAGCAGAGTAAAATCCCTCCATAAGTCACCCCATTTAGGAAAGTGCACCCCTCAGAGAATACATTTTGGGGTGTGGTGAGTATTTTGACCCCACAGGTATTACAGGAAAGTATTCAAAATTAGACAGTAAAAATGAAAAACTCGAATTTTTCCAATAATATGTTCATTTAGTTTGAAATCTCTCAATTTCACGAGGAGCAAGAGAGAAAGTTCCCCTCAAAATCTGTAACGCAGGTTCTCCTGAGTAGAACGGTAGCCCATATGTGGGCATAAACCACTGTATGGGCACAAAGCAGGGCTCAGAAGGAAAGGAGCGCCAATTAGCATTTTCAGTGCAGATTTTGCTGAAGAAGTTTCTGAGTGCCAGCTGCGTTTGCAAGGCCCCTGTAGTGCCAGTGGAGTGAACATCCCCCCCATAAGTCACCCCATTTGGAACGTACACCCCTCAAAGAATTCATCTTGGGGTGTGGTGAGCATTTTGACCCCACAGGTATTAGAGGAAAGTATTCAAAGTTGGCCAGTAAAAATAAAAACTCAAATTTTTCCAATAATATGTTGGTTTAGTTTGAAATTTCTAAATTTCACAAGAAACAGGCGAAAAAATGTACCCCAAAATCTGTAACACAGGTTCTCCTGAGTACAACGGTACCCCATATGTGGGCATTCACCACTGTATGGGCACACAGCAGGGCTCAGAAGGGAAGAAACGCCAATTTGCTGGAGCAAAACCGCAGCTAATAAAAGTTATTAGAATAGCACAGTTACTAAAACAAAATAAAAAAAATGAGATTACAGGTAATGCGGGGTGGTTACGGACAGTCTGGGGTGGTTCCGGGTAATCTGGAGGTAGTTACGGGCAACCTGGGGTGGTTACAGGTAATCTGGGGTGGATACGGACAACCTGGGGTGGTCACGGTCAACATGGGGTGGTCACGGGCAACCTGGGGTGGTCACGGGCAACCTGGGGTGGTCAATGGGCAACCTGGGGTGGTTGCGGGCGACGTGAGGTGGATACGGACAACCTGCTGTGGTTACAGACAACCTGCTGCGGTTACAAGCAACCTGGGGTGGTAACGGGCAACGTGGGGTGGTTACGGGCAACCTCTGGTGGTTACAGGCAACGTGGGGTGGTTACGGGCAACGTGGGGTGGATACGGACAACCTGCTGTGGTTACAGGCAACCTGCGGTGGTTACACACAATCTAGGGTGGTTACAGGCAACCTGGGGTGGTTACGGGCAACGTGGGGTTGATTACGGACAATCTGGGGTGGTTACTGACAATCTGGGGTGGTTACGGACAATCTAGGGTGGTTACGGACAATCTGGGGGGGTTACGGATAAACTGAGGTAATCTGAGGTGGGTACCTGTAATCTGGCATGGTTACGGGCAATCTGGAGGGGGTCATTGGCAATTTGGGGTGGTTAGAGGCAACGTGCAGGAGTCAGAGGCAATGTGCAGAGGTCAAAGGCGACGTGCGGTGGTTGCGTGCAATCTGGGGGGGTTACATTTAATCTGGCATGATTACGGGCAACCTGGGGTGGTTATGCGTAACCTGGGGTGGTTACGGGCAACCTGGGTTGGTTACGGACAAACTGAAGTGCTTATAGGTAATCTGGGGTGGGTACATGTAATTTGGGGTGATTACGGACAATCTGGAGCGGGTCACTGGCAACGTGTGGTGGTTACGGGCAACGTGCGGTTGTTACGTGTAATCTGGGGGGTTACGTGCAATCTGGCGTGATTACGGACAACCTGGGGCGGTTTTGGGCAACCTGCGGTGGTTACAGGTAATCTGGGGGGGTTAGGGGTAATTTGGGAGTAAACTGCAATTATTACTATAATAAGTGTGTGTGTATGTTTGTCACTTTTTGTACTTTACACATTCATTTTCACTCTATTACTATGATTACTGTGATATTTTCTATCACAGTAATCATGGTTCAGTGAAAGAGACCAAATTGGTCTCTGTCACTTTAAATTTTTAGAGTTGGCTGCTTCTGGAGCGCATGCGCACATCAGAAGCAGCCTGGACACCGAGGAGAAAGGACCTCCCAGGATCAGGTGAGTATAATGGGAAGGGGGTTGACTGGGGGAGACTGGGGGGGGGGGGGGCGGACACTGACACTTTTTATCCCCTGTCACCAATCATTTATGGTGGCAGGGCACATGGCACAAGCGATCAGCGGTATATAGTCAGGCCTGTATTTAGAGTTCATGCTGCCCTAGGCACTTTGCACGCTGAGGGCCCCCCCCTTACTGTACATGCATGGTATATACCCTGGCACTTGGGTGATGCTCCGCTTAACGCCTGCTGTTCTCATCAAACAGACGTGATGGAGGAAGGAAGGAGGCCGGGGACGTCTTAGTTTGGGGACCGGTTCTGTCCAGTGTTGGACTGGGGTACCTGGGGCCCACCAATATAGAACCAGTGAGACATGACATGCTGACCCGCTCCTTTCCCTGAATTCATCTGTATCTGTGACAAATCTCAGAACACCCTCCATTTATACAGCTCTCAGGGTATGCTGGGAGTTGTAGTCTCTGAGAGGACAACCCTGTAACAAATCACTGTGTGCAGAGGCTCCTGGTGGCTGCAATCTGTGGGTGACAACCATCAGCCCTGAAGGTCCAGCAATACATCTGTCTACAGCGGCAGCTACCAGAGGATTGTACTACTTTACTACAACTCCCAGCATATCCTGAGGGCTGCAGACTGAAGTAAATGCTGGGAGTTGTAGTGCCAGCAGCTGTTGTAGTTTGGTCCTATACACTGGACGCTTTGTGGCATAAAAGAATACATACTGTAGATCTGTGGGGGCTCAGTGCAGGGAAGTGACCCCAGAACAATAGGGGATAGGGGGAGATGTTTTTGTTCTATCCCTATTAGTGATGTTCTGGGGTCACTTTCCTACACTGAGCCCCCACAGATCTATGTATACTTATATGCCACAAAGCATCCAGTGTATGATGCACCTAGGACCCAACTACAGCAGCTGCAGGCACTATAACTCCCAGCATATCCTGAGGGCTGCAGACTGTTCTGGGAGTTGTAGTGCCTGCAGCTGTTGTAGTTGGGTCCTGGAGGCGTTGTGGGAGATCAGAATACATAGATCTGTGGGGGCTCAGTGTAGGGAAGTGACCCCAGAACATCACTAATAGGGGATAGAACAAAAACATCTCCCCCTATCCCCTATTAGTGCTGTTCTGGGGTCACTTCCCTACACTAAGCCCACACAGATCTGTGTATTCTGATCTCCCACAAAGCATCCAGTGTATAATGCACCTAGGACCCAACTACAACAGCTGCAGGCACTACAACTCCCAGCATGTACTGACAGTCTGCAGCCCTCAGGATATGCTGGGAGTTGTAGTGCGTGCAGCTCTTGTAGTTGGGTCCAGTGGTGGATTAAATGTACCCTGGGCCCCGGGCTGTCCACCCAACCTGCCCCCCCCGGTCAATCCGCCCACATTGTAATCCACTACTGCACCCCCCCCATGCTGTCCCCAATAAACATAATGTTTGGTCCCTTGCTGCACAGAGGATGTCAGGAGAGGAGGGGGCTGATCTTATAGGGGAGGTCCCAGCAGCACAGAGGATGTCAGGAGAGGAGGGTGCTAATTCTATAGGAGAGGTCCCAGCAGCACAGAGGATGTCAGGAGAGGAGTGTGCTAATCCTATAGGAGAAGTCCCAGCAGCACAGAGGATGCCAGGAGAGGAGGGTGCTGATCTATAGGGGAGGTCACAGCAGCACAGAGTATGTCAGGAGAAGAGGGTGCTGATCCTATAGGAGAGGGCACAGTGTCACATTAGCACAGAGGATGTCAGGAGAGGAGGGTGCTGATCTATAGGAGAGGTCCGAGCAGCACAGAGGTTGTCAGGAGAGGAGGGGGCTGATCTTATAGGGGAGGTCACAGCAGCACAGATAATATCAGGAGAGGAGGGGGCTGATCTTATAGGAGAGGTCACAGCAGCACAGAGGATGTCAGGAGAGGAGGGTGCTGATCTTATAGGAGATGGTCCCCCTCTTCCTCCCTTATAGATGTTCCCCCTCTTCCCCCCTTATAGATGGTCCCCCTCTTCCCCCCTTATAGATGGTCCCCCTCTCCCCCGTCCCTTAGAGATGGTCCCTCTCTCCCCCCTCCCTTATAGATGGTCCCCCTCTTCCTTCCTTATAGATGGCCCCCCTCACCCCCCTCCCTTATAGATGGTCCCCCTCTTCCCCCTCCTTTATAGATGGTCCCCCTCTTCCCCTTCTTTAAAGATGGTCCTCCTCTCCCCCCTCCCTTATAGATGGTCCCCCTCTCCCCCGTCCCTTATAGATGGTCCCCCCTCTCCCCCCTCCTTTATAGATGGTCCCCCTCTCCCCCTCCCTTTTAGATGGTCCCCCTCTCCCCCTCCCTTTTAGATGGTCCCCCTCTTCCCCCCCTTATAGATGGTCCCCTCTCCCCCCCCCCTTAAAGATGGTCCCCCTCTTCCCCTCCTTTAAAGATGGTCCCCCTCTCCCCCCTCCCTTATAGATGGTCCCCCTCTCCCTTATAGATGGTCCCCCTCTTCCCCCCCCCTTATAGATGGTCCCCTCTTCCCCCCCCCTTAAAGATGGTCCCCCTCTTCCCCTCCTTTAAAGATGGTCCCCCTCTCCCCCCTCCCTTATAGATGGTCCCCCTCTCTCTTCCCCCCTGCACAGCAGATAAAACGAAAAAACAAAAACAAAAAAACAACACAACTCACCTGCCGTCCGTTCCCCGGTCGAGCCTCTCGCCTCCTGGTCCTGCAGCTGTTCCCAGCTGATGTGCGGCTGCCGGGGTTGTCCCGTCCTATCCCCGGCAGCGCGCGCATCAGAGAGCTCCCCGTGCGCCGGAAGTCACAGCCCACGGGGAGCTCACAGCGCACCGGGAGCTCTCTGATGCGCGACTTATTTAATCTCCCCCCGCCGTGGATTCACGGTGGGGGGAGATGAAATGCGGCGCCGGCCCATTAGTGACCGCCGTATCTGCGGTCACTAAGGGGTTAAGTGCCGAGATCTGAGCTCAGTTGTGGCGAGTGCCCGGCTATCACTGACAGCCGGGCCCCGCCGGGTATCTTGAATTCCCTGGAAGATCCTGCCCGCAGATTCCCGGGATCGCAAATATGCACCCGGGATCGCAGGCATAGTAATTGAGCGAATATGCCGTGAGACCAAAAGTCCGACGGTTCGCTCATCCCCAATGCTGAGCTGTCATTTCCTGTCAAAATGGCATATCAGGGGAAGTTGTGAAAAAGAGGACTGCGGTGTAGCAGGGTAGGTAAGTATATAGACCTGTAATGTCCCATACAGCACTGGCAGAATCATAGGTTAGCAGTGTACTAAAGACAACTCCTTTAAGGTAGGTGGTATGTGTCACAGTCAATCTATTTAACTGGACTTATTAGCTCTACTTTAAGATGACATGGACAGATAGCCTTATGTAAATGGTCAAACCTTACAAGATCTTACCTTTTAAGCTTAAAAGGAAACTTGATTCTTAAAATGCATTGTAATAGAGGATGCAGTAGCTTTGCTTTCTAGATGTAGATAAGGAAGCATAACTTCAGGTTGAGCAGCTTCCGATGAATACACATGATCTTTTTTATATCTTGCTTTTTGCTAATAAATAGAGATGAGCGAACCTGGAGCATGCTCGAGTTGATCCGAACCCGAACTTTCGGCATTTAATTAGCGGTGGCTGCTGAACTTGGATAAAGCCCTAAGGCTATGTGGAAATCATGGATATAGTTATTGGCTGTTTCCATGTTTTCCAGACAACCTTAGAGCTTTATCCAAGTTCAGTAGCCACCGCTAATCAAATACCGAGCGTTCGGGTTCGGATCGACTCGCACCCGAACCCTGTTCGCTCATCTCTAATAATAAACATTTTCTGTAAAATAAAAGAAGGATGTACTTTACCTAATTACTGTGAACTGACTTGATCCCATTACCTACTTTTCTATTTCATTCACATTATCCTGGCAAAATCTCTTCTGGAATAATATTTTGTTTCTACTTGAAAAGAGGAAGCTATACACCTTTAATATCTGTTGGTCTACCGTCATCTTTCCCGTCCTCCCTATACACAAGAACATTTGGCATCAAGTAGTAGATGCGTCTAACCTGCTGATAGTTCCCCTAAAGAGTTTGTCCACATGTACAGGCTCGCAGCGTAAATCTTGCTGCGAGTCTGTCAGGTCTTGGCAGGTCCCTTTCACTACATACTCGCAGCGGTCTGAATGACCGTTGCGTGTATGTAATTCTGCCGGCCCCTTAACCACTTCGGCTCCCGCCCCGCTGTGTCTGTATATACATTACCTCTCCTCGCTGGACGGGGTCCTGGCGTCCTGCTCTGCTGCCCGGCCAATCAGTGTGTTGCCCATGCGCAGCCACTGATTGGCTGGGCGGGAGAGCAGGACAGCGGGACTCCGTGCAGCGAGGACAGGTAATGTATATACAGATACAGCCGGGCAGGAGCCAAAGGGGTTAAGGGGCTGGCAGAATTACATATACACAGCGGTCGTTCAGACTGCTGCGTATATACATTACCTGTCCTCGCTGCACGCCGAAAGGGACCTGCCAGGACCTCACATACTCGCAGCGAGATTTACGCTGCCAGTCTGTACGTGTGGACAGACCCTTGACAAGCATTTTAATGGACTGCAGAGTAGACTGTAGAGTGCTGCCTGAAGGCAAAAAGCACCAGGACATCATGCATGGCTCCTGGAGCAATAGGCCTAACAGCCCCAGGTCTCCCCCCAATAAAATTCCTGGCTGCACCCTCGGCCCTAAGGAATGTGCCCCAATGGCTCTCCCTGTAGTTCAGCTTTCATCACAATACAGTTTGCCGTGCTATGATAGTCAAGAAGAGTAGATGGTATTTTTGTTTTATTAATATCTATAAGTGGATTTCTGACTTGCTATAATAAAATGGCAAAAGTCAGATCAACATGAAAAATATTAAGTGTTCTACTCCCCATCCCCAAATAAACTAGTGCATCTATAAGGTCTAGGCACTCTATAACCTTACAAAAAAAATTAATTTAATTAGAAAATTAAAATTTAAAATTTGAGCCTCACTTCCATCAAAAAATCCCATTATATCGTACAGTCTATATGTAATGCTTAAAAGTATTGTTAGCCCCTCGGCCCTCCACTATGTGTTTTTCATTAATGTGTACCAGCAGGAAAACCTTTTCATGCTATGAACTGTCCCATTTTCTCAGCATAAACAGATTTTCTACACAGGAGGAGTCATTAAGGTCACAATGACTGACAGAAAAGTTGTAAAATTGCAAATGATGTCAAAACTGTACTTGTTACTGCATTAGCATTATGCAATGAAATATAGGTGTGTGCTACAACAAATACTGATTATAAGTAATTACTTTGTATGCCAGGACTCTTGGGTAAAGGGCATGATCTAATATTAGAAGATTGGGAGTTATATTAGGAGGCTTTATTTCAAGGGGTTATCCAGCGAAAATCTTTTTCTTTCAAATCAACTGGTCTGTCTTGGTTTTCTATGAATCCCCATAGAAAACCTGTCCTGCTCTGGACAGTTCCTGTCTCGGCCAGAGATGTCAGTAGAGAGCAGTGTGTCAGACTGAAAATAAAACATTTCCTGCATGACATATAGTAGCTGATAAGCACTGAAAGACTTGAAATTTTTAATAGAAGTAAATTACAAATCTATATAACTTTCTGACACCAGTCGATTTGAAAGAAAAAGATTTTCTCTGGACAACCTCTTTAATTATCAGTTTACACTTTGCATTTTGTAGCAAGATCTGTCTATGCCCCCTTATCTGAGGGCTATGCAGCTTAGGGGGTGGGGAAATATTGGACTCACATAGTTTTTGATTACGTCAACTAGTATTTTCATGTAGATGTATATTGTCCAAACTGCTTCCCCTGTCCAATACAGTGGAATATTTTCCAAGTAATACCATCTATATCCTAGAGTGGGTATTCTTATAAATGAGTTCCCCCCCCCCCCCCCCCCAGTAAGAGACACATGACAGAGGCGTGACTTAAAAAGATTGGGCCTTATAACAAATTTTTAAATGCCCTTTCCCAACATCATTTAGCAATTTTAATTTATGGGTTGGTTTAATTGCGACAATACCAAAAATGGCAGAAAAATTGTTTTTATTTCAAGAGCCATAACTCTTTCACTATTCTGTTGATGGGACTGTGTACAGTTTTTTTTGTTGGTGCAAATTGATTATTTTTGGGACTCAAAAGAGGAATGGCCTTGGGCCTAAACACATGTGAATCGGGCTGCGGGGCTTTGAAATGTGCTTCACTCCATGCCACTCCACCCCAGGTGCTGGGAAAAAAGGATCCCATCCTTGGAAACTTCGCCCAGTTTCCCAGGTCTGGATCCATCTTTTTTCTAGCACCTGGGGAGGAGCAGCATGGAGCGGAGCACACTTCAAAGTGATTTGCTTTGTTCCTACTGTAAATTCACTCATCCCAAGTGTTCAATACCATGTCTATTCAAAGCACATAAAAACTGGGTCCTCCATATGGGCAACCACTCTTTGTTTTCTATACCCTACTTGGATAAGGTTCTCAAGATTACTGAACTTGCATTATTCCAGAGATCTACCTTCTTGAAAACAACTGAATCAGTGCTGGACAGGACAGGAGATACCATAACTGCCATCCACCAATGAAACTTAGGTGATGCTCTGTAACTCTATAGTTATATTTTTGCCGACACTCCCCTGCTTAAGATTACACTTAAAGTCTACATTCACACAATGTAAAAAATTGAGAAAAGGCGGCCGGTTTTAATATTTTGATATTTTTGCTGCAGCTTGAATGACTGCAATGGCAATGCATTGAAGTCAATGGGAAGACAAACGTCCAATGCACACAATGCATTAAATAACAGACATTTTTACCACGGACATCAAAATAATGAACATGATCATTATTTTCGGACGTCTTTTGCAATCAGTTGTCACGGCCGCGGCGGCGTCCCGTGCTCCGGGCCGCCGCCGCGACTCCCCACTGCCCCATGCAGCAGCCGGTGTCCGTAGGCAGGGACCCGGCGCTGCTGTTACTTCGGCCCCGGGGGGCGCCTTACCTCTCCACGCTCCTGTCCGTCGCTGTGCCGGCCGGCGCGCGCGTCCCCGCCTCCTAGGGCGCGCGCGCGCCGGCTGTCTCAGATTTAAAGGGGCAGTGCTCTCCTAATTGGTCCATGTGCACTATCACTCCCTATAAATTCCAGCCCTGCCCCACTACAGGTGTTGGAGCCTCTACATGCTTCCCATAGCGTTTGGCCCAGCTCCCTGTTGTTCCTGATTCCTGTCCACTACCTGGTCCCTAGTCCTTGTTCCTGGTTCCTGCTTCCCCGTTACTCTATTGCTCCTGTCTTCAGCCTGTCTCCTGCGGTCACGACTACAGACCTCTGCCACTACCATCTCCTGCCTACTGCTCCTGCCACGCCTCGCCTGCCATCACCAGCAACCAAGCCAGGGGTAGCGACCTGGGGGTCGCCTGCCGCAGCAAGTCCATCCCGCCTTGCGGCGGGCTCTGGTGAAAACCAGCGGCCCCTTAGACTCCGCTCCCTGGTGAGGTTAGTGCCATCGCTGGTGACGGTCCAGTGGATCCACTACAGGCGTTACAGTAGGCTCCAACCATGGATCCCGGCGAGGTGCCTGATCTCCGTGACGTCGCCAGAGTGGTCGCGCAACAGGCTCAACAAATCCAGCAACAGTCGCAGCAAATCCAGCAATTGACTGCCGCCCTACAGCAGCATGCTACAGCCCAGCGCTCACCACCACCAGCAGCCACCTCGAGACTTCAACTGGCCCTCTCGACTAAATATGGAGGCGATCCCAAGTTGTGCAGGGGATTCCTGGCTCAGTGCACCATGCATATTGAACTTTTAAGTAGTCAGTTTCCCACCGAGCGCTCTAAAGTGGCTTTCATCATCAGCCTATTGGAGGGTAGAGCTCTGGCCTGGGCCACGCCGCTGTGGGACCGAGATGACCCTGTTGCTGCCAATCTCCGAACCTTCCTGGCCGAGTTTCGCTCCGTCTTTGAGGAACCTGCCCGTGCTACTTCAGCTGAGACAGCTCTCCTCAACCTCTCTCAAGGGAGCTCCTCTGTTGGTGACTATGCCATCCAGTTCCGCACCCTGGCAGCTGAATTGGACTGGAACGAGGCCGCCCTATTAGCCACCTTCAAGAAGGGCCTTTCCACTCGAGTGAAAGATGTGCTCGCTGCCCGAGACCTTCCTACCTCCTTGAACGAACTCATTCTACTGGCTACCAGAGTCGACACCAGGTTTTCCGAGAGAGAGGAGGAGGTCCGACAAGAACGGCGTCTGAGTCTGCCCCGTCGCCATCCTCGGTTGGCACTGGTATTCCAAAATCCCGTTGCTCCTATGCCCCAGTCGTCTCCAGAAGTTCCTATGCAGGTGGATCGAGCTCGCTTGACGACTGAAGAAAGGGCCCGTCGACTAGAGCTGAATCTCTGCCTATACTGCGGTGGCGCTGATCACTTTCGGCAGAGATGTCCCCAACGTCCTCAGCGTCCGGGAAACGCTCGCACCTAGGTCCAGTGGGAGAGGTCTCCCTAGGTGTGAATGCCACCTCTCCAAGATTGACTATGCCAGTCTCCATCCAGACACCCTCAGGGCAAGTTCTCCAGACTACTGCTCTCATCGACTCTGGCGCTGCTGGCAGTTTCATTTCTGCTTCGTTGGTCCAAAGATGGCGGCTACCCGTGATACCGCTAGCCCAACCCCGGTCTATCTCTTCGATCACGGGCGAGATTCTTACCGAAGCTGTGCACTGCCAGACTGAACCCCTAGTCCTCCAGGTGGGCGCCTTACATCAGGAGAGGATCTCCTTCTACGTCTTGCGCCATTCCTCTTCCGCCATCTTGCTGGGTCTTCCTTGGCTGCAATTACATACCCCTAAGCTGGACTGGAGAACTGGGGAGGTTCTCAGCTGGGGCCAGGACTGTCCAAATAGGTGTCTGAGACCTCCTCAACCCAAGTGCTCTACGAGGTCACCTGCTAATGCCAAGCCTTTGTCTGGTCTACCGCACGAATACCAAGACTTTATTGATGTCTTCTCGGCCAAGGAGGCAGACTCTCTACCACCTCAGCGGTCCTATGATTGCCCTATAGACCTTCTTCCTGGAACTTCTCCCCCACGTGGTCAAGTATACCCTCTCTCTGTGCCCGAGACGGAAGCCATGTCCTCCTACATCCGGGAGAACTTACAGAAGGGCTTCATCCGTAAATCCACGTCTCCCGCTGGCGCTGGATTTTTCTTTGTGCAGAAGAAGGACGGTTCCCTCCGCCCATGCATAGACTACCGGGGCTTAAATAAGGTGACTGTCAAGAACCGCTATCCTCTTCCGCTAATCCCAGAACTATTCGACCGTCTCCGTGGAGCTAGGATCTTCTCCAAGTTGGATCTCAGGGGAGCGTATAACCTGATCCGTATTCGTGAAGGAGACGAATGGAAGACCGCTTTCAACACCAGAGATGGGCACTACGAATATCTGGTCATGCCATTCGGCCTATGCAACGCCCCAGCGGTCTTCCAGGAATTTGTGAATGATTTATTCCGCGATCCCCTCTATGTCTGCGTCATTGTCTATCTTGACGACATCCTGGTCTTCTCCCACGACCAGCAGACCCACGTGTCCCATGTACGACAGGTTCTACGGAGACTACGGGCCAACCGTTTGTATGCCAAGCTGGAGAAGTGCGTTTTCCATCAGCGCAGCCTGCCGTTTCTTGGATACATTGTCTCCGACCAGGGCCTACAGATGGATCCTGCCAAGCTCTCAGCTGTTCTCCAGTGGCCTCGTCCTGAGGGACTTAGAGCTATCCAACGATTCCTTGGATTTGCCAACTACTATCGGCAATTCATCCCTCACTTCTCTACCCTGGTTACACCCATAGTGGCTCTCACAAAGAAGAAGGCGGATCCTAGACGCTGGCCTCCCGAGGCCGAACATGCCTTCAATAGCCTAAAGTCTGCCTTTGCCTCCGCTCCTGCTCTAGTTCGCCCGGATATCTCCAAGCCGTTTTCTCTTGAAGTTGATACTTCCTCTGTGGGCGCCGGAGCAGTCCTCTCGCAAAGGGACACATCAGGCAAGACCAGAACCTGCGGGTTCTTTTCTAAGACTTTTTCCCCTGCCGAGAGGAACTATACTATAGGAGATCGGGAACTCCTGGCTATTAAGCTGGCACTGGAGGAGTGGCGTCATCTCCTAGAGGGGGCTAAACATCCCGTTAACATCTACACGGACCACAAGAACCTCCTCTACCTCCAATCGGCTCAACGCCTCAATCCCCGGCAGGCCAGGTGGTCCCTCTTCTTCTCTCGGTTCAACTTCACCATTCATTTCCGTCCAGCCGAGAAGAATATCAAGGCTGATGCGTTATCCCGAGCATCCGATGTTATGGGGCAAGAGGAATCTCCTCGACACATAATACCTCCCGATCGCCTAGTACCAGTTGCCACTTCTACTCTGCAGCAGTTGCCTCCCGGTAAGACTTATGTGCGCCCCGCACTCCGTAAACGCATCTTGAAATGGGGTCATTCCTCTATGGTGGCCGGGCATCCGGGAGTTCTAAAGACCGGGCAACTGATCTCCCGCCACTACTGGTGGCCTAGCCTACTCCAGGATGTCAAAGACTTTGTGGCGTCCTGTACCATCTGTGCCAGAAACAAGTCCTCTCATCAAAGACCTGCCGGCCTACTTCAGCCCTTGCCAGTTCCAGACCGCCCCTGGTGTCATATAGGCATGGACTTTGTTACAGACTTACCTCCATCTGCGGGTAACACAGTCATCTGGGTTGTCACGGACCGCTTCTCCAAGATGTCCCACTTCGTGGCTCTTCCTGGATTACCATCAGCCCCTCGCCTGGCCCAGCTGTTCTTTCAGCATATCTTCCGCCTCCATGGTCTTCCTCTTCATATAGTCTCTGACAGAGGCTCACAATTTGTCTCCAGATTCTGGCGTGCTCTCTGCTCTCAACTCCAAGTGAAGCTGGACTTCTCTTCGGCCTATCATCCCCAGACCAATGGGCAAGTGGAGAGGGTCAATCAGGTCCTTGGCAATTATCTTCGACATTTTGTCTCCGCTCGCCAGGACAACTGGTCCAGTCTGCTTCCTTGGGCAGAGTTTTCCTACAATCATCTGGACTCGAGCTCCACAGGCAAGTCACCCTTCTATGTGGTCTATGGACATCACCCTCGTCCTCCTCTGCCTCTCTCTCCATCCTCTGAGGTCCCAGCCGTGGAGGAGTTGTTATCTGACTTGCAGTCAATCTGGGAACAGACTCGACAATCTCTGCTCAAGGCATCTGTCCCCATGAAGGACCAGGCGGATAAGAGAAGAAGACCCGCCATGAATTTTCTCCCTGGTGACAAAGTCTGGCTCTCGGCCAAATATGTCCGACTCAAGATTCCCAGCTACAAGTTGGGTCCTCGATTCCTCGGTCCTTTCTCGGTGCTAAAACGCCTCAACCCTGTCACCTACAAACTCCGCCTACCCCCTACGATGCGGATTCCAAACGCCTTCCATGTCTCCCTCTTAAAGCCAGTGGTCCTCAACCGGTTCTCCGATAAGGCTTCGCTCTCTGCTCCACAAGCCGTCTCTGATGACGTTTACATTGTCAAAGACATTCTGGCTATGAAAACTGTCAGAGGGAGACGATCCTTCCTAGTGGACTGGAAAGGATTTGGTCCTGAGGAGAGGTCCTGGGAACCCGAGGCTAACATCCTGGACCAAGACCTCATCAAGAGGTTCCTACAGGCCAGAAAGAGGGGGAGGCCAAAGGGGGGGGGGTACTGTCACGGCCGCGGCGGCGTCCCGTGCTCCGGGCCGCCGCTGCGACTCCCCACTGCCCCATGCAGCAGCCGGTGTCCGTAGGCAGGGACCCGGCGCTGCTGTCACTTCGGCCCCGGGGGGCGCCTTACCTCTCCACGCTCCTGTCCGTCGCTGTGCCGGCCGGCGCGCGCGTCCCCGCCTCCTAGGGCGCGCGCGCGCCGGCTGTCTCAGATTTAAAGGGGCAGTGCTCTCCTAATTGGTCCATGTGCACTATCACTCCCTATAAATTCCAGCCCTGCCCCACTACAGGTGTTGGAGCCTCTACATGCTTCCCATAGCGTTTGGCCCAGCTCCCTGTTGTTCCTGATTCCTGTCCACTACCTGGTCCCTAGTCCTTGTTCCTGGTTCCTGCTTCCCTGTTACTCTATTGCTCCTGTCTTCAGCCTGTCTCCTGCGGTCACGACTACAGACCTCTGCCACTACCATCTCCTGCCTACTGCTCCTGCCACGCCTCGCCTGCCATCACCAGCAACCAAGCCAGGGGTAGCGACCTGGGGGTCGCCTGCCGCAGCAAGTCCATCCCGTAGTACACAACGTAGGGTTAACGTAGTACACAAAGAAAGTGAAAGTGAAAAAGAGTACGAATTCGCCTTAGAAACTTTTGTATCTCTCAGAATAATGGGGGATTTGGGGTACTAGACCTCAAATTGTACTTTTATTCTGCCCAATTGCTTGTATGGGGGGAGGGAGAGAACGTCCCATTCCTACAGTGGGTGTTAAAGAGTGTAAAAGGAGAGGGGAGTGATATAATTGAGTGTTTGGAGTCAGGCCAGTTAGAGAATAAAGTATGGGACTGTTTCCCCACAGTCCGATTGTGGACTAAATGTTGGAGATCCTTGAAGAAGATATTTAGATTAACGGGGTCACTAAATAAAACTCTGTTGTGGGATAATCCTAATTTAGAAGAAGTTTATAAAATTAAGGATGTGCAAGAACTAAGAAAGGGGGGTATAAAAAGAATACAAGATGCCTTTGTAGGTGGAAATCTCCGAACCTGGCCAGAGCTGCAACGAGAATATAGCTTAAAAGGCACAAGTTGGCTTGAGTATGGGAGATTACAACACGCATATATGTCATCAAAAGAGAAGGGTCTATTCTTGGTGCAAGAATCTCCTGAAGTATTAAATTTATTGGGAATGGAAAATAAAAAAAAGGGGCTATCAAGAATTTACTCTAAAATGAGAGATTATGTATATAAAGATATGCCAATAAAAAGCCGGAATAAATGGGAAAGTGAACTGGGGAAATTCTCGGAGGAAGAATGGCACAGAATTATGCAAAATATTAAGTTTGTCTCTGTAAATAGTAACCACCAAATGGTACAGTTCAATATTGTAAATAGACTGTATTATACCCCCTCTTTCTTAGCTAAAATAAAAAAGAGAGATTCCCCCAAGTGTGTAAGATGTGAGGGAAGTCCGAGAGACTGGATGCACTTAATGTGGGATTGTCCAAAAATAAGAGAGTATTGGAGTGCAGTGATAGAGGAAATAGTAAAAGAAGTCAAATTTGAGGTACCCTTTACACCAGGTCTAGTGCTGTTAGGAGAGGATTCCCAAGTAAAAAAGAAGGAAGATAGAATACGATTAAATAAATTACTTTTTATAGCAAGATTGCAAGTGGTTAAAAATTGGATTTCCCCCAATATCCCGAGTGTGGCAAGCTGGAGAGAAGCATGCAGGTTATATGGAAGTTATGAAAAAGGAAGAGAAGGTAAATAGATAGACCCAGTCAACTAGGCAATAGAAAAGAGATATGGATGAAATTGTTTATGTTGAGTGTAATACTTAATTTATGTACTGTAATGGCATTTGCTCGGGGGGAGGGAGGGGTATCTGGGGAGGTAGGGAAAGTATTGGGTATATTTATATTTATGTTATTATGTATGAAGATAAATAAATAAAGATTTATATAAAAAAAAAAAAAAAGAAAGTGAAACCTCCAGAACAAGATGTTTGTTGTAGATATAGTCGGTTCCTCAATTAACTCAACTTTTGAATAAAAGGGTTTTTTGCACTTGGCGTTTGTAAACCAGACAACCCCTTTAAATGAATATATTTACTCTTCCATGCATATTAACATTCTAATTTGGCTAGACCCAGTAGGATGGATGACTCAGTGTACATATTACAATTTAACTACTTAGTCTGTTTCCTTATGTTCCTCATGAATTATAATGAGCATGCAGAACATGACAATATTAGGTTCAGGCATTTTTCCAGTGATTATTAGGGATCCTGAGGAAAAAAAAACGTATTCCTGTATTTCATGTTCACCCTTCCTGTACATTATGTTCAGTGATTAAGCAAGTTCTCATTACACCTTGTAGTTATATAAGCTCTAATTGACCTCTTTCCCTCCTCACTGAGGCATCCCTGGCGACTTTTTCACCCATAAACCGTAGAGGAAATCTAGACTCCACCCAGACTTTTCATAATTCAGCACAAAACAAGAAGTTAGATAAATGAAATATAATCTTTTCAGAGCACAATTGTACAGAATAAGAACTAGGTCGCCAATGGATGTAGGCTCAGCTACGCTCCCTGGGGACATTGGATCACATTATCTATTGAATTACTGCTCAGAGTGTTGCTTGGTTGGCTGATTAGAGTTCACAGATTGCAGACTGGAACTAAAAATCCTCTACAGCAGCATTTTTTTGTTCTGATGCAGAAACAACTTAATTCAGATGGGTTATTGACTTAATTAGCCAGAACATCTCACACACAAACAGTTATTTCATGTTTTTCCCTGTACCTGTATCTAAATCCATACGATTGCTACATTAACCCCATCACGTCAGCAATATGTATTCAGTGATCCCACAACTTACAATTACAAGATACAATATTTTCAGCATACAATGTTCCTTTCTGGACCATCGTAACTTAAGACCAGACCTTTCAATGTTACAGACAGTCCAGATCTGGGAAACATGTAAAAAAAAAACTAGCTGATCGACCAATGAAAGTGGCCATTTTACTGGTAAAATCCCAGTATTAGTGAAGTGCCTGCACTGGTTGGCTGTCTGGTATCTCCTCTGTACAGTACAGTGTGATACTTAATGTCAGTGGCGTTGCTAGGCATAATCATTCGGGGCCTAAGCCCCGAATGATTTCTACCTAGCCCCGAGAGTTATTTGCTGCCTCCACCGCCAGCGCCAAATTTGCAGCAACCGCAGACTCTGATCCCTGGCTCGACCCGCACCTCGGATTGGCCGCCCTCAGGTACCGCTCAGACACAGCTTCAGTGATGTCACTTGTGCATTGGATGCATCAGCTGGGGTAGGCGGGGTAGTGTGTGTGTGTGTGTGTGGGGGTCTGGTGAGGTTGTGGGGAAGTTTGGGGGGATGAGGGTCAGGTGGGGTAGTGTGTGTGGTGGGAGGTCAGGTGGGGTAGTGTGTGTTCGTGTGGGTCACGTGGGGTGGTGTGTGTGTGTGTGGGGGGGGTCAGGTGGTGTAGTATGCGTGTGTGTGGAGGGGGTCTGGTGAGGTTGTGTGTGTGTTTGTGTGGTAGTTTGTGGGGGGATGATGGTCAGGTGGGGTAGTGTGTGTATGTGTGGGGGGCATATGGGGTAGTATGTGTGTGGGGGGTCAGGTGGGGAAGTGTGTTTGTAGGGATGACGTTCAGGTTAATTGCAGGCAGGAGGGGAACTTAATTACTATGGTGGGTACATCAGGGGCATTATTACTATATGGGGGCACAGCAGGGGCATTATTACTATATAGGGGCACAGCAGGGGCGTTATTACTATATGGAGGGCACAGCAGGGGGGATTATTACTATATGGAGGGCACAGCAAGAGGCATTATTATTATATGGGGGCACAGCAGAGGGGATTATTACTATGTGGAGGGCACACTGGTGGCATTATTACTATATCAGACATGTCAAACTCAGGCCCTCCAGCTGTTTTAAAACTATAATTCCCAATATGCCTGGACAGCCAAAGTTAAATCTTTGGCTGTCCAGGCATAATGGGACTTGTAGTTTTAACACAGCTGGAGGACCTGAGTTTAAAATCCATGTACTATATGGAGGCACAGCGGGAGGCATTATTACTATATGGGGGCACAGCAGAGGGGATTATTACTATATGGAGGGCACAGCAGGGGACATTATTACTATATGGAGGGCACAGCAGGAGGTATTATTATTATTATATGAGGGCACAGCAGGGGCATTATTACTATATAGGGTGCACAGCAGGGGGCATGTTACAATGTGGTGTAACACAGCGGGGAGCATTATTACTACGGGGCACAACACTGGATATTTTTACTCTATGGGGTCACAGCAGAGGATCCTACATACAGGGGGCAATACACTTACCTATCTACTGACACCGAGCAGTGGAATTACTACTGTATGGGAGCCTATAGGGAAGGAACTTTAAGGAAAATTGCGGAGCCTAATATGTTTGGCTGGCAGGTTCTGAAGAGATGAATTATAGCTGGAAGAAATCATCATGGTGGCCTGTGCTGGATGAAGAGGAAAAGGGAAAGAGAACATCTCAGATCAAAGAAGACGTCAACTGTGAGTCACTTAATGAGGTTTTTGCATTTTGTAGAACACACGTATCAAACTCAGGCCCTCCAGCTGTTACAAAACTACAATTCCCATCATGCCTAAGCTAAAGCTTTGGCTGCCCAGGCATGATGGGATTTGTAGTTTTGCAACGGCTGGAGGGCCTGAGCTTGACCATCCTGTTGTAGACCGGTTGGGGATAAGAGTTAGGGCAGACCTCCCAGAGGCTGTGTGTACAGGGGGAGCTGTGAAGGAGCTGCTAGGGCAGTGGAGTGCACCACTACTGATGACAGTGACCCTGACAGGAGCCAAGGGCGGGTGGCTGCCTGTGTCTGCTTAGCAACAGATATTATGAGTGGCAGCAATAGACCTGGACTAATAGTGGTCAGTGGGCCAGGATTAGTTGCGTCTTTGGAACCAGATGAGATCCTGTGTGAGACCCCGTGTGATCTGTACCCTAAACCCTGAAAATGCTCCAGTCCTCTACATAGAAAGTAATTTAGAGTCTCTTGTAGCTCTTTCTGACTGTTGTATCTAAGAACATATTAGTTATCTGCTTATTTTCCTTAAAATTTACATTTTTTCTCACTTTGGGGGATTTAGAACCAATTACCAGTTTTCCATAGAGTTTTGGTCTCAACATACAATGGTCTCAACATACAATGGTCTGAACATACACTGGTCATCCTTGAACCAAATAATATGGTATGTTGAGGGACCACTGTATTTACGTTCCTGACAGTGAGGGGCTATTGATGTGTGCGGGATTGCTGCAGTGAGAGCAGTCCCGCACACATCAGTGTGTTCGGGACAAGAGATAATGACAGGCAGCTGCGATCCCGCAGTGACAGGACAAGCACCTGTCACTGACTGATCAGGGCGTTCTGTGTATAGAGTTCTCATGCAGGCTCTATGCACAGATCGCTAACACTTATCAATGTTATGCTATTGCATAGCATAGGTCAGTATATGCAATCTAATGATTGCATGTTTTTGAATAAAAGTGTTAAAAAAGTGTAATAAAAAAGTTTTTTAAAGTATTTAAAAAAACCCTTATAAACCTCCCAATAAAAGTTTAAAATACCTTCTTTCTCATTATAAAATAAAAATATGTTGAAAAAAATAAACATATTATATAGAATAGTCAGACTGGGTCATCAACCGAGAGGGCGAGCAAGGTACAAGGAGGGCAGACAAAGTCATAGTCACAAAATATGGGCAGAGGCCAGAACCA
Source organism: Dendropsophus ebraccatus (assembly GCF_027789765.1). Lineage (NCBI taxonomy): Eukaryota > Metazoa > Chordata > Amphibia > Anura > Hylidae > Dendropsophus > Dendropsophus ebraccatus. Next base: position 42,668,978 of record NC_091467.1, on the reverse strand, counting down.
AGGAGGCAGCGAGGTACAAAGTCAGAAAGAGAACAGTTGATAAACAATTACTAAGGTGGCAGGAATTAAGCAGTATTCAGACTGGTGCAGATGAAACATACAAATATCAATTTATGACAAAGAGCATAATCTTGGCCGTATACCACAAGCTGAGGACTGCGCTGAAGTCCTAATAGGTACAGTCATGACCCTCACTCAATGTTCCAGGTGTGGGTGGAAAATGGCCTATTACCATGCAGGTCTTGGTGTCACTTGGAATGTCACTGTCAATCTCCCACTCAACAAAGGAGTTGACGGTGACGGACATATGGTTTTCTGACAGGCTTTACAAGACCTTTTTGAATCTGCATCACACACAGAGCCAACTCCCATATTGCATGAACACACAGAAACAACATTAGTAGGTTCCGCAGAGGGACAATCCACATTATTACCACCCAACAGTACCTGTGTGCCTAGATAACTCTCCTGGTTGTCATCTGGACATTGATGATCTAGTTGCAGTAAACAGTAATGATGTTCTCTGCAATATAAGTGAAACAAACATTCTGTCGATAGATACAATTATGGGGATACCAATTTGATATTGTTTTCTGTATTTTTACTACTTTTTTTGTTTTTACATCTTTTTCTGAGTGAAAACACTTAAAGTGTCACTGTCGCTATAACTTTCAAATTCTAAATCAACCTTAGATGTGATATGAAGCAACTTTGCAATTTACATTTTTTTTTTTTATCATGCTGTAAAACAAAGCTGTACTTATTTGAAATCCAGGTTTAGTCTCCTAAAGCTTCTTAGTCTTTCTTGTGCTGGTTTAAGAGAAGATACTAAACAGGTAAAACCAGGTAAAACCCCCTCAAAGGACAAGGGGGCACTGACTCCGCCTGGAGAAAAAAAGGTTCAATCTCCGGAGGCGACAAGCCTTCTTTACCATGAGAACTGTGAATCTGTGGAACAGTCTACCGCAGGATCTGGTCACAGCAACAACAGTAGAGAGCTTCAAAACAGGGCTAGACAAGTTCTTAGAGCAAAATAATATAAATGCATATGTATAGAACCTATCACCCCTCCCCCTTTCCTGTATCCATCCCCTCCTTGGTTGAACTTGATGGACATGTGTCTTTTTTCAACCGTATTAACTATGTAACTATGTAACATGAATTCCGTCCAGTACAGAGAGTCACGGCTCAAAGTGTCCATCAATCACATGACTGCCTTCTCTGTCAATGTGCAGATGGCCTGAGAAACACGGGACTTCCTGTGTTTAAACTCTTTAAAAAAACAAAAGAGTCTTAACATAGGAAATGCCATGTTCTCATGATAACTAAAAAAAGAAAAAAAAAAAAAGAAAATTGAAAACTTGATTTATTTCACATCTACTGTTGATTTAGATTTTGAAAGTTATGACTACAGGTACACTTTAAATAATCTATCTCAAGACTACAACTTACTGATGCACATCCACATAATAGGTGGTAGGTGGTACATCGTAAGGAACGCCTAGAAAACTGGGATACAGCCTATGCCAATGGCTGTATCCCAGTTTTCCAGGCGTTCCTTACGATGTATCCACCCGCTGTACGGAGGGAGCAGGCAGCGGGAGTCTGATTCATACGAACCAGAAATCCGGCTGGTTCGCTCATCTCTAGTCACAAGAACAGAGTTCTCTATTTGAATAAAGCAGGGACTGTGTATGTGTACCACTCCATTAAAACTCTAGGGTTCTGACAAAGGTATCGGATAAGATAGTGGAGTCGAGTACAGCACTCAGCTATCTTGTGCAAGACCATAGTTTGTGAAGACCATATTATACAGCTCAATATTCTAGAGAGTGCCGACCTAGCAGATCAGCGCTCGCTTGCAGCGCCTATTACATGGCTTCACTATCGTTAACGATGTCCATGCATCCCTTGCGGTACCTTTCCATGCTTCCCAGTTTCCTTCTAGCTTTTCCCCACTGTCAGGAGCCACCACAGAAGCTTCTACACCCATCACACAGGCCGCTCAGCCAACTACTGACCAAGATGGGAAAGTTCCAGCAGGGGCTGCGGGGAGCAGGGAGAAGCTAGAAGCGGGGAGCCTGGACAGGTATGTATAAAATTTATTGTTATTTTTTTATACAGTCATCAGCCTCTATTACTCATAGTGATGCGCGGTCGGCAGCTAAAAAAATTTCAACATGCTAAAAGAAAACGATCAGCCGATAATCATTTCTTCGACTGATCGTTCCCTTTATTACATGAAGTGATAATCTGGCGAATTGGCCTTCTAATAGAGTCTTGAGTAAAACCATGGTCCAGTGTGCATACTGCTACTGTATTCAAAAAGGGGCATTGGGGATTCCCATTTTTGTAATCGGCCAGGGTCACAGTGGTCAGACTCCAACCAGTCCTCTGAATATGCCAGAAAATATAATATCGGAAAATCCTGTATAAATCCTTTATTTTAATGTTACCATATTGCCTATAATTTTTTTTTAGTGGCTGAGTTGTATATGGATTTGTTTTTTTGCAGGACCATTTTTTTTATTATTATCATTCTGGGGTACATAAGGGATTTTGATCAGTTTTTGTTTCATATTCTGAGGAGGCAAGATGTAGAAAAATGATGTAATTATTTTTCCTGGTTTACACTATGCAATGTAAATGATATGTCCCAATTTCTATAGTTTTTTTAAAGTTTTTTTTATGTTTCACTGCCTTTGCTCAATAAAATTAATAGATAAAAATATTAATTATATTCTGACAGTCATAACTTTTTTTTACTTTAATCTGTACTGCTGTGTACTATGTGCTATGCCTGTCAGTTTCTCACTGGCAGTTAGCCTGGGAGGCCCAGCCCCAGGCCTCCCCATACATGACAGGCCTAGAGGCCATGATATTGCCTCTGGCTGCCATAACAACCATCCATCCAATGTTGATAGGTGATGGGGAGCCCCCTCCTTCCGTCAACCTTGTAGATGCAGCGGTAACTATTGACTGCAGCATCTATGGGGTAAACTGTTGAGTGCCATCTGTGGCGGGAGTGTGGTAATTTACAGCCGCGTCCCATCATTGATCACATGGGCTCTGCTTTTGCACCAACAGAATGCCAGTGCCATACACATATTACCTGTACACGTATTACATGTATGGTGCAGGGGTTGAAGTGGTTGGTGTTTTCACTGATTTTATAGCTCTTGATCTTAATTATCTAATATTCCCTTGTGTTTAATTTTATTCTACAAAGCTGAGATTTTTGTTTCTAAGCTTTTTGAATCATCTGCCTCCAATTGTTGAATTCCTTGTGAATATACATATTTATAATTTTTGACAGCGATGGGTAGTAATGACTCATTTAGTTCTATAAATGTTTGAAGGTTGATTACGAAGCATGGAAGCCAGATGACGCGTGGAGCTACTCTGTTGTTCACCTTCCCTCAATGTCAGGCTTGGTTGTTTCCATGGAGATCCATATCAACGTTTTGCTCAGCACAAAAGCTAGTGATACGTATTAATGTTTCTATCTCTATGCTTATTATGGCTCTTGTAGATGAGGTCAATCAAATATTTAGCAAAAAAAAAAGCTGAACCATCTTGGCAACACTTTCACAAGTTACTAAATCACCTCCTAAGAGACTATGGGGACATTTACTATTGAGTCTAAAACGTTCAACCTTTCTACAGAGTGTTCATCTGTTTTTTTAAACAGCTGAATAGCACTAATTTAACAAAATTCATAAATTTGTGGGGAATACATAGACCATACATAGACCTGCAGTTTGTGTGACATTTTAGAAAGTTACAAACGATAAATTGGGTGCAAATCGCCGATTTTTGAATACTCAAAACAGGCATTAACCCCATAAGGACCCATGCCGTACTGGTACGTCATGGATCGCTGTCACTTAAGGACCCATGACGTACCGGTACGCTGGGTCCTTAAACAGGGCGCCGCGGCCAGAAGTGTTCCGATCGGGGGAGATAGCCTGCTATAATACATAGCAGGCCATCTCTCTCTGTAGGCACAGAGGGTGGTTAACAACCCCCCCTCCTGCTGACGATCGCTGCTATTGGCTGATCAGTTTGGATCAGCCAATAACAGTAATCTTCAGCTTTCCGAGTCATCAATGACCCGGAAAGCAATGGCGGTTGTTGATGTCCAAGACAGTACCAACCGCCATTACTGTTATAAGTAATGGTGGCCACGGTGCCATGTCCCGGGACCGGCCGGCCGATCACGGCGATATGTGTGTAAAAAGTGTCTAAATACCTGCTCTGGACACCTCAGCTAGCTAGGTGAGGTGTTCAGAGAAGGTATTGGCCCATACTTGCCTGATCCCAACGTCCGGAGTCCCACGGCGTCCTCTTCTTTCCATCGTCTCTTTGGCTTTTTTCGGCTCCCTTCGTATATCTTCGGCTTTTTCCGGCTTTTTGTCTTCTACTGCCCCCTAGCGGCTGATAAGTGTATATAATACACTTATCAGTAAATATAGGGTTGTAGACAGGGTTTTTTCCCCCCATTTTCTTTGTTTTGTTTTTTTTGTACGCACCCTACTGCCGCTGAGTGCTGATCAGCAACTTCTCCTTTTTGGCTTAGGGCCCCCCCCTATATCCTACTGCCACTTTCTGCTGATAAGTGCCGCACATAAGTGCGGCATTTATCAGCAACTACTTTGTTGGCGTAGATTTTTTTCTTACTGTTAAATAAAAAACATAAAAAAAGACTACATTAAACTACACAAAATAAAGTTTTACACTACACTACATTATGCATTTACATACCCCATATACTAATCACCATATAAAAATGCCCCACAGGATGTATTCGGTGGCAGAGGCATACGCCCAGACACAGGCTGCCCCCCAGACACGTTATCCCAATAAGAGATCATGGTATGGTATGAAATACAAACTCTGTGAGAGTACCTCAGGGTACACTTACAGATTTAGGGTACGTGCACACTGCCGAATGGTGGCGGATAACCCTTCATGCATTTCGCAGCTGACACCCACTGGCAGACTGATGCAGGCAAAAGCGCCTCCGCCTGTGTCATAGACTCCATTCTATGCACGGGCGGATTCCGTCGTCCCTCCAAAGAATAAACACGTTCATTCTTAGGACGGAGGGCGGAATCCGCCCGTGCAAACAATGGAGTCTGACACGAGCAGAGACGCACACCCGCGCATCTGTCTGGCCGCGGGTGCCATCTACGGAATGCGTGACAGGTTATCCGTCGCCATTCCGCAGTGTACACGTACCCTTAAAGTGTATGAAGGAAGGGACACCCGAATCCAGCCCCCAGATGTTCCCCCCATCCTCCGAGTTAGTGGGAAGATCGTTCGGGAACTGATGTTCCCACTGCTGGATAAAGGTTACCACCTGTACGGGGATAACTTTTATACCAGCATCCCCCTCTTTTGCTCCCTCGCTGCCTGAGCTACTGTAGCTTGCGGCACAATACGAAAAAATCAGAAGCCGTAATTAGAGCCCTAATATTTAGCAGCCATGGAGCGGACCCAGCGCTTCTGGATATGAAGGACCCCGTATCACTGTCCTGGCAGCACAGGGGCTTTGTAAATGCGACATGACCTCCATCATCCATTCCAGCCTCTAAATGGCACTCTGTCCCTTTGGTGCTCTGTCCCCACATTATGTCCATATGTGGGGTATTTTAGTACTCAGGGGTAATTACCCTACACGTTTTGCATTTGTATTCTCTTTTAACCCCTTGTGGATATGAAAAAAATCAAGGCTAGACCAACATTTAGTGTAATTTTTTTTTACATTTTTACACTAAATCATTGATCTAGTCCTGATTTTTTCATTTTCACAAGGGGTTAAAAGATAAAAAAAAAATGTGTAGAGCAATTTCCCCCGAGTACGGAAATGCCCCACAAATGGACATAAGGCGCCATGCGGCCGCAAGACGAGCCTCCAAAGGGAAGGAGCGCCATTTGTCTTTTTGAGGCTGGATTTTCAAGGGCCATGTTGTATTTAAAAGGACCCTGTGTTGCCAAGACAGTTGAAACTCCTCACAAGTGACCCCATTATGTAAACTACACCCCACAAGGAATGTAACAAGGGGTGTAGTGAGCATATGGACCCCACTGGTAACAGACACAAATGTGGAACAATATGCAGTAAAAATGAAATATAATTTTTTTTACACTATAATGTTGGTCTAGCCTTGAATTTCACAAGGGGTTAAAATAAAAAAACACACAAAATGTGTAGAGCAATTTCCCCAAGTCCGTAAATACCCCACACTTGGACATAAAGCGCCATATGGGTGCAGGGCAAGCCTTCGAAGGGAAGGAGCGCCATTTGGATTTTGGAGGCTGGATTTGTCAAGAATGGATGATAAACGCCATGTTGCATTTACAAAGCCCTCGTGCTACCAAGATAGTAGAAACCCCCCACAAGTGACCCCAGTCTGGAAACTACACTCCTCAAAGAATCTAACAAGGGGTGCAGTGAGGATATGGAATAGGGCCACATATGGGGTATTTCTATAAACTGCAGAAACGGGGCAATAAATATTGGGGTGCATTTCTGTGACTCACCTAAAGGGTTAAAATACTTTTTGGATGTGCTTTTGCACAGTTTGGGGGGGTGCAGTTTCTGAAATGGGGTGCTTTGTGGGGCTTCATAACATACAGCCCCCTCAAATACACTTCAAACGGGAACTGGTCCCTTGAAAATCAGATTTTGAAATTCTTGTGAAAATTTTGAAAAATGCTGCTAAACTAAAGCTGAAGCTTTCTATTAAGTATAACATGTCACGAGAAAACAACCTCAGAATCTGCCGGATAGGTAAAAGCATCCTGAAGTTATTAATGGATAAAGTGACACATGTCATATTCCTGAAATTTGGTCCGGTCCGTAAGGCCATTTTGGGTTCCGTCCTTAAGGGGTTAAATAAAAGTTGCATCCAAATAAAATTTGCCCATCGACTACTGGTTCATAAATAGAATTTAGACCAACAAATGTCCGAAAAATCCAGTTATTCACCTAAAGATAGGTGCAAAACACTTCAGTAATGTCCCCCTATATATCTATGATTGCTTATCTATCTACAGATGCAATCAAAAATATTTAACCCTTATTGCAAACTAGTTTTTTGTAATTTTATTAACTTTTACTTGTATAAAAAGAAACAAGAACAATTTAAGGGGGCTACTCATTCTTGCATTAAATGGCAGAATGTGTATTTCACCGTGAATGCTGTTGAACTTTTCTTGATGTTATGGTTCTGCATCCTTCTGATCTACCTATATTCCTACTGATCTTCTGGTGCCTATACTGTCACTAAATAAAATCCTCTATATATCCCCTATATTCTTCCAACTATATACAGGTTCCGCAGACCGTGACTCACAAAATATAACTGCATGAATTGCAAATTACGTTTTTGATTGTCAAAGTTGTTTCCTTTTCCTTTTCTTCTCCATCTGGCTCAGCCCATCATGAGGACTTCCCATGCCATGACATGTCTCCACAGGATATGCCAGACAAACATTTTAGGCTTCTTGCTCCAGCATCATCCTCATCTCTACACAAACTCCCCATGTGTCTTGCTTCACAAAGTAACAGAGCTCCCTCTGTGTCCCCATATTAGCAGTTGTGCCTAAAATGTGCCTTCAAATCGTAGTCAGGCCACTCTGTGCCCCCATATATATAAGTATATTTAGTGTCTCCTTATACTATAGTAGCAACAAAGAACAAAAAGAAAGGCAAGAGTGCCTCATAGAGTAGTACCTCTGGATTGAAATAATGATCTAACACATGTAAAAAATCACTGCTCACCTTTTGGGGTTGTGGAAACAAAGCCACAACACCCAACAGCACATGTAATGGTGTGTCCAACACACCTCCCAGGGATTGGGGTAGCAGCAGTCTTCACAACAGGTCTAAACCGGCCTCCTTGTGCAAGGACCCGTGGAGTCAGGTAAAGGTGCCAAAGGTGCCAAAAATGACAAAAAAATGACCTGGAGATTGCGCTCACACCCAAACAACGTAGTAGAAACCGATGTTCACATAAAACATGATTTATTCAGTCCAACAATAACGCATTTCAGGGCTATGGCTCCCCTTCGTCAGATTCAGGACAAACATCATGTTTGTCCTGAATCTGACAAAGGGGCGCCATAGCCCTGAAACGCGTTATTGTTGGACTGAATAAGTCGTGTTTTATGTGAACATCGGTTTCTACTACGTTGTTTGGTGGTGAGCGCAATCTCCAGGTCATTTTTTGGTCATTTTTGGCACCTTTAGGTTTTTCCTTATACTATAGGTCTTCTTTGTGTCCAGTCTATGCACCTGGGTAATACTGGCACCTTCTGTGCACACTTGTAGTAGTTAGACCTTGTTGTATCTCTAATAGCAGTTGGGTTCCTCTATGTCCCCATATGGTAGTTGGGCCTCTCTGTGCCCTCATATAGCAGTTAGGTCCCTATGTGTGGCAATATAATGATTAGGTCCCCTGTGTGCATTCAGATGGGTAGCACCCCAATGTCCCCCCCATGTTTTTACCCCCCCCCCAGTAGATAGTATTCCCCATATAGCTTTTCCCCCTTGCAGTTAACCCCCCTAGTAAATTTTATCCCCATGTAGTACCCCCTGTAGGCAACCCTGTGCGACCTACTGACTGCCGATCTGGGCGGCCCACTGGCCCATTTGTTAGTCCAGACCTGCAACTGTTGCACTCTCTCCATCTGAACCTACAATACAGGTTTATGAATCCTAGGTTCAATTTCATAAGACTTCATTGAACTAAATATCTATATATCCAGTACATATATAAGCAATATCTGCTTTTTGGGGGAGTTTATTTGTTTCAATACATTTGATTTGCTAATAGTTGTTTATTATACTATTTGCAACAATTTTACAATAGAAGTAAATTTTTATCATGCTGGAATAATATATTACTAATGTGACACAGAAAATATCCCTGGATGTATTTTTCACTTTTATTCTGTAATTGTGGTAATGAAATCTGATTTGTGGGTGTAAATGAATGAGCCACAGTTGATTTATCTCCTATTTAAAATATGAACTCTGCGTTTTCTATCAGAATTCTGTAAGAAATATGCAAAGTGTAACAGTACACTCCCAACTATAATTCATGTTGAGCAAGGAGAGTCGTTGGGCCACTAAACCCAGTGAGTTTGTCCATTTCTAGTTTATGTGACTTAACTCCCTAGGTTTCATACAATTTAATTGCCAACCTTACAGGACAGAAGATTTGTGTTACAGGTACACTTTAAGAAAAGACAGAGAAAAATAAATATGAGAAACAACTCTGTGTACTCTGTGATTGTTATTTTTACCAGTGAATACAGTTCAGTCTTCCCTTTGACAAATGACTACTCTGTGAATGGAAACCATCCTTAACCTAACCTATACATTTCTACAAATTATTGCCTTTTCAAAAGCCACAGCAGTCCAGAATTTACCAGTGAATAAAGCCATTGAGAAATATAGTACATCCTGTCATTATGATATGTCAAAAATGTACTATTATTGATTGATCAATTGGAGGCTTGTGAGATCTTGTGAATGAAGAGAACAGGAATAAATAGAAATAGGCTGATGTTCTACTTACAAAAGTTATACAGCTTGTGTATAGGCTGTGACTGTAAAAATAATATAAAGTGTATGACAAAAGTAATTTGGATAGTTCTTATTAGAAATACCATTAAAGGTTTGTCCGGCCAGGACCCCTTTTTGCAGAATGCACGGGGAGGGGATGAGTGGAAAAAATAACATACACTTGCCTCCTTGGCTACCGCCCATATTCCACTGCTCCAGACCCCAATGTCCTGCTGCTTTGGGTTCTGAGATGTGACATAGCAGGCCCTCTCAGCCAATTTAGATGGCTGTAGCAGTGTCCTGCCTCTTCACCCCCCAATGGCTGTGCAGCATGATCCATAGTAGGACCCTACTGGAAATCCATTACACCTGTTCCAGATTCCCGGGTCAGCATATCATTCAACATTTTGTGCATCTTTGAAACACATATAGGAGCTCCAAGGGACTTCTGACACAGGCGGCATCCCTGTAACACACAGAAGCTGAAGATAGAAGAGTGTACATGGAGTGTGCAAGCTGCAGGGGAAGTTTCTTTTTTTTGTGGAAGCACAGAGGGCATCTAAAACTATATGGAAGCAGCACAGTGGGACCTAATACTATATGACAGCTACAGAGAGGAGTCTAATAGTATAAGGCAGCTGCACAGAGTGGTCTAATACTATATGGGGGCTGCACAGAGTGGCCCAATAGTATATGGAGGCTTCACAGAGGGGCTTTATAATATACAGAGGCTACACAGAGAGCCTAAAACTATATGGAGGTTGCAAAGAGGAACATAATCCTACTTGAAGAATGTACATAAGTTGGAATAATAGTATATTGGGGCTGCACAGAGGTTCCTGTTGATAATGTGTTTCCCCGAAAATAAGACAGTAGCTTATTTTAATTTTTCCTCCGAAAGAGGCACTATGTCCTATTTCCGGGGGATGTCTTATTTCTGTCCCCCTGGCCTCCCCCCTTCGGCTCCCCCCCCCCCCCATGTGGCTCTTCGGTGAGTGGGGGGAGTCTGGCTCGGGTGGGTGGTTAGCGGCCTTACTTTTGGAGGGGCTTTAGTTTAGGGTGGGGGTAGGATAGTGGGGGTGTCCTATTGTAGGAGGATGTCTTATTTTCAGGGAAACATGGTATATGGGGCTGCATAGAGGATGGCATAATACTATATAGGGGCTGCAAGAAAGGGGCCTAATAATATTATGGGGACTGCAAAAAGGCAGCATAATACTATATGGGGGGCTGCATAATATAAGGAGGCTACACATTCTGTCTTGATTGGATGAATACACCATGACAGAATAACCAGAACATTACATGGGGATCCATGCAATTTTGGAAAAATAAATGTATAGGTGGGAACAGCAGTCTTAGATCTTGTAAGAACCTAACACCACTGCTTTGTAATGGTGTCAACACTTCTTAAGCACAGAAATCTTTGAGAATGTTCTGTGACATCCTGGAAAGTTTTCTCTGCCCATAATTAATGTGAGACAAACAAAAACATTTTTTAATTAATACTGGGTAAAGTCACAAACACAGTAGTGTTATCCCTATGAATTGACCCCTGCAATGCTTTGAAATACTGGACAGCAGGAGCCAATTAGGTCAGAATCCCAAGAACACAATGACGCTTACTAAGACGAGTGCTTTAAAATTAAACTAAATTACATTTTTAATGACCAGAAAGATTTTACATGCGCCACTTTTCTGACAATTTGAAAGCATTTGATTTTTGTATTCCTAAAATTAACAAAAGTAAATTCCATTTATAATTATTTATTGCCACCTTCATAACACCAACAAACTCAGTCAATGTTTCTTATGAGATATTCGACTTTTGTTGAAAGATGAAAAGCAGGGTTGGAAAAAAGTGGGGTTCAAGTCCCTGATCTGTAATATGGCTACAGTGTTATACAAGAACAATGAGTCATTCAGTTCATCATAAACAACAAATAGCAGCCTCTCTTTACCTTCTACAATGCCCAGGCCACAATGATGTAATGTCCTAAGTCTGCAAGTACACATAACAGGAAGCTGTCTTACCACAGATTTGGAGAAGGTTCCATGGCCTGTAGACATAAGTAATGTTTTGTCTTGCACATGGTTTGCTTTGAAGATACTGTCTAGTTCCTACTTAGGTTGTTTCTTTTACTATATCCAAGAACATCAAAGCACAAAAGGAATGGAAGTCGATCTGTAGTAACCTGGCATGGCCGCAACACAATATACGAAGCCAAGCTTTCTGAAGCCATACGCTGTGTTTGCATCTCAGCCCAGCAGCTCTGCCTAAGGGCTTAGCAATGTGGGTGCTAGGTGTTGATGTCCTGCTGATCAGCTATTAATGTCTGTCATCAATTTATATGTCCATATCAATATCAATTATATATGGCTGAAAAAAAAAACATTAGAGGGGAGTACTCACATATTTATGATATTCTGTATGTTTGAATTGCCAATCTTTTCAAAAGATGTTTAGCCTGGCATAGTTTTGTTAGATTACCCCCCTCGTCTCCCCCCCCCCAGAGTACTTACAATTAGGGATGAGTGAACCGGCTGAGGTTCGGGTTTGTATGAACCTAAACTATCGGCTTCTGATTCCCGCTGTCTGCCCGCTCCATTGAGAGGGTGGATACAGCCTGAGGACAGCCTAAAAAACTGGGATACAGCCTATGGCTATGGCTGTATCCCAGTTTTCCAGGTGGTCTTCAAGGTTGTATCCACCCTCTCCAAGGAGTGGGCAGACAGCGGGAATCAGAAGCCGATAGTTCAGGTTCATACGAACCCGAACCTCAGCCAGTTCGCTAGTCCTTACTTACAATATGATTTTAGTGCTCAGCTATTTCTCATTATCTCAATTTATGGGGGAGGAACCAGAGCTCAGCTGTTTGCCAGCAGTACACACATAGTTACTTCCTTCCTTAGTTACCTGCACAGCACAGGACGTACTCTTCTCTGGTATTACCATGAAATATTGCTGGTAAAAATACACTAAACAGGTCGGCAGTGTTCATGGCTGATGATTTACATAGTATACTGCAATATATGGCATGTAGAGGGAGAAGGGGTAACTGATGCATTGGTTTTGTAAGGTGCTAAGTGATCAGAAAGGAAAAACAGCAGCAGCACCAGAAGGAAGGGGTTATACTAAGCACTGAGTTGTTGAAGACAAACCTGCAGACTAAAAGAAGTGGGTATTAGGTATGGAGAGAGAACTGTGTATGTATACTAGCAGCACAACAAGGAAGGGGTTACATTGAAGAGGTATTCCGCTCAGGTAAAATACATGTGAAATTACCCCTTAAAATTTATACTTATTTTTACCTGAGTCTGACACAGAAAACTGTGTGAACTGTGGTCTCCATCTCTCCCTTCTACCCCCTTGTTTCCAATATGACTCAAATAAACACATGTAATTAGCTGGTAGTGTATGTGCACTCTGTAATGCCAGCATGATAATCACAGTGAAGTCATTAGGAACTTGACTTCCGATTAACCCTCATTACAGAGCGCAGAATCGTCCGGCCAGGGAGCCGTGTACATGAGCCATCTCAGAAGGAAGGAGGAAGAAGATGAAGATGGAGAGAGTAGCTCACACACAATTTTCTGCGTCTTTAGCACAAAGCAACACGCTCATAACTGGGGGAAGGAGACTGAAAAAGTAATGACAAGTATGAAATTAATTGTTATTCTCCAGGAGGGGGGGATGATTCAACATGTATTTACCAGAGTGGAATACCCCTTTAAGCACTGAAACTGATGATGCTGGAGAGGAGAGGAGCCTTGATTTACCTCTGATGGATAAAGCAAATCATTTGGAGAATGGACAAAGCTTGCAAGTACACAGACTTTCTCTTTTTCTTTCTCAGTGCCTAAGGGTCCTATTACATAGAGAGATAATCTGCTGAATCAGGCTGATTTAACAGATAATTGTTCCACGTTTGACAACTATCAGCCAAAGAAACAGTCATTGTTGACTGTTTGCTGCTGAATGATTTTGTTTAAACTTGCTTAAAAATCATTGGTTGCCGGCCGCACATTGCTATGTGTAATAGCAATGCAAGGCCAATGGTTGAGGAATGTGTAAAGAAAATAAGAGACCTTATACTTACCTGTCCACGCTCGCTGGTGTCCCTATAGCCTCTGCCCACTCCCAGCAGCCACAAATGGTACTTCTAAACAGGACTCTGAAGTGACACGCTGCTCAGCCAATCAGACAATGCAACATAGTTAGCAGAGATGCAGTGAGCATCCATCTGCTTTGTAGTCCCATACTCAATGGTAGCCCCCTGGTTCATTGCGGTAGTAAGCTGCTTCATTGTAGCATATCGGTTGTGTACCTTCATGCTCACCTCTCACATCAGTGGCATACGGTGCTCTGCATTTCCCAAGTTGACAATGCTGGCATTTTTCCACTTATAATACACGTTCATCACAGCAACCCATGGACAACTTCCAAACTGCAGTTTGAGAAATACTGCCAACCTTTGGCCAAGAGCCAAACATCATCCCTTTTTTGAAACTCTAATAGGTTGCCCCTTTTACTCATATCAGCAATATGGGATATCAGTATGTGCAGACAGTCTATCCCACACCTTATAAACCTACCAAGCCAGCTCACAACATGCCTACCTAAATGCTGCAGATGTCAAAAGTAGGAAGTGGTCATGATGTGACTCTAATGTGTGCCACCATCTGGTTGGAGTCATTTTCCTGGATTCATGAAAGGTGGATGCATAGTGGCCTCCATGACCCTTGGAGGCACAAAGCATTTTCCATGGGACAGTTGGTGTAGCCCTGTGCTCTGTGTAATAGCAAAGCAGACTATGGTAGAGGCCCATAGCAGCACAGTAGGGAAGCTTGAGCTGTTAGAAACTCCAGTGCAGGACATCTCCGATGGAGTAGTATGGGGACCAGTCTATGCCACTTTTTTTGTTAGATCATAACAGCAAATGAATTGCCATTTTCTTCTTTATCAGGTACCATAAGATCATTTAAAAAGGTCTGTACAGTAGTGAAATTAGTAAAGTAATTATTATCACTCCTGATAATTCTAACATACAGTGAAAGCCAAAGAGGCATCTATATATTTGTATTTGAAAAGTCAAAGCATTAGTGTTTAATCTTTCTATGATAATCAGCAAATGCAAGATATATCTGTTATCCGTTAACTAATGACAAGATCAAGGCTGTAAATAATAGCTATGTTACAAGTGTTCCTTTTAAAAACAAGATTCTGTAAGATAGACATTAAACAGGACAAGACAGACTGCACATTTTGCCTCCTTTTTCCTAGGAGCATTCCTGATCAATGTGTTATGTCTCTCTTTCTCTCCTCAGGTCTCCCATATGGATGGGAAGAAGCTTACACAGCAGATGGTATCAAGTAGTTTATCAAGTAAGTAGTTGTGTAAAGCCTTGTAAGCAGTTTGAGTCACATCTGGCTGGGAATAGGTAAGAATACAGAGTGCACGTTACAAGCGTACACAGAGGAGGACACATTTGGCACGTAGGGAGTCATACAGACTGCACAAAGCTGCGCTGCTTTTCAGGCAGAATGTTTCCTAGTACAGAAATGTGGTGTGTGTGGTCTTTTGGTGACCTCTACAGAATGAGAGGCGCTACACTGAACAAAAACTTCCTAATATGCCTAGCTCACAGAAATATGTCCATTACAGTAGACGAAAAGGCACAATTTTCTATAGACTTGGTAAATTTGTGATTACTTTAGTTAAAAAAAAAAAAAAAAAAAAGGAAATGTTTAAAATTCCCCTTGTAAAAGCACTCAATGAAATGTTTATATATCCCCTGAACAGTCCTGATTAGAGATGAGCGAATCAGTCATCTAAATGAAGCGAAGCACTTCGCTTGATCAGCGATCCGCTCAAGCCGCCTGCCTTTCGGTGCTGCTCCGCTTTCTGCCACTCCTCCCAAGATGTCCAGAAAAGCTGGATCCAATCCTGGGAAACTTCTCCCAGCTCCCAGGATTGCATCCCGCTTTTCCCCAGCTCCTGGGGTGGAGCGGCAGGGAGTAGAGCAGTGCTGAAAGGCCGGCAGCTTAATGAGCGGATTGCTGATCAAACAAAGCGCTACGCTATGTTTAGATGAGCAATTCGCTCATCTCTATTTCTGATCATTTCTGATTAGAGGCTCTGTGCGGCCACCTTTATTAGGAATCACACACAAGATATTACTTAAAAGGGTATTCCCTTCTAAACTAACATAATTAAACCTAAGTAAAATATTTTGTTGTTTAGGTTACCGACCACCACTATACTGTAAAAGCAGTGGTCTGGCTGGTGTACACAGTGTAGAAAGTATTTGATATATATCGATTTTGCAAGTTTTTCCACCTACAAAGAATGGAGAGGTCTGTAATTTTTATTGTAGGTACATTTCAACTGTGAGAGGCAAAATCTTTTTTTTTTTTTATTTAAAAATTTGTTCACCTACCAACCGACAAGAATCCTTGTTCTCACAGATCTGTTAGTTCTTCTTTGAGAAGCTCCTCCTACTCTGCACTCATTACCTGTATTAATTGCACCAGTTTGAACTCATTACCTTTATAAAAACACCTGTCCGCACACTCAATCAATCACACTATAACCTCTACACCATGACCAAGACCAAAGAGCTGTCTAAGGACACCAGGGACAAAATTGTAGACCTGCACAAGGCTGGGATGGGCTATAGGACAATAGGCAAGCAGCTTGGTGAGCAGGCAACAACTGGTGGTGCAATCATTAGAAAATGGAAAGAAACACAAGACAATTGTCAATCCTCCTCAGTCTGGGGCTCCATAAAAATTCATAACAGTTACAAGATCCCAGAAGAAAATAGTCCCAACCGTGAAGCATAGGAGTGGATTCTAATGCATCGTCACCTCTACAGAAAAAATCTGATGTATTGGCAATTACAAAGCCAATTCACAGTCAATAATGGGCAACCAGGTGTGGCCTAGGGCGTTCTTGTCCTAGGCCGCGTCTTATTGACACTGCTGCGGAATAAAACCCCTTTTTTAAGAGTGTTCTACTTGTTTTGCTAATACATTCCACAGACTGTGCCAGACTGGGGCCCATCAGTGGGACTAATCATAGGCCACTAATGAAGAATCAGGGAGACACTGCATACTGACAGGACTCCACCCTGGATTCAACTGTATCTGTGGCCACAACTTTCTTGTGAATAGTCCACAGGCATCTCCTCCTCTCCCTGCGCTGGAAGCTCAAGTCATGTTACTGAGCCTGCCACAGATGCCTGATTGTATTAGGATCTGGAAAATTTTGACATGTTCCTTAAACCATTCAAAAACACTTCTTGCAGTGTGTAAGAATGCACAATCATGCTGTTATTAGGGATTACCACTGTCATAAAGAGGTGTATTAAGTATGCAGTGATGTTTAGGTAGGTGCCACTCAGAAGTAACATCCACATGAACACCAGAAAGCAGGGTTTCTTACTAGATCATTGCCCGGAGCATGACTCACACAAAGCAGATGTAAAATATATAATATATTTACTATCACTGAAGTAATCAGTGTTTACAGAATTCTTAAATAAAATAGATTCAATAATGTTAATGTTTAAGATGCTAATTTCTCATGGGCCCTGGTGCAAATGATCAAACCCCACCCCCCCATCCCAGCAAGGCCATGCCACTCTAAACTTGATGTTCATCTATCTATCTATCTATCTATCTATCTATCTATCTATCTATCTATCTATCTATCTATCTATCTATCTATCTATCCAGGGCCGCCGATAGGGCAGTACAAGTGGTACTGCCGTATGGGGCCCGGACCCTAAGAGACACGGGGGGGGGGGCCCGGCGGGCCCGCCGGCCGCCGCCCCCCACCGCTACGCTAAGGGGGCCCGCACGGCCCCCCTTGCCCCTTGTCTCTGAGCATCCTGAGAAGCTGCGGCCGCGCAGCTTCTCCGGATGCATTGATCGCTTTGATGTTCCGCCCGCACATTGAGCGGGCGGAACATTAAAGCGATCAGAATACAGGAGAAGGACCTGTCAGCGTCCTCCTCCTGTATTCTCTCCCATAGGCTGCCGGCACTTCATACCAGCAGCCTATGGGAGGCCGGGCCGTGGTCATGTGCCCCTCCGGCAGGCGTGATGATGTGACGTCATCACGTCTGCCGGAAGTCCCGTCCCTGCGGCTCGCAAGATGGAGCCAGAAGAGGAGGAGGAGAGCTGCTGCCTGCAGCTACACAGCCCGGATTAGGTGAGTAGGATGTTTGTTTTTTTAGGGGCACCTCTGGGGGCATTATTAGTTCATGGGGGGCACCTCTGGGGGCATTATTAGTGTATGGGGGCACCTCTGGGGGCATTATTAGTGTATGGGGGCACCTCTGGGGACATTATTAGTGTATGGGGGCACCTCTGGGGGCATTATTAGTGTATGGGGGCACCTCTGGGGGCATTATTAGTATATGGGGGGCACCTCTGGGGGCATTATTAGTGTATGGGGGCACCTCTGGGGGCATTATTAGTATATGGGGGCACCTCTGGGGGCCTTATTAGTGTATGGGGGCACCTCTGGGGGCATTATTAGTGTATGGGGGCACCTCTGGGGGCATTATTAGTGTATGGGGGCACCTCTGGGGGCATTATTAGTATATGGGGGCACCTCTGGGGGCAGTATTAGTATATGGGGGCACCTCTGGGGGCAGTATTAGTATATGGGGGCACCTCTGGGGACATTATTAGTATATGGGGGCACCTCTGGGGGCAGTATTAGTATATGGGGGCACCTCTGGGGACATTATTAGTATATGGGGGCACCTCTGGGGACATTATTAGTATATGGGGGCACCTCTGGGGGCATTATTAATGTATGGGGGCACCTCTGGGGGCATTAGTATATGGGGGCACCTCTGGGGGCATTATTAGTATATGGGGGGCACCTCTGGGGGCATTATTAGTATATGGGGGCACCTCTGGGGGCATTATTAGTATATGGGGGCACCTCTGGGGGCATTATTAGTATATGGGGGCACCTCTGGGGGCATTATTAGTATATGGGGGCACCTCTGGGGGCATTATTAGTATATGGGGGCACCTCTGGGGGCATTATTAGTATATGGGGGCACCTCTGGGGGCATTATTAGTATATGGGGGCACCTCTGGGGGCATTATTAGTGTATGGGGGGCACCTCTGGGGGCATTATTAGTGTATGGGGGCATTAGTAGTGTATGGGGGCACCTCTGGGGGCATTATTAGCTCATGGGGGGAACCTCTGGGGGCATTATTAGTATATGGGGGTACCTCTGGGGGCATTATTAACTCATGGGGGCATCTCTGGGGGCATTATTAGTATATGGGAGCACCTCTGGGGGCATTATTAGTATATGGGGGCACCTCTGGGGGCATTATTAGTTCATGGGGGCGTCTCTGGGGGCATTATTAGTGCATGGGGGTACCTCTGGGGGCATTATTAGTTCATGGGGGCCACTTCTAGGGGCATTATTAGCTCATGGGGGCACCTCTAGGGGCATTATTAGCTCATGGGGGCACCTCTGGGGGCATTATTAGCTCATGGGGGTACCTCTAGGGGCATTATTAGCTCATGGGGGCACAGCAGGGAATCCTACATACAGGGGGCATCCCACACAGCGCAGTTACTATGGGAGCCTACAGGGGGGAGAAAGGAAAGGAAGTTGCTAGAAATGTGCGGAGCCTAAATTGTTTGTCTCGCAGGTTCTAAGGGGATGAAACGTATCTGGAAGGACTCATCATGGAGGTCTGGGCCAGATGGAGAGGAAAAGGGAAAGTGACGCCTCAGATCAAAGAAGACATCACCTGTGAGTCCCTGTATGACACTTTTCTTATTTTGTAGAACATCATTTAGTAGGGGCGCCCCGAGGTGACAGCTACTACATTATCTGTACTCAGAGATATCACTGTGTTATCTGTGCTGTTACATAGGACTGCAGGTGACAGCTACTACATTATCTGTACTCAGAGATATCACTGTGTTATCTGTGGTGTTACATAGGACTGCAGGTGACATCTACATTATCTGTACTCAGAGGGATATCACTGTGTTATCTGTGCTGTTACATAGGACTGCAGGTGACATCTACTACATGATCTATACTCTGAGATATCACTGTGTTATCTGTGCTGTTACATAGGACTGCAGGTGAAATCTACTACATTATCTGTACTCAGAGATACCACTGTGTTATGTGGTGTTACATAGGACTGCAGGTGATATCAGGTGATTTCTCCAGGTTGCAGAAGTTCAAACTTCATCGTGCCCTGGTGTGCTGGTGTCTGTATGTCTGTATACATGTGTGCTGGTGTCTGTATGTCTGTATACATGTGTGCTAGTGTCTGTATACATGTGTGCTGGTGTCTGTGTGTGAGATCAATTCTAGAGAACTGGCTCATATATCCCATTTTCCCCAGTGGCTTAAAATGTAACCTCTGTTATACAGTTATAGAATTGTAGAAATTAAATGTGAACAAGGTGCAATTCAAAGAGACACTTACTTGTATAGCTGTCTCTTGTGCTCTGTATGCAGTGCATTATACTCACCCCTGCAACGTACAATTTATAGCGCGTCTACAAGCCCAGCGGGGCTCATTATGATGGAGACTAAAACTTATACAAGAGTGGGGTAGGGGTTCCCCTGTATTCAGAATGCTGTTGAGTGCTAGGCAATGCCCCGTCTGGGATTATTGAATTTCGAGGGTCTATGCAGAGCAGGATAAAGACACCTCTGCTGCACAAACAGGATCTCCTAGAAAGCGTTCTCACCGCCATGTATTCGCTATCACTGGCTTGGGTGAGCTAAACTAGTCTGCCTGGGGGGGGGGGGTGTGATTTGTATATGCTCACTAACATGGAACAGCCTCATTATATTAGCCTTATCAACATATTCTATGTTAGTGAGCATACCGGGGGGGGGGGGATATTGGTGAACATATACAAATCAAACAGCCCCCCCAGACCCTCGAAATTCAATAACCCCAAACGGGGCATTGCCTAGTACTCAACAGCATTCTGAATACAGGGGAACCCCTACCCCACTCTTGTATAAGTTTTAGTCTCCATCATAATGAGCCCCGCTGGGCTTGTAGACACGCTATAAATTGTACGTTGCAGGGGTGGATATAATGCACTGCATACAGAGCACAAGAGGCAGCTATACAAGTAAGTGTCTCTTTGAATTGCACCTTGTTCACATTTAGTTTCTACAATTTTATAACTGTATAACAGAGGTTACATTTTAAGCCACTGGGGAAAATGGGATATATGAGCCAGTTCTCTAGAATTGATCTGAACCAAATTATACCTCCCAGCAAGGCGTGGGGCGAACACACAATTTTTTTTTTTTATTAATGTGGGGGGCCCAGACACTTTGGTTGTATGGGGCCCCGAAATTCCTGATGGCGGCCCTGTATCTATCTATCAGTATACAGTGTGTTTATAATTCCCATTTTTACCACTTACCCTTACTGACCTGCACTGCATACCTCCCAACTTTTAATAAGAGAAAAGAGGGACACCCAGCCCAATACCTGCACACCCAGCATCCTTGTAACGACTGGAGCTGTGGATCTACTGGACTACCACTAATGATGGCATAAGCCATCACCAGTTAGCAGAGTTTAACACTTTCATGACCTGGGGTCATTGATACATCAATGCCCAGGTCGTTTTTGGGCATCAGCTTATGGGATCATGATGATCCCATAAGCTGATGTCGCTATGTCTGCCCCCTCTCCTCTGTCCCCTGCCGCTGTTACAATCTTGTGACAGCGGCAGGGGAGAGAGGGGAGGGGGAAAATCGCACGGCCGCGCCCTGCTTCCTTCCCCCCGCTGGCCTTTGTAGCCAGGAAACCGAAAGCATGAGGCTTTCGGTTTCCATGGCTACCATCAGGGCTCTGCGATCACTTCGCAGAGCCCCGATAGATACCGGACAGAGAATTCTCCCTGTGTAGAGGGAGAATTCTCTGTCAGAAGCCCTATAGATGCTGCAGTCGTGCTGACTGTGCTACGGTAGGCTACCCCCAGGTCGCTACCCCTGGCTTGGCTTGATAGTGGTGGCGGGCAAGGTGCAGCTGGAGACACGTAGACAGAACAACAGGCAGGAGAACTAGAGGAAACTCAGACAGGGCTTATAGACAGGAACCACGGGCAGGAATCACAGGCAGGAACAGAGCTGGGAGCACAATGCTGAGGGTGGCTCTGTAAAGGCTCAAACAATGAAGCCAGGGCAGCTGCACATATTTATAGCAAAAGATCCCTAAGCATTAACCAACTAGGAGAGCACTGGCCCTTTAAATCTCCCTGAGCCGGCATGTGTGCCCTAGGAGGCAGGGGCGCCTGTGCCACCAATGATGAAACAAAGCAAGAGCGTGGACGGGTAAGGTGCCCTGCAGGGCTGAAGAGAGGGTAGCGCTGGGCCGTAGTACATGGGCTCCAGCGCTCACAGTAGACGGGGACCAAGAGAAATGGGTCACCCGGAGAATGGGTCGCAGTTGCAGCTGTGACAGTACCCTTCCACTTTGGCCTCCCCTTCCTTCTTGCCTGCAAGAATCTCTTGATGATTTCCCAATCCAGAAAGTTAAACAGAGGTAGTCCTTGACATTCTTGGAAAGACTCAGCCACCAGTAATGTCTGGAAATCCACTGCCTGGTCTTATAGGCTCCAGGATGTCCGGCAATCAAGGAAGAATTACTCCATTTCAGAATCCTCCTTCTAAGCACTGGGCATACATAGGTCTTGCCAGGAGAGACATTCTCAAGAACTCAGGTGGCTACCGGTGCTATGATGTGGCGAGGGGCGTCCTCCCCACCAAGAACATCAGAAGCACGAGAGAGAGCACCAGCTTTCAAAATTTTCTCTGATGCTCAAACATGTATCACAGTAGTAGTTCCACTCAGCAGGAGAGAAGGTCTCTGGGACTAAGAGTGGATACACTCTACCACAAGGGGGTGTAGCACCAGGAAGAAGATCTATGGGACAATGATATGGCTGATGAGGAAGTGTCAGCCTGCTTCTCAGAGAATACGTCTGCAAAATCTTAGTACAAGGCTGGGAGACCACTCAAAGGCTAGGGGCATGGAGCTGCAGCCAAGGGAGACCCAACAGGATTACTGAAGAGGAGCAAGGCAATACATAGAAAGAGATCTATTCTTTGTATAGCATGCCCACCTGAAGGATCACAGGTTCGGTTTGGAAGTTGACAACCTGATTCAGGGATTAGCTCATGACAGAAGAGATGGTTAGTGGTTTTGTCACTGTAAACAGTGGAGGTTGCCACTTTCGAACCAGGGAGTCATTGAGGAAGTTGCCTGCTGATCTGGAATCCAGGAAGGCAGTGGAGTGGTGTTGCTGTCCTGTTTTTCCCCGAAAATAAGACATCCTCCGAAAATAAGGCATAGTGGACAGACTGATGGGACAGTGAGCGGACAGACAGGACTGATGAGTCAGTGAGGGGAGAGACAGGAATGATTGTACAGTGAGGGAAGAGACAGGCCTGATGGGCCAGTGAGGGGAAAGACAGGACTGATGGGACAGTGAGGGGAAAGACATGACTGATGGGACAGTGAGGGGAGAGACAGGACTGATGGGCTAGTGAAGGGACTGATGGGACAGTGAGGGGAGAGCTGGAACAGGGTGAAGTGTGGATTCTTCATCGTGGAAAAAGAAGACATATTGCATATTTGGGAGCAAAAATTAATAAAAGACATTGTCTTATTTTCGGGGGAAACAGGGTACATAACCTAGCTGCCGGCTGCTGTGGGCGCTGAGGGCAGTTCAGGTGGAAGTGGTCAGGATAAGTACAATAGAGGAACAATTTCCAATCCTCATGGTAAGTTCTCTCCTCCGGCCACAGGCGAACTCTCTAACTCTCTCCACCTGGATGGACTCCTTGGCACTGGCAGGTACGAAGGAATAGGTGGCTTCTGGAATGTTCCAGCCAGAATGTGCGACAACGACGAACCAACTTGTGTTCTTGACGGACCTCGTTCTCCCTGAAAAATGAACATCAATCCTAATAGCCAGATGGATCAAGTTTTTCAAGGAGGATGGGAGATCCACATCCTTCACTTGAGTGGACAGACCCTTCTTGGGTAACGACTGGGATGGGATTAATCCAGTCGAGTTCTACTGCTAGCATGCCGAAATGTAGCATGTGGTCACCAACGGAAGAGTTCCAGGGATCTCCTGTCCCTCTGTGTCTGCTCCAGTCAGGGGGAGGAAGCCTGGAGGAGCAAGGACAGATGCTGACAGCCTGACATAGCAAATACACAGCCCCCCCACCCCTCATACATTGTTGGGATTATATGCTTATCTTAGGTATTCTTGTGCTGAGGCACTGTGTACTTATACTGTAGCTGAGTTCCCCTTTTTGGTCTTTTTATTTGATGATGGTATGGAATGTGTGTTTTCATGTACTTCCGAGATAGCCCCCCACCCCTTATCCATTGTTGGAATTATGTGCTTATCTGGTACTCTTGTGCTGAGGCACTGTGTACTCATACTGTAATAAGGTTCCCTGGTTTGGTCTTTTTTATGTTTGTATAGAATGTATGTTTTTATGTATTTGTGATATATTTCAGATCCAAAGAACCTTTGACTTTTTTTGCCAAGAATGAAATTCTTTCTACCTTGATCATTTTTATTCTAACAATATCATAGAGAAATCTCAAAAGTTTTATCGGTCCGTGCCTGAGTTTTCTGACCCGTACTGAACGGGAGATAAAACGGGGAGAAGACACACTGCAGCGTGTCTACTCTCTGCTCTGAATTAAAGAAAAAAAAGAGTCAGACTTATAATGGGCTCCTATGGAGCCCGACTTTTTTTTAAATTCAAAGCCGAGAGTGGATGCACTGAAGCGCATCTTCTCCCTACTCTATCTCCCAATTGGCACAGGTCTGAACGCTCAGACCTGGACCGATAAAAACTTTTGACATGTCTCTGACATGTCAAAAGTTTTTTTTATAATGACAGTTTAACTTTAAGTATTCATTTGTGATGGGATTTTGTGAGAGCAAGACCAGTGAGACTATGGAACTCTCTGCCACATGATGTTGTCATAGCTGATTAATTGAAAAAGTTCAAGGGAGGTCTGGATGCTTTTCTCGATAAGTATAATATTACAAGTTAGGGCTACTAGATTTCATGTGATTTCATGTGACTTTGATCCAGGGATTATTCTGATTGCTATTTTGGAGTTGGGAAGAAATTTTTCTGCCTGTGATGCTGCAATTGGCATCTGCCTCATGAGGAGTTTTGCCTTACTCTGGATTAACACAGAAGGGTTACTGTAGTTTGAACTTGATGGACTCTCTTGTCTTTCTTTAATCTTATTAAGTATGTAACTATGTGCTACACTAAACTGCTGGTTGTCATACTGCCATAAATTTTATCGGAATATACATTGTAAGATTATTATTTTTGTATGTGTGATTATGTAGAGTATACTAGGTAAATATGGGGTCTCAAACGGGGTGCTGAGCTGACCCTCCACAAGTACCTTATCTGAACTTTTTTCTGGAGCTGTGTCACATTGGATATCCACAAATCTAAAAAAATAAGGCCTTATGTTCTTGATAAGCCAGCACTTTATATTATGGGGATACATTTTAAAATCTCTCATGGATTTAATTATGCACAGATGAGTAATTTGTCAGTGACCATTGAACAGGGCTAAACAAGAGGATAAGACCTTGAAAGCTGAATTGTGTTTAGCCCATGTCATCATCTGAAGCACAGCTTGACACTATCTTTCCAGGAAAGACCTATGGTCACATAGACAAAGAGGTATTCACACTGGCAAATGTAACCAATTCTGGGGACCCAGGAGTGTCCTATGAAGGATAATGTTCGGTACTGTTTTTTCCTCCTGTGACTCTCCAGAATTTTTTTTTTTTTAATTTTAGTACAAAATTTTGTCTCCTAGTGTGCACATATGAAGACCACAGGACAGAATGTACTAATATATTGTACATCTGTAAAACTTTAAATGTTGGACATCTAAAAGAGGTTTCAGTGTAAAAACTGCCTAGAAAAAGAAACTATTTTGCCTATTTACCTTGTATGTATATCTTGATGGTACGCAAGTAGATATTCTTTTTTATCTTTTACTTGAGGTGAAATGAGACTCTTTTGGGAAAATAAATGTTATTAATAATAAAATATAAATGTTATTTTATTATTCACATTTATCTTATTTGAAAATTCAATCCATAAATGCAATAAAGGCATAGTAACCCATATTTCAATTGGCATATCTAAAAGGACTGTATTACCTCGATGTTTCTTTACAGATAAGAGCAAAGTACGGTCTAATCTGTGGTCAGGCAGGGGTTAACTGCAGCTTAATAAAAAACAAACAGTTAACTCACCTGGGGCCCGTTCCCAACCTCTGCACGCCTCCTGTCCCGTTCCTAGCAGTCCCTTACACTGACTGCATCAGGAATGCCCAAAGCTCTCGAGAGCAGCCGAGTATCTCATCGGAGACCACCACCACCAACATGGAAGAACTGCCAGACTGCTGATCGCACTGGCTGGTTCTTCGGAGAAGGCGCACTGCTAGGCTGTTTTGGATTGCCACTGCTGCCTTAGGGTACCAGTTGAGTGCCTGTGCCTTATCGACGTCTACTGGCTGCTGCTGTACGCCTATCCAGAGTTCACTTTTAGTTAGTTATATTGGTTTATACAATATAGTAGTGTTTTGTATATTGTAGTTTATATAGTTCATAATTAAGAAAAAATGGCAATTAATGTAGCCAATTTTCCATTTATCATCTTTTACTGTCTCAGAAGTGGTGTTGTATCCCCCCTGGTCCAGAAGGAGGTAGAAGAGGTAGATGTGAGTGACTTACTGCTTCCAACCAAAGTTGCATGCGAGATGGTAGCTACAGCCGTTGTTTACAGGCAAGAAGTGGAATGGGAGTTGCGGGTCTTCCAGGCAATGAGGTGGTGGTGTTCCATGTGCTGACGCATAGAAGTTGTTCCTGAGTTTAAACCCAAACCTTACCCACTTTATGGTCACACATGGTGGTTATAACATCATGGTCATGGCCACCACCGAGACTGAAAACTGCCACACCTCTAATCACAGTGGGTGTGACTTTGTAGCAGGTGCACTGCTTGACTGCTGTTTAGTGGTGGTTCTTTCTTGGGGTACCCGTTGAGTGCCTGGGCCTTCCTGAATGCTGCTTTGACAACTGGCTATCGGTCTATCTTCATGCCATGAGGAAGATGATGATGCCTGTACTCCCAGATTCCATGTGGGGTCTGCCACATAATGATCATAATGGGGGATGAGGGTTTCCTCTGCAAGGCTGAATTCCTCCAATGACACACCTTTCGATCCCATTGCTTTGTAAGAAGATTCCCCTGCCTGGCTCTCTAATGCTTGCATGCCTAGTCACCCCTGAACTAGCAACACTTCCTTCCATATTCAGATTGTCCTCAAATTCCACAAAAGGTCCTTTGAGTAAAGTGGCTGAGAGTCTGGGGGAAGTTTCCCCAGCCCCATCTCCTGTCATGTCTTGGCCGCAAGTCAACCTTTGGTGGACCATCAGCCAGAAAGCTTTGGACAAACCAAGCACAATGAGGACCCTTCTGATGATTGCTGGCTCAGGGATGGACTGGCTAGTACTTACCTGACCACTGGGAGCTGCCACATTCGTCCAAGTCTGTTTTGATGGCCACTACTAGGCATGAGCGAACCGGCTGAGGTTCGGGTTCGTATGAACCTGAACTATCGCCTTCTGATTCCCGCTGTCGGCCCGATCCGTGGAAAGGGTGGATACAACCTTGAGGACCGCCTAGAAAACGTTTTCTAGGTGGTCCTTAGGCTGTATCCACCCTCTCCACGGAGCTGGCAGACAGCGGGAATCAGAAGCCGATAGTTCAGGTTCATATGAACCCGAACCTCAGCCGGTTCACTCATCCCTAGCCACGACCACGACCCTATGTTCCACTACTTCCACTCCCTTGACTGCTACATCTCCACTGACCAAACCCTGAAAAGCAGTGGAGAGAAGAAAAGTACCTGGGTTGGTATCCTGGTGCTGCCAAAAAATCCTTCACATTGAGTGGAGTATAAAACATAAAATGGCTGATTTATTGGTTAAAATCAGTAAAAATTTACATAAAATAAGCAATTACATGTTTTGGGAGTTTCATCAGCTGTTTGGCACATGACAGACAGGCAATATGATGAAATCCCCGAAACACGTCATTTCTTATTTTATGTACATTTTTACTGATTTTATCCAATAAATCAGCCATTTTATGTTTTATACTCCACACCTTGTGAAGGATACCAACCCAGGTCCTTTTTTCTTCTCTGCACTGCATAAAACCACTGGTCCCGACAGTGGGAGAGTCCTATTTCCTGGATCCTTTGTCTGGCAGCCATCATCTGAGCCCAGCTCATACGAGCCCAAAGCGGGGTGATATGCATAAAGCACAAGTGGCTAAAAGGTGAGAGTCCACCTATACTTTTATTTCACACATTTGCACGTAACAGGATTACACGAGGCGCCATCCTCCTAGCTCCTTTTTTCCTCTTGTCTTATTTAAACCCTGAAAAGGGCCAGACTTTCTTAGACACTTTGACGTCTTTGCAGAGGACAATTTATTGCAAATCAAAGGGAGGTGAAAGGGTACTTGAAGGGTGATTGGAACTTTGCGAAACAAATTTTCACCTGCTTAACTCTTCACTACTCCTGACCTTAATGTGGTCTCCCACTTACCTCTCTAAGGAGAGCAGTGTCACTGGCAGGACAGATGCATATACAGTATCAACTTGCAAAAGAAATAGCATAGATCTGTGCAGGACACTTAGGGTGTGTGTAGACAGACATATTTTTCAGTGACAAATATTAACTGTACTGGATTTTTAAACTTTGCTCTTTAACCCTTAGAGGACCAGGCCAATTTAAATTTTTGCGTTTTCGTTTTTCCCTCCTTGTGCTTAAAAGACCATAGCACTTGCAATTTTTCACCTAGAAACCCACATGAGCCCTTATTTTTTGCGCCACTAATTGTACTTTGCAATGACAGTCTGAATTTTTTCATAAAGTCCACTGCGAAACCAGAAAAAAATTCAATGTGTGGTGAAATTGAAAAAAAAACCCCGCATTTCTTTTATTTGGTGTTTTTTCATTTTTACGCCGTTTGCCCTGGGGTAAAACTGTCTTGTTATATATGTTCCTTAAGTTGTTACAATTACAACGATATGTAACATGTATAACTTTTATTGTATCTGATGGCCTGTAAAAAATTCAAACCATTGTTAACAAATATATGTTCCTTAAAATCGCTCTATTCCCAGGCTTATAGCGCTTTTATCCTTTGGTCTATGGGGCTGTGTGAGGTGTAATTTTTTGCGCCATGATGTGTTCTTTCTATCGGTACCTTGATTGCGCATATGCGACTTTTTCATCGCTTTTTATTACAATTTTTCTGGATTTGATGCGACCAAAAATGTGCAATTGTGCACTTTGGGATTTTTTTGCGCTTACGCCCTTTACCGTGGGAGATCAGGAATGTGATTAATTAATATTTTGGGCGATAACGCACGCGGCGATACCAAACATGTTTATTTATTTTTATTTATAACATGGGAAATGGGGGGTGATTCTGACTTTTATTAAGGGAGGGGGCTTTTTATTGATAATAACACTTTTTTTTTTACACTTATACTAGAAGCCCCCCTGAGGGACTTCCAGGATAAGTACACTGATCTCTCATTGAGATCTATGCTGCATAGATATGCAGCATAGATTGATGAGATAGGCACATTGATTGCTTTTGGCTGCTGCAGCCGGAAGCAATTGTCACGGCCGCGGTGGCTTCCCGCGTTCCGGGTCGCCGCCGCGACCGCCTCCTGTCCCATGCAGCCGCCGGGATCCTTGTGTAGGGACCCGGCGCTGCTGCTAGTTCGGCCCCTGGGGCGCCTCACCTCTCCTCCGTTCCTGTCTCGGTCTGTGCCGACGCGCGCGTCCCCGCCTCCTAGGGCGCGCGCGCCGGCTGTCTCAGATTTAAAGGGCCAGTCCGCCCTTAATTGGTTAGTTGCACCAATCACTCCCCTATAAATCCCAGCATGCCCTGTCCCTTGGGTTGGAGCCTCTACATGCTTCCCATAGCGTTTGGCCCAGCTCCCTGTTGTTCCTGACCTTAGTCCTTGTCCCTGGTTCCTGTCCTTAGTCCTTGTCCCTATCCTTGCCCGCTGCCTTCCCATTGTTCCTGAGTCCTGTCCGCCACCTGCGAGCACGCCTTCTGTCCTCTGCCTGCGCGATCTCCTGCCTACTGCTCCTGCCACGCCTCGCCTGCCGTCACCAGCAACCAAGCCAGGGGTAGCGACCTGGGGGTCGCCTGCCGCAGCAAGTCCATCCCGCCTTGCGGCGGGCTCTGGTGAAAACCAGCGGCCCCTTAGACTCCGCTCCCTGGTGAGGTTAGTGCCATCACTGGTGACGGTCCAGTGGATCCACTACTCCAGGCGTTACAGCAATCGAGTGCCGAGCCGGGATCAGCGCCATTGCGGTGCTGAGCCCCGACGGAAGAGGATGTGTGGATCGCTCCCCAGGGACAACATCCTGGTGGAGCAATCCACCCCACTAGACACCAGGGAATGGCTGCATTCAAGTAATCGGAAGCAGCTGTCCACTTTGACAGCTGCATCCGATTACTTTATTAGTGGGCACGGCAATCGAACCATGCCCGCTAATAGCCGTGGTCCCGGGCTACGAGCGGCACCCGGGACCGCGGCGGTTCAGAGCGCGGCCGCTGCGCGGCCCCGCTCTGAACTCAAGGAGGCGACCTAAGTCTTGTCCATTTGATGACTTGTGTCAACACTAACCTGTGCAGTGGATAGCATGTCTCTCTGTACTGTATCCATACTCAGCCATGGCATCCACAGGAATGGCAGCAGTCCTTGAGCCTTTGATGTCCATACCTGCTGCTAAGTATTGTGCCTCTGGGTGCACAACTACCCCGGGTTAAAGTCTTCTTTTTGTATATATATATATATATATATATATATATATATATTATATGGAGTACTGTCACTTTTCGTTGTTCTAGCATTGTAGACTGGACATTTCCATGTGTTCAGTGTTCAGCTTTTGGGAGGAAAGAATTCCAGAACAGTAGTCTATGAGTGCCCTCCCTCACTGCCTGAAGGACAATCAGGAAAGTCCTGACTTCCCTGAAATTTTAATTTCCCAGATTGTAAAGCATTTGCTTCTTGGCCACCCTATAAAATTTATATTGCTGTAAACTACATGTCTGTTTCATTGTGTCACTGTGCTTTATGGGGTACGTAATTAGTCATTAATTATTTGAATTGCTCTGTTATTCTTCTTTCTAGTCAGGCACGAGAAAAGCAGTACCCCTTTTTGTGCTGCCTTTAGAGTCAAGAAAATAGAAATTTCAGGAAAGTAAATTTGAACTTTAAGCAGTTTATTTCTATAGAAAAAAAATGTCATGGATAACTATAGGACTACAAAAGGAGTCAATTTTGTGCATGTTTTATAGTTACATTTAGTTCCATAATTAATAAGGTTAAAAAAAAATACAAGAGTCCAAGTTCAGCTTACAGAAATCCAGTTGATCCAGAGCAAAGCAGAAACCTTTATGAGGCAGACCCCATTTACAGGGAAAAATCCTTTTTAAAGGACAACTCCCGCGGGACCCCCCCAAAAAAAAAAAAACACAGACACACACAGACACCATACTCACCATCCCTCCGGTGACGATCGCCACTCCATTCGCCCGCCGTCCGCCTCACCGTCACCGCCGTCCGCCGTCCAGCGATGTCTCTGATTTCCGGGTCCTGTGGATGAAAAAGGCTGCCAGTGCGCTTGCGCACCGGCAGCCTTTTCATTGGCTGGAGCGCATCACATGGCTTCCAGCAACCTCAGCCAATCAGGGCTGACGAAGCTGGAAGCCATGTGATGCGCTCCAGCCAATGAAAAGGCTGCTGGTGCGCATGTGCACCAGCAGCCTTTTCCGTCCCATTCACTCTCTATGAAGACGCAGAGGAGGAAGAAGACCCGGACCGCCACCCGGCTCTGACGTCGTCGTCACCAGATGCCGCCCGGGAGAAGAGGACCGTGACGATCGTAATAGGTAATGTATATATTCTTTAACTTCCGGGCGGGGGGGGGTCGGGGGTCCGAAAGTGGGGGAAGGGGGCCAGACCGGGTATTTAACCACATTACAAAGTTATATAACTTTGTAATGTGTGTTAAATAAGCTAAAAAAATTTTTCGTGGGAGTTGTCCTTTAAAGAGATACAGTACGCCGGCAAAAATCTTTTTCCCAGTAATTGAAACACATTACAAAGTTATATAACTTTGCAATATGCTTCAATCATCTATCTGCCCCCTTCCCTATTTTTACCCCTCGACCCCCCACCAAGAAGTGAATTAAACTCATTCATATCTAATAACTGTTGACCCTAGGCAGCCATTTTATAACAATGACATCATCAAGAGGAAAACTGGTCTAAGCCCTAATAGAATAATCCCTGGATATAACTTACTTATATTATATTTTTTCAAGAAAAGCATCCAGGCCCCCCTTGAACTTATTTAATCAATCATAATGTTCTCTGTGGCTTCTTCTACAGCTTGTGATCTTAGCTTCATTTGCGTTCCTCCTCTTTCCTAATGTTAAATAATGCACTTGGGGAGGACGAATCATTTTTCTGAGTATTGTATTAGCAGGTCTGTGTTAGCAAAGACTTCAGAGGAGAAGGATTTAGGGGTACCCTATTTTCCGACTTATAAGGCGACTGACCATATAAGACGACCCCTGACTTTAAATCAGATCGTCAGGGATTCGCCTTATACGCCGGAAAATGTTAACCCCTGCCTGTCCGCAGCCCTGCTGCTGTCAGGCAGGGGTTAACTGCAGCTAAACTAATGAAAAAAACAGTAAACTCACCCGGGCCCGTTCCCGGCCTCCGCGGGTCTTCTCCTCCGCACCCGTTGCCGGCTCAGCCAGTGTGAAGTACACTGGCTGCGCCGGGGATGCCCGAAACTCTCCCCAGCAGCTGAGTGTCTAATTGGAGACGCTCGGCTGCTCAGGAAAGCTTCGGAAGAATGACAGAGGCTTCAGGTACTTCCGGAGCCTCCCGAAGCCTCTGTCATTTTCCGAAGCTCTCCGGAGCAGTAAGAACAGGGAGATTATGATCACACTGTATAGCGCTCTAGTGAGACCACATCTGGAATACCTACAATACCTCCTCACCTACATTAATATATAGGTAAAGCATAAAACCCCAGGAAAGGCTTAAGATCTATAGGGGAGATTTATCAAGATCAACAAGGCCAAAATAATGAGTGAAATACTGTGTGTGAAAATAACCTAAAACTAATTTGTGCAATTTATACTGTGGAATCCATTTTGTATCATGATATTAACCTATATATTTCTAAGTTACACAGCGTGTACCAAACTTTATCATTGCACATGTTAGCTGTACTATATAGAGTAGTATGGCCTTTCTTATCTAGTTATTTGACAAACATTTTGGTATTCATTGAAACCTGGTATCATCTTATTTGAAAATTGGTCATTGTCCAAAGTTCCAATTCTTTGTCTACCTTATGTGAATGCTTGGAGTTGGCGACTCTATGGTAGAAGATGGGACAAATAATTTCTGTATACCAAACATATATAACACTAGGGTGTGTAAGCCATTGTGTAATGGGTATACAATGCTGGAGTAGATGCCCAAGCAGCGTTGATTCTCAGGGGTGCTCTGTCTTTGGCTGATATTTTATAGATAAATGATGATTACACTCCTGGTAATGGTATTGTATTATTTAACCTTTGCATTTAGAATTATGCAAAGTGTACACAGTATCAAACTATTTGCTATAATCAATTTATTATTTTACTAACACTACATAATTTTTTATTAACATTTTATTAATTTTAATCAGATTATTTACTAATATTATGCTGTTTTAAATAAAATTGTGATGTAACTTAATTTGTCGCCTTCTTTAAAAACGTATCCAACTCGTTTGACTTGATAAAACATACCCTTAGAAAATATTGAAAACAATTTGACCATAGGGACATGTTACACTGTGTGTGACATTTTACACAAGACGTGTCTTGTAATTTGCATCACAGGTATCTTCACACTTGTAGTCAGTAAGTTTGCCTATTAATAGAGTGAAAAGTAGTTACTGTGCTGTTTGATATCATAGGGGGACATTTATGAAGCTTACGGCTGGGGTGTACACCAGGAGGGGACCCGGCAAGGCAGGAGATGTAAATCATGGTCCAAATCTACTGCTGGACTGTGCGCCTCTTAGTGAATCTGGTCGGGGAAAGGGGCGGAGCCTAATTTAAGACTGGTGTATGAGAACGCCGGTCTGGATAAATCCCCCCCATAGTGTTTTTTTATTATCTTTATTTTTTCCATTTCTTATAAAACACAGATTACTATTACAATTGTATGCTATCAATTTACAATTCAAAACAAATTTACCTCCACAAAAACCTTCAATAATTCCATGCCGCAGATAGTACACTTAAAAAAAAAGAAGGCATATTTCCTCCCACAACCCCCCTCCCTTGCCACAGTCCCCCTCCCTTCCCTTAAAAAAAGAAAATATTTGCAATAACGATCACATTTGAGCGATAATCGTTCCGTGTAAACACAGCAAACGATCAAGTGACGAGCGAGAAATCGTTCATTTTGATCTTTCAACATGTTCTCAAATCGTCGTTCATCGTTCGCTAAAAATTCACAGATCGATTCGTGTAAACAGTCTTTCAAAGATTCACCCTATGTGAAAGATGGGCTTAAGCGATCTTATAAACGATCACAATAACGATTTTTCTTACGAATTTTCTAACGATTTTTCGAACGTTTTATTTGTCTAAACGCTGATCGTTATAAAAACCAAATTGTTGCTTTAAAATCATTAAACGATCGATTGGGCGAATTATTGCTTTGTGTAAACGCAGCATAAACTGGATTATTTGAAGATTTTTGTTTTCCTAACACATTATCCCATTCTTCTGCAGAAATTACCCCTACCTCTTTTTCCCAGATGTGTTTTTTTTTAATAATTCTTGTCTCCCTTATTGTTTTATTCAATAAACTGTGATATACTTTCCTTTGTTCTCCCCATTTTATTCCAGTGCATTTACTCACAATATCCAATATTTCATGATTTTGTACCTTAAATATATCATTATTAACAGTGTGTCTCACCGCATGACAAAGTTGAAAATACAAAAAATTTGAACATTTCCATAAACCATATTCCTTACGTAACTGTTCAAGTGAGATAAGTTGACTACCCTGGAATAATTGTGTGACCAAATTAATCCCCGCTTTAACCCAAGGGGTATAATACAAGTTTTTCCCCTCTCCAAATTTTTGGCTATTCCAAAGTGGAGTGAACTTTGTGCTAGTCTGTATATGACATCAATTTTTTACTTTATTCCATGTGTTTTTCCACTGATACATTTTTTAAATATTCGCTTTATAATCCATTTTAACTGTGCCTAATTCCAAAAGCTCCATTATTGATTCTGCAATTGTGTTACCATATTTTAAAACGTGTTTCCCTACAAGTAAATTTTGGTTCCTCATTAGTAAGAGAATAATTGCGTAAAAGTAATTCCTGAAGTCAGGTAGGGCTTACCCTCCATTCTCTTTACACGGAGTAAACATTTTATAATAAGTCCTATGTCTCTTGTTCCCCCAGATTAGCTTATTGATAATAACCTCCAACTCCCTAAAATATCTGTCCGGGATCCAGACAGGGGATGCCGCTACTTGCTTACAAATAATACAGCAGATCGCCCCAGTACAAATCCATTCTGATCACCACTAACTATAGACGTGATATTCTGTTTGATTCTATTAGCAATTAACTTTATTAATTAATTTATTAATTAATTAAGCTTTGTATCTGCATTCAAAAGTGATATAGGACGTATGCTGAGATATCCAAGGGGTCTATTATTTTTCTTTGGAATAACAATGATAGATGCTTCTAGCATAATCAGGGGTAGAGACCCAGAGGTACAAGATTTATTTATAACTTCCATTAATTTAGGAAGGAATACATTGGCATATTTTTTGTATAACTCAAACAGAATTCCATCTGGGCCAGATGTTTAATTATTTGAGTTTTAAACGTCCCTCTTAACTCTTGTAATGTAAAAGGCATTTCCACTTCCTCTCTTCACCTCCTCAAATATTTTGGGCAAATTTAACTAATTTAAAAAAAACGTGTTATTTGTTCCGTTGGGGCCATCCCTTCTGACCTGTATAGCTCTGAAAAATATTCCACCATCATTCCTTCCACCTCTCCTTGATCATTAACTATCCTACCATCCTTCTGCCTAAGGGCAAAAATGTCTTTCTTGTCTTCCTGTGCCCTAATTATAGTGGCAAAAAAACGGTCTACCTCCTTCACTAAAATACCTTTGATTTTGGAAAAATAGTTCATGCTGTGCTTTCTCTATTAAGTACGATAAGTAGTTTTCCTGCGCCTCCTTTAACTCCCTTAAAGCTCTTTCTGCCTTTCCACCATGTTTTTCAGGTATGCCTCTTTCCTACTAAATGTTTTTTTAAAATATGCTATTTCTTTGACCATGAACCCTCTAACGTATGCTTTTAAGGTGACCCCAATCAGTCTGCCTACTTGCGATTTCACCTCAAAAAGGCCAGCATTAACATTTTTGTTTCTCTGTTAGTATTTGTCCCAGTACCAACTTAGAGTGTCCTTCATCTTCACCCTCCTCCTCTAAGGAAAAGTCCTTCTGGTCCAGGACTGAGTATCGTGGGCCTTTCGCTTGATCTTTGCATGTCCCTGCCACTGGGCTTTTATTGGCTCGATTTTTAGCATTAGGTAATGGTGATTTTAAATACTTTTCAATCCTTGGTGGTTGAGTATGTTCAGAGTTCCCTCCAGATTTCTGTTGTTGTGCCTTAGCTGGCATGACAAATTGCTTTTCCTATGCTTCAGACGTGCACAAATTTTGTTTGATTCCTCTGATGTGAGGAGGCTAGGTATAGTCTAGGTTCCTATGATCAGTAACCCTATCATAGAAAAATTAACGAGGCGTGATAATAATTTAGTGATAAAGACAGGGAATATAGAGGAGGACAAGTCCCAAAAGCGGGGTTAATAGAACATAACCAAGAGACAATCCCATAAAGGGTAAGTTCTACTGCAATATACAGTATAAGGCTATGTTCACACTGCGTATGAATCCGTCCGTAGTGCAAACCGCGAATATACGCACGTAGTTTTGAGGTTGATGCGTTTGCTTGAAAGTATACGATATACGCCCGCACAGTGCACACTATGTATGAGCTTGCTGCCGGATCGTATACAGCGCCGTGAAAAATGAACAAGACCATTGTTTGAGGAAGGAAATGTTGAAACTCACGGCCGTGGATTTCCATGCGGTCCCGTACAAAGTACTTATTCCAGCCAAATTGAACTTGATTTTTCGATCCCAAAGGTTCTGTGTGGTTTACGGGGCTGGGCGAAGATTTCCAAGTAAATGACCTGCCTCAGATCGCTTCGAAACAAGCTAGGGAAGCATAACTGTACTGCGGGCGTATGTTCGCTGTTCGTACGCATCCGGCCACATGACGATTTTTCGCACGCCCATAGTTTCAGCCGCACATGTATGGCAGCGTAAGACCTGCGTACGGACTTGTACGCAGTGTGAACATAGCCTAAACGTTGTAGCAATTATTATGCACTAAACATAGATATGGGTTCTCCCCCATGTGGCTTTCCTCGTTAGCTGAAGCTTGCCTATGTTACAAACGTTTCCCACATTCTACACATAACTTTACTTCCTTATAGTTTCAGTCACATACACCTCCTTTATAGCAGCTTGTGGAACGATACCCATGCCCGAAGGGATGTTACAATATCCCTCCAAGCAGGTCCAACTTTTCCAGTCCTACAAAAAAAACCCCAGCCTCCACGTATAGTATCTATCAGGTGCATACATTCCAATTCACCACTTCTTTAGCATTTTTCATTCCCACCATAGCGGGTTTACCACAGACCTTATTACTGCGTATAGAAGGGTTTAATGTTATAACAAAGTCCTTTACCTCAAAAGTCTAATGTCTATGAAGAGAGAAGGCCGCGCTGCACAGTAATGGACCCTCCTTGTCCTTGCTTGAAAGAGTGATACTGAGGAGGAGGGCCTTTTTCTGCTACCTCAGAGGATGGATACCTGTTGGCCTGGCCAGAACTTCTTTCCTCTTTGCTCTCTGGATTCCCTCTTATCAGACACATCACCTTTGGCATCTAACAAGTAGCCCCTCCCAGGAGGCTATGGGGCAGCGTGGTTCTAGAGCTAGCAACTAGTTTGTGCTGCTACGTGGCTCCGCCTCCATTCCCCCAACCCCCTCAACATGGTACACATTGAACATGGTCCAAAGAAAGCTAAGAAGAGAATAGAAAGAAGCTCTCACACCATTGACGGAGCAGCATTCCAGAGTAAGGTTGCGCTTTACGCCTGAGCGGGAACCACCTCCACGAAGACACGCTGTGGATCTGAAATGCAGGAATGCCAAAAGAGATTGCTCCTGGGAGCGTTACATTGCCAGGACTGGTGAGAGGTACCTTTGGTATCAGTTGTCTTTTGTTTCTGTAGCTGATATTACCCTCTAACACCCCTGTAAATATGAGCAGACATCCACTGCTCTCCGTTAACTACAGCTCCTTATTGGTGGCACTTGGACAGAGTAAACTCAGCAGTAACCATGCCTGCTGATACTCTTTGAACAGTGACTAAGCTATATGCTGTTAGGGCCCTGCGGCAACCAACATTTAGGACATTTTATATGTATATATGTATGTACTAATTATATATCTTATATACATTTAAGACCTATTTTTTGGATACACTATTTTTATCCTTTTATCTTTATCCTTTCTTTTGTGTGCCTTCAATAAATGTATACTATGATTTTATTCAGGATGATTATGCCCTTGTAGGTAGGGGTAGCATCTAGTTAACCTCAGTCTCCCCAATTGATCTGTGAGTTGCACCACCTTTTTTTTTTCTTTCTTCAAGAATAGAAAGAAAATTATAGACAAACAAGTTAAATATAAAGGCTATAAGACCTTCCCTAAACAGCTTGTTGTTCTTGTTAATACATATCGTGTACTTACCTGGTCTCGCTCCAGCAGTGGTTCCATCTGTGGAGTTGCGGCATCAGAGGTGGGCTGGAATCCTCGTACCTGTCCAGCCGGCCGATGCTACAAAACGACCGCAAAACGAATTTTCTGTACGACATATCGTTCCATCTAAACGCTGATCGGTATAAAAAAAAAATCGTTACTTTGAAATCGTTAATCGTACAATCGGGCGAATTATCGATCCGTGTAAACCCAGCAAAAGATCAATCAATCAATCAAGGCCCCTCTGGCCTTGATTGATTGATCTTTCTCTGGGTGCAGGAAGAAGCCATCAGTGATAACAAGTTCCCTTTATGTCCATGCTCATGCAGAAATGTTGATGCTCTGTATCAGATTGCAAATCCATTAACAATTATATGAAGGAAAATGAATCAGTATTGCATTCTGGTTCCATTTACATAAAAAAAACCATAAAATGGTGCTCAAAGGTGGACATTCACTTTAAGATTAAGCTTAGTGTGCAGACAATTCTTTTAGATAGATGAAATGATTCTTTAAACTATTCATGTGCTGAAAAAGGGGTCATTTGTATTTTTTGTTTCATATTAGCAAAATAATCAAAACCACCTGCTCGTGACAGGTGTCCCACTGACTTCCCCTCATTATTTCCCTTATCAAGTGTCCCTATGCGTATTATGTCCTTGTACAGTTTTAAAATGTTTTCTTTTTTTTCTTTCATCCTTTGTGTAATTACAATCAAATAAACCGCAGGCAGCCTTTAAAAGATGGCACGCATCACGCAGAAAATTCCCTTCATCAAATAGTTCAGAAAAGGAAAAACAGAGCAGCAATTTAATATTTTAACTCCTTTCTTGCCAATGAAGCTACTCCTAGTTTTTAATACCGTATTTTTTGGTGTATAAGATGACTTTTTAACCCCGAAAAATATTCTTAGAAGTCGAGAGTCGTCTTATATGCCGGGTATGGTCGCGCCGTACGGTGGGGGAGTAAAAAAATGGCCGCATCCCCACCGGGGCCACCACTCCCCTGTGACCCGTTCCCGGCAGTGTCTTCAAGAATTTCCGGCGCCTTTGCCATTCTCCCAAAGTTCTCCCGGCAGTTGAGCATCTCCGAGCCTCTCCAATAAGACACTCGGCTGCCCGGGAGAGAGCTTCTGAGACCACAGGCGTAGGCAGTGCGCGTCACACTGCCTGCGCCGGGAAAGGGAGAGGAGAGGCGCAGCTGGTGGGAATGGTTAACCCCTGCCTGACCGCAGCAGGGCTCCAGCTAGTAAACCCTGCTGCAGTAAGGCAGGGTTAACATTTTATAAGGCGAACATCTAAGAATTAAGAATGTTACTGAAAGTCAGGGGTCGTCTTATACGCCGGTAGTTCAGATTTTTTTCTGCATCCTATAAATTTTAATTTTAAGTGTAGATTTTTCTTTGGACATTGGTGTGGATGTCCGTTTCCTCTTTCAATAATAAATCACAAATTACACAGGAATAATCATGTATTAGCGCCAGTTCACACGGAGTAAAAGTGGCGAGCCTCAGTGTCATACATGTTCTTTGAGGAGAGAGGTGCGGAGAGTGGAGGCGTGCGAGCCCTCCCATAAACAGACTGTATGACATAGAGGCAGGTGGGATTTCGCAGCGGAGAGTTCCACCGCGGAATTCTACCGCTTTTACTGTTTGAACTGGCCCCTAGGCTATGTTCACACACAGTATTTCGCTCAATATTTTAATCAGTATTTTTTCAACCAAAACCTGGAGTGGGTTGAAAACACAGAAATTCGGCGAATCTTTCCATTGAAAATTTACTCTGTTGGTCCCACTCCTAATTTTGGCTGCAAATACTGACCAAAATAATAAAAGAAATACAGATCAAAATACTGTGCGTGAACATAGCCTCAGGCTGATCTCTGTTTTGAGGTTTCAAACCATATGTAAAAAATTTATGTAAAAAAATTAATGTTTCAAAACATATGTAAAAAATTTACAGTGGTCACAGCCTTATATAAACGAAGAATTAGAGTAAATAAGTATGAATCAATTTTTGCAAAGATCAATGGAATACATGACAAGCATCATATGTTTAAGCCCTTAATTTTTCACTGCTAATAAAGCTGAACAGTGATAAATCTCGTCACAATGATGGTCCCTGATCTCTAGAAGAAGACAACATGATTTGGAGCTGTCTTTAGAGCCAATCATACCATAGTTCCCCTAAAATAAGGTAGGCATCCCTAAAATAATTAAGGCATCCAACCAAAATAAAGCAACCCTCATCAGCGGTGGCTGCTGAAGTTGGATAAAGCCCTAAGGCTATGTGGAAAACATGCATAAAGTCATTGGCTGTATCCATGTTTTCCAAACAATCTTAGAGCTTTATCCAAGTTCAGCAGCCACCGCTAATCAAATGCTGATCGTTCGGGTTCGGATGGACTCGAACCCGAACCCGGTTCGCTCATCTCTACTAACTACCAATGTATTGCAGTGTTGTCAGGACTGTGTCTTTGCAGCGCTTGGTGCGCCCCGTGGCTCGTGCTGTGCGCCCGAGAAGGCACTGATGTTCTTGAATTTGTGCTGGTTCTGTGTTTTGTTTTGTATTAGTCTGAACACCAGTTTATTTTGTCTGCTCACTTGGTTTCATTGACACACCCAACTTCCCCTGCTGAGTTCTGTCTGGCCATTTCATGGTTAATCTTGTTTTGGTTCTTTCTGTGACTGGCAGGTCTTCCTGTGGTTGGAAATCAGAGGGATGGTCTAATTGTATTCTGGACCAGACCCCTGGCCTCCTATATAACACCCCCAGTCTCTGACGTTGCTCACCACGTCTGTCCACACTGAACTATTCTGTTTGTTTGTCTGTCCGTGTTTTGTGTACCACCTATAACAGGGAGCAGGGAGCGTCTTTGTGGTTGTCCGCAGGCACCTAGGGCTGTCAGTGGCATGTAGGCAGGGACAGTGAGAGAGAACAGTACAGGGCTCACTATGCGTGTCTTCCTGTCTATTCCACCCGTTGCCACTGACTGTATGTAACAAGTGTATTGTGTAATCAATCAATCAAGTCATTGTCCCCATGGGGCACTAAAAAAGTAGTAAAATACAACAAAAATGTTATAAATTTGGCGTTTCTGTAGCTGTGCTGACTGGCAAAATAAATGTCAATAACATTTCACATACAGTGACATCTGATGTTACACTGCAGAATGTTTCACCATGGTACCGCCTAGTCTCAGATTGGTTGTACTTCACTGTGTGATTTTCTAACAGCTTTCGCATTGTGTTTGTATAAATGTCTCTATTTATTCCTTAATCACATAAATGAAGCAATGTGATGGAATTAACTGGAGCTTTCGACTGAGGTGAAAATGTTGCATGGTGCACAGTAAAGCATGGTGTAATGGTAGTTTGTAGCCATCCTAATACCTTCTAATGAGTCCAGCACTTAACATTCCAAATAAAGTAAAGTTTGTAATTTTCTACTATGTCTCCACATTTCCATATAAAATATTTCACAGGCCTAAGTCTATAGGAATACTTAAGGGAAATCTTTCACCCAAACACCCTTGACAGAATCCGCCAACCCCCCCCCCCCCCCCCCCCCCCCCGGTAGAGCACCTGATACTGACCGCGTCCAGAAGCAAGTCTTGTCGTGGAAAAGTCAGAGATGAGTCTGACGTCCATAGGAAATCAATTCTACTTGATGATAGGGATTATGGTCTTAGTATAGTCAGGGCCGGATTAAAGGGAGGGCACCAGGGGCACGTGCCCCGGGGCCTCCACCACTTAAGGGCCCCCACCAGCTCGAACCCTAGCAGAACGGTGCTGCTTACCCAGGATATCAGGCCATGTAATAGGGCCCTAACACAGTGGGCAACACAGCGCAGAAAGTGCTGTGTTCTCACATTGCGTTATTAACACAAACACAATGTGGGAATACACTCTGATACCCCCCCTGCTCCTGTCTCTAGGGCCTGGCATCTTCCCCTGTACTGCAGCCTCTAGTGACCACGTGCATAACAGAAGAAGATGCTGACCTATACAGCCAGGAGCGAGGAGGGGTCTGTGCTAATTCACCTACAGTAAGCAGCCATCTGTATAGATCGCGGTATAGTTTATTTTTTTTTTTTTGGGGGGGGGGGGATTGTCGCCCGGGGCCTCCACCAACCTTAATCCAGACCTGAGTATAGTATAGGATTTTACTCAGTAACAGTATGGTGGTAATGGTATTATTCGTCCGTTATTATTGGTAATACTGGTATTGGTATACTGGATTGACCAGCAACTAACCAGCTGTAACCTATAGGAGCCGCGTAGTGGATGAAATTTTAACAAATGTCATTCACATGTTGCGACCCGAACCCACATTATAGGATGACCTACACAGCAGAGTTTATACACCAGCAATCCAGCCATTCTGGCAGGTTTTCACCCACTGCTTTTAACTTTTGAAATGCAAAGGTTGAAAACTGCATAAGGCCTGGTGCAATTGCCACTGCCTGAATTGTTCTGTTGCTGCAGTTGTGTGTGGTGAGAAATGGAATTTAGCCCCATGCTACCACAAACTGGTAAAGGCTTCTTGGCCATTACCCATTCTATTTTATATGGGATGTGAGGTAACAAAAAACAATTGTTTTTATTTAGTTTTTTTTTTTATTTGAAATGTTGAAAGACTTTAATTCTTTATTCTGTGGATTGGTTTTTAATTTTTTTTAACCTTTTAAAAAAAACCCTTTGTATTACTTTATTAGGTGTCTAAGTGCGAAACCCCATTTTGACTTGTGGCTGGAGAAGATGGATGCGGCCCTAAATGCAGCCATCGGCTCTATTTACTATGCAATCTCTTGATCACTAGTGCAGTTGACTGCAATAAACATGTACTGCATAGAAATGCCATTTTGGCAGCTTATGGCAGGCAGTAAAAGTAGTCATGACTTAAAGGGGTTATCCACCTAAGAGCGAAAAAATGAAATGCTAGCAGGTCTTACTCACCAAGTCCCCCTGAGTATTTTGAGTCATCTCCTGTATTTCTAGCTGCTGCCATTCCTGAGTTACACGTTTTTCTAAAAGCCGATCTATAACTAAGATAGGAAACTACACTTCCCATCATGCATGTCCCTGATTGGTCCATTTGTGTACTCGCCCCCTAAGCTTTCTTTCCAGTCGACTACTGTCATTACTATTGTACAGTAAACAAAGGACTATTTGTTTCACTAATTTTGCATCACATCACCCTAATATGTATTCCATACTGGCTGACGAAGTAGCAGAGCGCATGGTGTAGCAGAGCTGACGCGCGCATGGTATAGCTATGTGCTGCATAACGGCATTACCAGGGGGTGGGGGTGCAGTTTACGTTTAGATCTCTGTTTGCTGACTGTAAATGAAAACATTCTAGTTCCATTCAGACTCTAAGAACATCTATAACACAATATGCAGAGATGAGACTCAAAGACAGGTACGTATGCCTGTATTCACTGACAGCAAGCAGAAATAGAACTATATACTTTTCATACTACAGAGACATACTCAGGGACACATGTAATTCTAGGGAAGTAGCACAGGTGCATGAAGATGATGCAGATAATGTCTCCTGGGGGTAAGGTTACTAAGTCAATAGACAGCTAACCAGGCCCCCAGAGAGGAGATCACATGTCCTTAGACCACAAAGGGAGGTGGAAAGAGGGAGCGGAGCATGGTCAGAGTGGACCGAGAGTAGAGGATTTTAGACAACAAGAGTCGATAAAAGGGCGGTTTGGAAAACAATTGGTTCAGGTAGGCTGTGAGCTGTAGAGCAGAAGCATAGCACGTTTGGCCTCTCTGTGCAGAATAGTTTTAGTGTTCTTGCTGATATAGATAGAGATGATGTTGCTGTTGGAGACATGGCTGCTCAGGTGATTCCCAATAGGGATGTTGTTTTCGATGGGCCACTGAGGGCAGAAGTAAAGGTTAGTAAGAAGAGAAGGCATCTTCTTGTTGGTGACTCGATTGTTAGAGGTGTTGTGATAGGACAGGATGAGGATGTGATTAGAGAGGTGAGATGTCTCCCAGGTGCTACTGTCAGCAGGGATAGGAGACGGATTGTGAACATTGTGAAGGCTGCTAGTATAGAT
The DNA here is from genome assembly GCF_027789765.1 of Dendropsophus ebraccatus. Lineage (NCBI taxonomy): Eukaryota > Metazoa > Chordata > Amphibia > Anura > Hylidae > Dendropsophus > Dendropsophus ebraccatus. The sequence goes on along the minus strand of NC_091467.1, from coordinate 42,624,145 downwards.
AGCAAGGTTGATCTGGTGGTTCATCTTGGAACCAATGACTTGTCCCAAGGACATGTGGATTTGGTTAAAAAGGAATTTCAAACTTTTAGTCTGGAGCTGGGCAAGATAAGGGATTCTGTGACATTTTCAGAGGTTTTGCCGGTCTGTAATCAGAACAACAAGGCATGTCGTATCTCAGAGTTTAATGCATGGTTAAGGCAGTGGTGTAAGGCAGAAGGTTTTGGGTTTGTTAGTCATAGCTTTTGCAAGTGGTGCAAAAAGGAGATGTTCAAGAGGGGTGGTTTGCACCCATCACACATAGGTACACAGGTACTTGGTGAGGAATTCAGATTGTTTTGGACAGACATTTAAACTAGATGAAGGGGACAGAAATATAATAGAGGAGGAGGATTTCTGTCCCCGACCAGTAAAGACAAATAGGTGTATCCGGATTGGTGAAAGCGCAGTGGTTGGTGCTGTAGACACAGGGGTTGGTGCTGTAGACACAGGGGTTGGTGCAGTTGATGCAGTTGTTGGTGCTGTAGATGCAATAGTTGGTGCGGTTTTTGTTGGTAAGGAAGATGCTGTTGGTGCGGTAGATGAAGTTGGGAATAAAGGTATTATGAAGCTTAGTAATCTTTGGGCAATGTGTACGAATGCTCGCAGCTTAGGAAACAAGATCTGTGAGCTGACGGCCATTATGTCTAGAGATGATTTGGACCTTGTTGCTGTAACAGAGACCTGGTTCAAAGAGTCTAATGATTGGGACATAGTTATACCGGGATATATTTTGTACAGGAAAGACTGAGCAGAGAGAAGGGGAGGCGGGGTAGCCATTTATGTCAGGGATAGTCTTAAATCGACAGTCATCCAAAATGCATATAAAGAGCTGGAGACTCTCTGGGTTTGTATGCAGTCCAAAGAGGGATCTGTTATTAGGATAGGTGTTATCTATAGGCCTCCGGGGCAAAGTGAGGACTATGATAAGGTGGAAGAAATCGGCATGTTCAGAATTACACTTTGGGCACCGAGAAGACTTCCAGCAACCCACCATACAAAGTTTCTGTGGGGAGTAATGAACCCGATATAAGATTTTTAGTTGGATAAGTCTATGGGGTGGGTTCAGAACCACAACTCTATTGTTATGAAGCACTATCCTGTGGAATAACCCAGATCTGTGATTGCTGCCTCCCTTACAGATCTGTATAACCAATCCCTGCTAACAGGAGATGTCCCCGATGATTGGAGAACAGCCAATGTCATACCAATCCACAAGAAGGGGAATAGAGAAGAGCCCAGTAACTACAGGCCAGTGAGCCTGACATCTGTAGTAATGAAAATGATGGAAACTCTTCTAAAAAAGAAGATAATGGATCACCTAAGAATCAACAATTTGATGGATCCAAACCAGCATGGCTTTACTGAGGGCCGATCATGTCAGACTAATCTTATTGATTTCTTTGATTATGCCACAAAAGTACTGGATAAAGGTGGTGCTGTGGATATCGCCTATCTGGACTTCAGCAAAGCCTTTGATACAGTTCCCCATAAAGAGCTGATAGAGAAGTTGTAGAAAATTGGACTTAATCCCTGAATAGTTCAGTGGATTTGTGGTTGGCTGTAGGATAGATATCAGAGGGTTGTTGTTAATGGTGTATATTCCGAGCAGAGACTGGTTACAAGTGGTGTGCCACAAGGGTCTGTTCTGGGTCCTATTCTTTTTAATATGTTTGTAAGTGACATAGGAGAAGGGTTGGTAGGTAAAGTTTGTCTGTTTGCTGATGACACAAAAGTGTGCAATAGGGTTGATATTCCTGGAGGTGTCAGTAATATGGAAAATGATTTAGCTTTGCTAGATAAGTGGTCCAAACAGTGGAAATTGAAGTTCAACGTTTCCAAATGTAAAATAATGCACTTGGGGAGGAGGAATCCTCTATCTGAGTATCACATCGGCAGTACTGTGTTGGAAAAGACCTCAGAAAAGAAGGATTTAGGGATAATGATATCGGACAACCTTAAATTGAGTCACCAGTGCAACCAGGCGGTGGGGAAAGCAAATCGTATGCTGGGGTGTATAGCTAGAGGTATAACCAGTAGGAAGAGAGAGATAGTGATCCCGCTGTATAGAGCTCTGGTGAGGCCACATCTGGAATACTGTGTCCAGTTCTGGAGACCTCATCTAAAAAAGGACATTGATAAAATAGAACGGGTCCAAAGACGGGCTACAAAAATGGTGGAGGGTGTAGGGCATAAACCATATCAGGTAAGACTTAAAGTATGGATTGTCAGCAAGTCACATGACAGGCAGTGAGGAGGTGTCAGGCACGCTCTGCCTGCTATGTGCTCTGCCTGCTGGAGCTCAGTCACTGTTTCCAGGCTGTGTGGTAAGCAGGAGACCCCAGCACTCCTTCCTGCCATGTGCTGTGACAGCTCAAACACCGGAGCCCACAGAAGCATAGCAGTAGGAGAGCTCCAGTCCCCCTCCCGCCCCTCCCTTGCTTTCTCTCACCCCGCACTGGACGGCAGCCCCCTCCACAGCTGAGGCTCAGGGGCGTAACTAGAAATGGCTGGGCCCCATAGCAAACTTTTGATTGGGCCCCCCTCCCCCGACTGACCACTAAACGGTCAAGTGAAGTCGAAACTACATAACTGCTAGCTCTGGTCAGGAGTGCTTGCAGTTAAAGGGACATTTGCAAAACCCAGGAGACCAGCAGAGCCACCCGGTGCTGCAAATGATGACGGCTCAGGGGGCCCAGTGTATTGCAGGAGCAGGCCATGGGGCCCCCTGATGCGGCGGGCCCCATAGCAGCCGCTATGACTGCTATAGTGGTAGTTACGCCCCTGCTGAGGCTCCTCTCTGGTATTTTTGGTTGTTAAGCCCCCTCCCCCTATTCCTGCACTTTCCTCTGGTATCTGTACAACGGAGCACTCCGGTCCCCTCCCTCCTCCTCCTCCTCCTCTGGTCAGTTTGACACCCTTTCAGTGCTGGTGCTCTCATCAGTCATGCAGTAAGCAGGAGAGCAATGCTGTCTTCCCTCTATGTCCTCCAGTCATAATGTTTCAGGGATCAGAGCACATAGAGGGTCCCCCAGCCCCCACTCCCTTACTGTATCCCACACCTTACTGTTATGCAGCCCTGTATCTAATCCCACTGTGTGCGATACCATCTGCAGGGGGTGTTGTATCTTATCCCACTCAGTGGGATGAGATGCAGTGCTTTACTAGATGATATCGCACAGAGTGGGATTAGATACAACACCCCCCGCAGATGGTATCGCACAGAGTGGGAATAGATACAGCATCCCCTGTAGATGGTATCACACAGACTGGGATTAGATACAGCACCCCCTGCAGATGGTATCGCATAGAGTGGGATTAGATACAGCACCCCCTGCAGATGGTATCGCACAGAGTGAGATTAGATACAGTGTCTTAGCAGTTGGTATCACTCAGCGGGATAAGATACAGTGCTTTAGTAGATGGTATCATACACAGTGGGATGAGATACAGTGCCTTAGTAGATGGTATCGCTGTATCTAATCCTACTGTGTGCAATACCATCTGCAGGGGGGGTGCTGTATCTAATCCCACTGTGTGTGATACCATCTGCAGGGGTGCTGTATCTAATCCCACCATCCAGTGTTTGTGATACCATCTGCTATAGCGCTGTATCTAATCCCACCGTCCAGTGTGTGTGATACCATCTGCTATAGCGCTGTATCTAATCCCACCATCCAGTGTTTGTGATACCATCTGCTATAGCGCTGTATCTAATCCCACCGTCCAGTGTGTGTGATACCATCTGCTATAGCGCTGTATCTAATCCCACCGTCCAGTGTGTGTGATACCATCTGCTATAGCGCTGTATCTAATCCCACCGTCCAGTGTGTGTGATACCATCTGCTATGGTGCTCAGAAGCCAGTGGATGAAGGGAGCCAGCAAGATGAGAGAGATAGGGAGGCCACGCCCACTTTCAGACAGGAGGAGACCACGGCCACTTTCTCTCAGCCAGGAAAAAAATTCATTTATTCTTCTGAGCCAAACAACTGGGGATATCTCAGCGAGCGTGCACACTATCAACGCACTTTAGGGCTCTTTTTAAAGGGTAACACGTGGGCTTTTTATTTGAGCAATTTCATTTTTTGGCTACTGAAATTAGAGTTACGCTTTAAAGATTTGAATCTGTATAGTCTGGAGGAAAGAAGGGAAAGGGGGGACATGATGGAAACCTTTAAGTATGTTAAAGGACTAAATAAGGTTCAGGAGGGAAGTGTTTTTAGTAAAAAACTGAGCTCAAGAACAAGAGGACACAGTGAGAGATTAGTTGGGGAAAAGATCAGAAGCAATGTGAGAAAATATTATTTTACTGAAAGAGTAGTAGATACCTGGAACAAACTCCCAGCAGAGGTGGTTGGTAAATCTACAATAACAGAATTTAAACACGCCTGGGATGGACATACATCTATCCTAAGATAATAAGAAAGAAAATACTAAAAGGGCTGACTAGATGGACCCAGTGGTCTTTTTCTGCCAACAATCTGCAAGGGTGCAAGATAGGTTATATATGTATATTACACATAGGGTGGTGTTGGGAAAGGGGATTGTTTAAAATATTGTTTTTGTTACCCGTATAACCCCTTTATATGTTCAGCCAATCACTGGCCACAGCGCTGTTCCATTTCAGCCAGTGATTGGCTGAGCAAGCTGCCACTGCCAAGACAATTTCACCTCGGTAGTGGTGGTGGCTGCTGTCAGCGGAGGACCTAGGGACAAAGCAGGAAAACACTGGGGGTATGCAAAGAGGTAAGGATAAAACCTTTATTATGTTTTATAATAAGGTAGCAACATATAAAAAGTTGTTATGTGATGAATATACCCATTTTAAGAATGGCCTGTCAAAATTACTTTGTGCAACATGTTTTGTGTGCTGTTATTTTTTTGTTCCACTTTTTTAGTATTACTTCACTTATGAAGGAACACAGCTCAGCACTATGGAACGCTTTGCTCTTGACTATCCTTGTGAAGCTTCTTAAAGGTTACAAGTTAATGAAAACATTCTGCCTTTCTTACCTTTGTTTAATCAGCAAATTCCTGCTTTCTCTTTAGCTTTGATTTATTCAACATAAAATATTTTCTTCTTTTAACCAGAATATTAATTTTTCAGGCATGTTGCAGGAGTCCCGTGTTTCTTTAAATGTAATTAGGTCTTCGGAGATGCATCAAACAGAGGAGGATGACACGACCAATAGAACACCAAGTAACACTTAAGCAAACACTTTTTGGTGTTGCTTTCTTCGACTTTGCCTTTCAAAGTTGGATATTGGGTCTCCAGAGCTATAGTTAAAGGAGTACAGTTTGGATTTGAAGACACCAGGATATTTTTGAAGCTACGTTTACAAAGTAACTTTCATCTTGCTCAAGAGTTTTTTTTTTTTTTTTTTTTAAAGATTAAAAAGGAACAATTTAATAAAGGAGTAAAATCTTAAATAAAAATTCAATTTGTAAATAAAATTTTACAAATAAAATTGTAAATAAAATAGAAAAACATGACTTTTTTTTATATCTTTAATTGTCCAGTTTAAGGATTTTATCATTGGTCAGGAAAAAAAAAAAAGCTTCTGCAGCAATTTACAGAGGCGAGAGGAGATAATCGTTTTGGGAGCACACAAGTCAATAAAAAAGTGTAGTTAAACTTAATTATAAAAGTGCCGAAGTGGCAGACACTTTGCTTCAGCATTTACTTTTTTTGTCATACATTCGGATCATGTTAGAAGATAATGAGGTCTCAGCATGTTACCTATTCTGCTCGGAGAAGGACTTACAAGTCAATGAAGAATCACCTCGGTTTCTCTTGTTCTTTGTTAGTTAGTTTGCTACTTAACAAGAACTACTTCTCTTTCAAGGTGCATTATCTTCTTTTTAATATGTGTGCTACTTACATAGTAAAGGCCAAAAAGCCCACTAACCACATCATCGTCTAAATTCAGTAATGTGACATTTAGGACAAAGAGTGCAAAAAAGCCATTTTACAATGACAGATTTTACAGTTTTCGATGAGATAATTACCTTATGGTTCACCAACTTATTTTTAGCTTTGACTTCCTTCAGTAGAATCACAATCTAGTAGTCAAGGGGGGAGATTTATCAAACATGGTGTAAAGTAGAATTGTCTTAGTTGCCCCTATCAGATTCCACTTTTCATTCCTCACTGATTCTTTGAAAAATGAAAGGTGGAATCTGATTGGTTGCTAGGGGCAACTAAGACAATTTTTTCTTTAGACTGGTTTAATAAATCTCCGCCAAGGTGTCAGATGTCGTTAAATGACTTTCAGACCAGCATACACAATAAAAGAAAAGCAAAATATTTTCATGTATCTTACATTACATAGTATCAAATAATGTCTATGCACACAGCTTAAAATTATTTTTTAAGTTTTATATTATTTGCTTATATTATTATATAACAACAAATACTACAGTATTTTCCCCCTTATTTTACACCCGTAGACTACTGTATGTACACACAACGTCAAAAAAATAGAAAAGGCGTCCGCCGTTTCTATTTAAAGAGACGTCCATTATTGACGCAATTTAGTTGTCTTTAATGCAATGTCAATGGGACAACGGACGTCCAATTCACACAATGTATAAAATAACGGACGTTGTCTGCGAGGATGTCAAAATAATGATCATGTCAATTCTTTTCAGACGTCTATTGCAAACAGTGGACGTTATTTTTTAGTTGTTCACATACAGTTTTTCTTTTTCCCCATCCTTTTGCCGTTATTACTATTAAATTCAATGGACTTTTCAATTAAAGACACACCCAAAGGCCAAATAGTATCCAAACTAGAATTATGTACCAACAGACAGGCAGCCAGACAGCAAAATGATGTCCATCATTTTAGACTGAAAATGGCGAAAGTCATTTAACCCTTTGAGGACCAGGCCCAAAATGAGCCAGTGGACCGCGCAAATTTTCATTTTTGTGTTTTTGTTTTTCCTTCCTCCCCTTCTAAGAGCTCTAGCACTTTCAGTTTTCTATCTACGGGGCCATCTGAGGGCTTGTATTTACAGGAATAGTTGTACTTTGTAATGGCATCTTTCATTCTACCATCACATGTATGATGGAACCACAAAATTATTATTTATGAAGATGTAAATTTGTGAAATTGTAAAAAAGTCCAATATGGTAACTTTTGGGGGGTTCCTGTGCCTACGTAATGCACTATATGGTAAAAGTGACACCACAACATTACTCTATAGGTCAGTCCGAACACAACCATATGCAGGTTTACACAGATTTTCTAATGTTATATATTTTTTTAAATGAAATCCTGTTTTTTTCAATTAATTATTAATAAAATGGGCCTATTGTGACGCTTTTAACGTTTTTTTTTCCCCTACAGGGCTGTATGGGGCGTAATTTTTTCTGCCATGATCTTTAGTTTTTATTAATACCTTATTTGTGAAGATCGGATGTTTTGATCACTTTTTATAATTTTTTTTTAATATATAATGTAACAAAAAAACGGCAATCCTAGCGTTTTTGTTCACTCTTTTCTTTTACTCAGTTCGCCGTTTGCGATGGGGATTGTTATATTATAATAGATCAGACAATTATACATGCTACGGTATATTATATATTTATTTTTTATTTTTATATGTTTTATTTATATAATGGAAAAGGGGGGTGATTTTAACTTTTATTGGGGGAGGGGCTTTGGGGTATTTATAAAAACTTTTTTACTTTTTTTATACACATACACTTATTACATTACATACACTGTACAATGCTATGCCATAGGCATAGCATTGATCAGTGTAATAGGCGTTCTGCTGTTTGAGCCTGCCTGTGGCAAGCTCAATGAGCAGAAAGCCGATCGGACCGCATGGAGGCAGGTAAGAGCCCTTCGGTGGTCCGATACAGCAATCAGTACTCCCGCAGTGACACTGCGGGTGTCCTGATCGTTAAGTGACAGGGGACTGCCTCTGTCACTTACACTTAGGGGTTAAGGGGTTAATGACAATTGTCATTACGGTGAGGGCCGGGCTGCTCACTGCAGCCGCCCCCCACCTCCGGAGCGGAGCGCATTTCATAGCTCAGGACGTACCGATACGCCCTGGGTCATCTGTGGACAGACTTTCTGGGCATACCGGTACGTCCTTGGTCGTCTAGGGTTTAAAACAGAGCTGAAAAAATATGTTGTGTGAATATAGCCTTCTATTTTACTGTGTGTGATAACAGCCTCAGATAACCACTTTACTTCAGCGGCAGTACTGTTTAATGAGTGTAGTAGGAAGACACAGCAGGTGAAACCAGTCAACAGCAGTGGCGTAACTACCAGGGTCGCAGCAGTCGCCGCTGCGACCCGGCCCGCCACAAGGGGGGGCCCGCGGGGCCCGCTGGGCCCCTGAGGCCCCCCTCATCAATTACTCTTGTGACCGCAAGCATTGTGTTGCTTGCGGTCACAAGAGGCCGCCTCCGTCTGCCCCGGATCATGCGCTGCTGCCGTTGCGTCCTATCCCCGGCAGCGCGCGCATCATAGAGTTCACTGCTCCGGCACAGGGAGCGCACATTAGAGACGCTCCCTGTGCTGGAGGTCCCAGCACAGGGAACTCTATGATGCGCGCGCTGCCGGGGATAGGAAGCAACACCCCCGGCAGCAGCGCATGATCCGGGGCAGACGGAGGCTGAAGAAGAAGAGGATCCCCGGGGGAGCGCGTTGTTAGGTGAGTTGTGTGTGTTTTTTTTATTTATTTTTATTTGTTTTAATAAAGGAAAGAGGGGGCTATCTATAGGAGGGAAGGGGCCATTTATAAAGGAGGGGGGAGAGAGGGGGACCTTCTAGAGGGGGGGGGGGTATCTATAAGGGGGGGAGGGGGACCATCTATAGGGAGGGGGGGAGGAGACCATCTATAAGGGGGGGAAGAGTGGGACCATCTATAGGGGGGGAAGAGGGGGACTATCTATAAGGGGGGGGAGAGGGAACCATCTATAAGAGGGGGATCATCTATAAGGGGGGAAAGAGGGGGGCCATCTATAAGGGGGGGAGAGGGGGACCATCTATAAGGGAGGGGGACCATCTATAAGGGGGGGGGGAGAGAGGACCATCTATATAAGGAGAGGGGAGAGTGGGCCATCTATAAGGGGGGAAGGGGCCATCTATAGCAGAGGGGGCCATCTATAAGAGGGGGAAGGGGCCATCTATAGGAGGGTGGGAGAGGGGGCTATCTATAGGAGGGTGGGAGAGGGGGCTATCTATAAGGGGGCAATATATAAGGGGGGAAGGGGCCATCTATAAGGGGGGGCATCTATAAGGGGGCAACATAGGGGGAGAGGGGGCTTTCTATAAGAGGGGATATACAGAGGGGGCATCTATAAGGAGGCTACATAGTAGGAGGCATATACTATAAGGGGGGATACACAGAAGGGGCATCTATAAGGAGGCTACATAGTAGGAGGCATATACTATAAGGGGGGATACACAGAGTGGGGACCATCTATAAGGAGGCTACATATAGGGCATACACTATAAGGAGGTAACATAGTGTCAGGGTTACCCACTAAATGAGGCCAATACAAATGTGCAGTGTGTATATAGATGAGGATGGTGTCAGAGTGAGGAGTCTAATATGTCTGTCTGGCAGATTCTGTGGATTCGTGGCTCGGAGAAGTTCTCATAATGGCCGAGAGCAGATGGAGAAGAAGATAAAGAGGGAAGAACTCCGATCAGAGAAGACGTCCCCTGTGAGTCACCTGATGTAACTGCACTGTAATGTATATGGTGTCTAGAGGCTGTGTGGAGCTGCGTCCACCTCTATATGACTGGATGCGGTGATACGTGTACAGTGGATGTTATTCAGTAGCAGCGGTGGTGTTAGTAGGTGGTGGTGTTAGTAGCAGCGTTGGTGTTAGTCAGTATGTGGTGGTGTTAGTCAGTAGCAGCGGAGGTGTTAGTCAGTATGTGGTGGTGTTAGTCAGTATGTGGTGGTGTTAGTCAGTAGCAGTGGTGGTGTTAGTCAGTATGTGGTGGAATTATTTGTTACTTGCTATCTGGTACTATGTTTTATTGGTCTTAGTATACAGGATTTGGTCAGTAACAATATGGCGGTAATATGTGTGGTGATAATATTTTCTCTTCCTATCTTAAGATCGTTATTTGTAATATCTGTCTTGGTGTATATATATATATATATATATATATATATATATATATATAATACACATATACCAATAGCATCACTTGGTCGAGGAAGGGGGGGGGGGCCAAGTTGACCTCTCGCACCAGGGCCCAGGAGTCATTAGCTACGCCCCTGGTCAACAGCATCTGTTAATGTACCCTGTTCTGGAGAGGCAGCTACAAGAGGAGCCATACAAGGAATATAGTGTATGTGAGTGTAACTTGTTTTAAAATGTTTAGCGACGGTTTACTCTACCTTCTGAGAAATGAATCCAGGGTACTGAAGTAACACTTTAAGGCTATATCCACACAACGTCTTTTTTTTGGCCACTTTATGGTCGTCTTTTTGGATGGCTGTTACTTTGGCACCAAAATATGGCTGCATTATGAAAATTATAAGCGTAGTTTACAAAATATGGAACATAACTTTGTGTGTACCTAGCTTAATACTATGTTCCCACTTCAGGATTTGAGTGGGAAATGGTGGCTGTCTTATTGATAATGACATCTGTAAATGATTATGAACATTATATACGTCTGTAATTATCAATAGATGGCCTTCATTTTGCACTAAAATACCGTAGTGGAAACATAGCCTGGACACAACTGTTTTTTATGGCCGTTATTTGATACTCAAAATAAAGACCGTTGTTTTGAGTACCAAACAATGTCCGTGGTTTAGCGTCTTCCAGCAGCTGTCATTGCAATAACGGTCGTAAGGAACATTTTTCTAGTTCAAAGGCAAAGATGGCCCTTTTGGGTGTGTCATTAATTAAGGGCCATCGATTTTAATACAAAGGGCAATGAAACGACGGTGAAAATAAAGTACTATGTGTGAACAACTTTAACGGTTCAATAAAATTTTATTGGGATATTTTTTAAAAATTTTCAACAAACAAGTAATATACAACGCACAAACAATGTTTATGCTCAAGAACATTTAGCAAGGTACCAAGGTACAGTAAACCACAAATGAAGGTGGAAGGCAACAGGTGATTATGCGGATGGCCAACTTGTGTTTCAGCGTCCATATATGTGGCCTGTTCATAGGAAAGTCCATCAGGCCAAGGATCAAGTCACCAGTAGTAGTACCAGGGAGACTGTAAATATGGGTAAACATCAGTGTAACAAGGTACTAACATGTACCAAAACATAAAGTAAAATCAAAGCAAAAGAGATCAAACATAAGGTAACATTCAGACAGCGATATCTGAAAATAAGGTAGCATCCACATGTAGGAGAGTGATCTTGTGAGTCCTGTCCTCCAGCTTCTACTGGTATAGATTATTGTGTAATGAACAACTTTAAATAAAGACTGCTGTTGGAGCTAGAGATGAACGAAGCGAATCTGGCAAATCAAGTATCACTGCGAATAGTGCTGTCAATTCGCTTCATTCTGCGAAGCAAATTCCCACTGATTCATTAAGGAACCCCCCCCCCCCCCAAAAAAAAAATGGTTTTGCTGTCTGGAGCACCATCACTGGGCAGGAGAAAGGGATTAATCATATCCCTAGTGCCTGTCCAATCAGCTGTAGGCCCCTCTATATAAGGTGGTTTGTTTACGGGGGTGTCCAGTCGGCTGTGTGTGGAGGAAAGAGCAGGATGGCAGCAGGCAGTTAGAGCAGAGCAGGGAGAGACTAACAGAATGATTAAGGGAGATAGAGGAGAGGATAGAAAAGGGTAAGGGGTAAGGGGTAATTGTGGGTGATGTCAGCACCACCCCCTCCCCCTCTACAGGGATAATGTTAAAAGAGTTGTCTATGCTTAGAAAAACATGGCTGCTTTCATCCTGAGACAGCACCTCTCCTGCCCACAGTTTGGATTGGGCTTTGCAGCCTTATTCTAAAAAAGTGAATGGCGCTGAATTGTAATACCACACACAACCTGGGACAGGGGTGGCGCTGTTTTTGCAAGAAGACAGCTGAGCTTGCTGTAATATTGCATAACCCCTTTAGGGCATCTACTACAGATCTAGTACACTGCTACTATGGCCTCACAGTTGCCTAATAGAGATGAGCGGATCTCGAGCCTGCTAGTGTCTGTTCAAACATGATCTTTCAGCATTTGATTACTAGTGGCTGCAGAAGTTGGATGCAATCCTAGGAAGCCTATGGCTGTATCCATGTTTTACAGGCAGCCTTAGGGCTGCATCCAACTTCTGCAGCAACTGATAATCAAATACTGCATGCTCCGGTTTGGACAGACCCGAGCATGCTTAAGATTCACTCACCCTTTTTTAAGCAACTGTGAGGCCATAAGTGGCAGTGTACTAGACGCATACCTCCCAACTTTTTGGACGGTCAAAGAGGGACACTTGTCTTTTAGTCCAGGAAAAGTTTTACAGAGATTTCTATACTTTTTAATTGAAGGATGCATTCACACATTCAGGATATGCTGAAGATTGATGCATATCACAGGGGGCTTCTTTAGAGGGATAGCACTTTCCTATTCCCCTTACAAGTGGCAGTACCACTTACGGCCTGAAGGAGTCTGGCGCAGAAGCTCCAGTTTGTTTCCTCATCACCCCCACACGCAACATATGAACACTGCAGGTTTATGTAAACCAATCAAAGTTCACTGTACTGTAGTTAATTTTCAAAAGCAAATCAATATAATGTTATTCAGCAAGTCCTACTGTATGTCTAGCATGCCATCTGTACATGGCTAAAAATATACATAGACAATTGACTGATCGGGATGTAATCTCTTATAGACACAGAGGCCAGATGTTTGGTCATGTTCACTGCATGTTTCATCCATAGACATTGCAGTATCATCTCTCTGCTGCTTCTCTGTGTTTGCATTATCAGTTCAATTATATAAGCGAATGTGACATAGCTGCTGTGAATGCATGCATTACCTGCTCGAATAATCAGTCTTGTGTTCATGCAGATATGCTTAACTACTGTTCGTATAATGCCTTATGTGTGTGAGCGCAAGGTAGATTGTCTGAAGTTGCAAAGCCTTGTATTCATTGTCAATACATTAACAAAAAAATCATTATAATACAGGACCTTCTAAAAACTAAATGACATTCTGCTAGGGGAGTAAACTATTAAAATACAGCATATTCTACAACCTCTGTTTACTTTCCTGATGATCCAAACACATTGGAGCCAATAGCTAATGATTTGTTTATGCAGACAGATTTATCTGACAGATTTTTTGAAGCCAAAGCCAGGAATGGATTTGAAAAGAGGAGAAATTTCAGTCTTTCCTTTATAACTGTTTATAGTCTGTTCTTGGCTTTTGCTTCAAAAATTTGATTGGAAAAAAAAAAAAAATCTGTCAGATAAATCTTTATGTGTAAACATGCAGTGTCCCAGAGCTGGTGATGCCCTGCTATGTTCTTGCCCACCTGTAGTAGGTACCTTCATATAGGACGCTCTGTGTAAAGGGTATCTGCACTCCATATGCATTTTCTATTTCTTCCTATTTCTGCCTGCACTTCCAATGTGCTGCCACTTGGTGTCAATGTCTCCTGCACACCATATTCACAGCTAAAGGAGATATATGTTGTAAGGGTTAATTATACCTGTTTGTTGATGCTGTGTCAGCCCCTGTCAGGTGATTCCGCCTGCCTCAGTGTGCCATAGCCCGTCTATGGGAGAGCGTGCGCACGCTCGCTCTCCCATAGAGAAGCAGTGTCACACTGAGACAAGCAGGATTCCTTGGGATTTACTCAGTGTGAACATAACCAAAAAGGGACAAACCTTGCCTAGGCCTGGAGGCCGCCATTTCTTCAGTTGTGCTATTTAGGAATTCTTTCTGCTGTCTGTACTATCCCCAGTGGAGCAAAGGGCTATAAATGCCCAGACTCCATTGATCTTTGCTTGGCCTACTCAGGTAATCTTAAGGGTTTAGCTGTTCCCTGGTTGTATAGGCCTGTATTCAGAATAAGGCCCCATGGTAGCCCCCTCAATTCCAAGTCTTAACTACGAGTCCAGGGCACCTAGATACTGTTCCTAGTATTCCTATATCCACCAGTAAAAAAAAAAACCTGAGATTGTTTAAAGCATAATGTTCACCAAGTACCCAGCTCAAGGATTCCTGTGAAGAGTTTATCTATTTCTATCTCATGCAACCAGCAAGAAGCTGAATAAATTTGTTTGCTATTATTACTAAGAAAACTGTGAAGCAGACTATAGCAAGTATTGCACTGTATTGGAGAAAAGACTCTGTATTGTTTACTGCGCTACAAAAGGATTTTTACAGTAAACTTTATTCCTGTTTAAGTTCACCAGAGACTTTGTGTTTTCCTCACACTACACCTGCACAAACACCTGCACCAGTTCTAACTAAAAATGTGTGCTAGTACATCCAGGGGTGTATACATACCACTCCTGGCCACCATGACAAGTGCCTTAGGGGTACACCACCATCTTGCCAAGCTATACTACACCACCTGGAAACCCCTGGTCCCACAAACACACCATTAAGATGCAAAATGTGGCAAAGCCAATTAGAAATTCAGTTCCCCCCAAATTTTTTGAAATTAATAAACTTAAGTTCTTGTACAGAGCAAGATTCTTCTTTGGATGACTTCTTTATAACTTAAAGAGGACCTGTCACCCCCCGTGCCAGGGTGACAGGCTCCCGACCCCAAGCTAGATCCCCTATACTGACCTCATCTCGCCGAGTCCCGCTCCCAGAGCCGATCCCGGGATGGAGATATACTGGTCAGAAGCCAGCGCGCGCTGTGGAGATAAGTCCAGCGTCCATAGAGAATGAATGGAGCCGGACTCATCTCCGCGCCGGCTTCTGACCAGGATATCTCCGTCCCGGAACCGGCTGTGGGACTCGGCGAGATGAGTTCAGTATAAGGGGATCTAGCTGGGAGTCGGAAGCCTGTCACCCCGGCACGGGGGGTGACAGGTCTCCTTTAAATAACAGATAATAAACACAGAAAAAGAATGATGTAGTATATGTGTAATATCCGCACCCATTCAGACTTATGTGCCATCCTCTGCCTGTAAGATAAGGTGCAGGAGGTATTTCTGGCTATGATATTGTGCTTTTTGGGTTTCTTGTACACTGTCTGAACACTGCTCTATTCCCTCTGCTTGGTAATTGATTCTTCACTACACCCATCTCCTTCTCTGCTGAGTTTCCTCTGGTCCTCAAACAGTTAACTTTAGTTTTGTTTCTTTGATTAACATCTTTCCTTTCCACTTCTCCTGCTCCTTCTGTGATTTCTGGGGTGTAAGTGTCCGGTCCAATCACACCTGGGGCGGATTCCTAACCCAAACTTTATTGCTTGCTATGAGCCTTTGTCTGAGCGTGCTAACCTTACCTCCTGTTTATCTTTTCTTGATAATTCTGACCATCCCCAAGTTGTCCTTTGCCTCTTAGGGTAGCTGAGGCAAGCAGGTAGGGACTACTTGGTGGGCCAAGCATTAAGGCTCACTCTACTCATCTTCCCACTTCCTCACGGATTTCTTGCATCAGCTATTGGTGTAACAATGTGTGTGACATTATATTTTGTTATAATAGCCATGTCACAATTATTCAGCCCCTATATAATACTGTTTTTAAAGATTTGGGGGTTGAAACTTAAGTAAGCCTTTTAGCTATATGTTGATTCTATATTTGCTGTAGTTGGGAAGCATATACACTGCTCAAAAAATAAAGGGAACCCAATGTAACACCAAGTCAATCACAGATCTGTGATATCAGCCTGTCCAGTCATGAAGCAACTCTGATTGTGAATGATTTTCTCCTGCTGTTGTGCAAATGGTTTCTAAAGCATTTACCATAAGATATAAGATGTGCACTGAATACACAAAAAATTCATAGACAGATGTATGTTCGTTATTTGTTTGTGAATGTTCAGTGAACACGAACCGATCATGATAATTTTTTTATGTTGGGGTTCGGGATCCAAACGCTCACCACTATACCTGAGATCAGAAATACCAGGCCATTTTAAACAGGACATGATGTCTTCTGTTGAGAAGTTAAATTTTGGTGATCAATAGACTTTTTTAGCAATACAGTGATCCCAAGCACACCTCCAAGTCATCCAAAGCTTGGAATCCGATTGAAAATGTTTGGTGGGATTTAAAGAAAGCAGGTGCAGCTCTAAAGCCATTTAGAGGCTTTTGCATTCTAAGTAGTGATGAGAAAACAAGTTCGTATATGTTTGTATGTTTGTAGGAACACAATGCTAATTGTTTGTGTTCACCTATAACAAAAAACTTGTTCGATGATTGGAATGGTTATAACGATAATTTTCAAACTTGTGAACGTACGCTACTGCGTAATTTATGCTTTGCACCTGATAATCTGTACGCATATGCGAAGACCGAAACGTACGCTTCTACTGTATGTTCGTTATTTGTTTGTGAATGTTCAGCGAACAGGAACAGAAACTGGTCGCGATCATTTTTTTTTAATGTTTGTGTTCGGGATCCGAACCGAACATGGGGATGTTTGCTCATCACTAATGTTAAGTATGGGCAAAGATTCTAATCAAGAGGTATAAGAAGCTTGGCCGTATCCATGTTTCCCAGGCAGGATTGTATCCATCCTCTCCAGACTGCAGAATTTAAATGCTGAGCGATTGGATTCACATGAACTTACTGTAAGTTTGCTCTTCTCTATTTATTAGTTAAACATACTGTTCTTGACTTATTTTCTGTTGATAATAGTCGCCACATTTTAAGTGGATACTAGAAAAAAATACAATGTGGTATGAATTTTATTTACAATGAAAGTGAAGAGCATACAAATGTAACTGCGCAAGAATACAGCTGCATATTTCTGGGGCATACTTTCAGGATAACACGATAAACGTTCATGCTGAATGTATAAATAACATATAACAAATAATAACAAGAACGTTCTTAACTTTGGAACAAAATGTTTTAGTACAAATGAAAAGGCAGCTAAAACTAATGTTCTGCATATCTTCCAAAAAGTTGCTAAACTAATCTATAAATTACTTATAATTATTTGGACTCAATGAAGGGAGTGAATAATTGGATAGGAATATAACCCTGGAAGAACTATGAAGTGCTCTCAAAAGTATAAAAGGGAATACTACACCAGGGTTAGATGATTTTTGCGTAGAAACTTATAGACAGACAGAAGAGGTTATGCTAACGGTCCTATTGTGTATTGTTAACGGTGCCTTGAAGACTAGTGGTCTCCCACAATCAATGTTAGAGGCCAATGGTATTCTTATTTTGAAACAAGATAAAGACCCTATCGAGGTTGAATTTCTGTGGCCCGGGGCACTGAATGCAAGTGTTGCACCAGCTGGAGGGCTTTGGTGTTTTGGGGGAACTTTGTTACAGTGGCCAGACACGGACACACAGACACCGGACCCTGGTAGAACTGGTGTCAGGTGTAGGTGCAAGGTGTGGTGTGAGTGATGACAGAGTCCCAACTAAGGCCCCCTTCACACGTCCGGAAAAAAAACCTTGATTTCCAATCAGGAAATCCGGACGGCTTTCCGGACGCATAGACTTTCATTGGACACGGACACCCTTCCGGAATTTTCCGGAAGGGTGTCCGTTCCGGAAAATAGGAGCAGATTTTTTAGAACCGGTCCTATTGTTGTCCGTCCCGGACGGCCCCATAGAAGTCTATGGGAGCGCCCGGGCCCCGTACGCTTTCCTGATGCACATTAGGAAAGCGTCCGGAGTTCCACTTACCCGTACCACCTTCCACCGCTGATCCCCAGTCTTCCCCGGCCTCCTGCTGCCTCTTCCTCCACTCCCTGGACCTCCCCGACCACGGCAGATCCTCGTCCATCGCCCCACAACTCCCCCCCCCCCGCGCGGCCACTCGCTGCACAAACCCCCCCCGGCACATGTCGTAACCCAAATCCCGCTGCGATCAAGCACAGCACATCTGGAGACCAGGACAGATGAGATCCCCCCTCCACCCCCAAGAATTAAAACTCCCACCATGTCCTGCTGACAGGCCATGATGGGAGTTGTACTTCTGCAGCCTGTGGCCATCCAGGTTGCAGAAGTACAACTCCCATCATGGCTCTGCTGACAAGTCATGATGGTAGTTGTACTTCTGCCAGCCGGGCATGATGGGAGTTGTACTTCTGCAAGCTGTGACCATCCAGTTTGCAGAAATACATCTCTGATCGTGTCCTATTTTTCTTCTGATCAGGAAATCCTGAATCTTTTTCCTGATGGTTTCCTGAAGGTAAAAACGGATTACTGTCAGGAAATCCTGATACTATCCTGATGACATTTAAGGCCTCCTGATCAGGATTTCCTGATAGTAAATGTGAATGGGGCCTTAACCAGACGTTAACTTTACTTAAAATAACTTCAGTGCAATACAGGTTAAAACAATACTGCTCACAGGTGCTTAGTGCAAAAATAATACAATACTTTAAGTAGACTCTTGAGGTACAAGTTAGAAGTTAGTAGAGGAAAAAGGCTTGTGTGTGAAGGTAGTGAAGGAGCAGGTTAGGAGACCTTGTCTAATTAGTAACAATACTCTGCCGGAATGTAGGTTAAATATAATACTTTAACGGAGAAGTCCCAGGTCTCTGTCTCTGGGTGGAGCTGACCAGTAAAGATTACCACCAACTAGTTGGGCATAGTGTCAGTAAAGTACTTCTGCTTAAAGGAGAAGTCCGGCCAAAATTAATTTTTGATATGTTGTTACTTATGAAAAGTTATACAAATTTTTAATGTACATTAATTATGGGAAATGCACATATAGGGCTATTTCCCTTAATTTAGTAGATCAGGAAGTGTTAGAATTCTCTCAGATCCAGTGACGTCACGACAAAAGGTGTAATTCCTATGGAGTGTCCAGCAGGGGGCGCTCTCTATACACTGAACTACAGCTCCCATCATCTGCTTATAGTATGAACAGGTGATGGGAGCTGTAGCTGGGTAATGGATATCACTTGCCTGCGATGCCACTGCTTATGCCGCCGAGCGCAGGGGGGAGCCGCTCAGTACACAGGAGCGCTCCTCCCTCCTCCTCCTCCTTCCGGGAACCTTCCCCCTATAGCACTGCTGACTCCCTGCCTGGCCGCCGGTCTCCGCTCTCATATACCGGCTCCCGATGCATCCTGGTGTCCGCACTGAAGCATCGGGAGCCGGTATATGAGAGCAGAGAGCGGCGGCCAGTCAGCAGTGGTATAGGGAGAAGGTATCCTGGAAGAAGGAGGAGGAGGGGGGAGCGCTCCTGTGTACTGAGCGGCTCCCCCATGCGCCCGGCGGCATAAGCAATGGCATCGCAGGCAAGTGATATCCATTACCCAGCTACAGCTCCCATCACCTGTTTATACTATAAGCAGATGATGGGAGCTGTAGTTCAGTGTATATGCGGAGGATCGGCGGGAATGCGGCGGATCGGCGTGCGGCGGGAATGCGACGGAACGGCGGGCTTACTGTGATATTCTAATGTATTGAATGAATACATTTATGCAATACTTTGGGGAGCAGGGACACTTGCTCCCCAAAGTATTCCATAGATGTATTCATTCAATAAAGCATACTGTACACTACATTACATTACATTACATTACATAGAAATCCATAGAAACAATAAAGTCCCATAGACTTCTATATAGAAAGCGCCCCCTGCTGGACACTCCATAGGAATTACACCTTTCGTCGTAACGTCACTGGATCTGAGAGAATTCTAACACTTCCTGATCTACTAAATTAAGGGAAATAGCCCTATATGTGCATTTCCCATAATTAATGTACATTAGAAATTTGTATAACTTTTCATAAGTAACAACATATCAAAAATTAATTTTGGCCGGACTTCTCCTTTAATGCACTTTTGCTTTACTGGGGATTAGTTCCTTTTTCTTTCCTTTGGGGGTGACTGTCCTGACTAAAGAATCCTCAGCATTGACAAGGGTTGGTTCTAGTGTCCAGTTACCCCTCCTCTAGGGTTTAGCACAGCATACTGGCTAGTAGTCTCTCACTGAACTGGATCCAAACTTTACTAGGTCAGGACCTACAGTACACTCTATCCTGTCCTTAGACGCAAGCAAGGCGTTTGATGGGTGGAGTGGGGTACCTCTGGGCCATTCTTCAAAAATTTGGTTTTGTTGGGAAATGTATTAGTTAAATAAAATACATACAAATATATACTCAACCTTGCATTAAAGGGGTACTCCGGTGGGGGGGGGCATTTTTTTCCTGACACCGGGAAGGAGGTGGCTGAGGGAAACGACGTCCACTCACCTCCCCGGTTCCAGCGGTGGGTCCCCGGTCGCTTCATGGTGTCTGACGCAGGCCCGAGGTGATACGTCTCAGGTCCGTTAAGCCAATCAAATGACAGAGGCGAGATCTGAGCGGACTTGAAACGGATCCTGCCTCCATCACTGACTGGTTGAGCGGACCTGAGACGTCACATCTCGGGCCCGCGTCAGACACCAGGAAGTGGCCCGGAGCCAGGGACCAGAGCGCCGCGATGCGGGACCCGCCGCTGGAACCGGGGAGGTGAGTGGAAGTCGTTTCCCTAAGCCACCTACTCCCCCCGCTGGACTACCCCTTTAATGCCACCAACACAGTTTTTTGAATTGTCAAGGGGAACAAGGCAGGACTGTCCTCTCTCTGCTTTTCGCAATTGTGATTGAACCTTTGGCATGTGCCATTAGAGATGATGAAAAATAAGGGGATTCGGAGCACAGGGGAGAGAGGACAAAATATCTCTATAATGCTGATGATTTATATTGTGTATAGCAGATCCGGATAAGAATATGGAGTATATTTTATTGAGAAAATACAAAAGTTTGGTAGATTTTCAGGATGAAATATTAACTGGGAGAAGTCTTAGTTGTTGTTCTTAGGGGACACAGCGATTAATAAAACCCTGGGAATTAGTATTGTTGAGGAGTGAGGCAGTTTTGAAGGGAATCTGTCAGCACCCAGGCCTTACCTGAGGTGCTGACAGTGTGCTGTAGTGCTGTGCTTGCAGGTACCTTAGTGAACATGTTGCCTTTTGATAATTTGTTTGTGGAGTGGATTATGCACATCTCAGGTCTCCTACAGTAATGAAGAGTCCTACTGTAATGAGGAGTTGTGGCTCAGCGTTTGTGCCACACTCTGGCACACCTAACCACCCCTTCCTTCTCCCTCTTATTCATGAATAATCAATGCTGCCCGGCCTCCTGCTCGCTCAGCTGTCAACCAGTAGGCAGTTGATGTCTGAAAGAAACACTCAGATATAGTTGAATCTCTGAGCCCAAATGTGTTGAAGCTGTGGTCTAGGGGTGAATCATCTGTCTAAAGAAACCCAGCAGGTCTTTTTTTGGTTCGAATCCCCTGATGAAAATGGAACATACAGTAGGTCTTTATTTTTTCTTTTTTTCTCCATCATTGTATTAAAAGAAATTAAACTATTTTTGACCTGATTGGGAATTCTTTGCACCAATGATACAATGATGAGAAAAAAAAAGAAAAAATAGGGGAAGGAGATTTTCCCAGCCAATCCCTGCTCATTGTCTCTAGTCCACTCACAGTAAATTAGCTGCACCAAGGAGCACCAAGGAGGACAAAGGACCAGTACAGTAAAAGTAGGTATGCTGCACCTGATGAAACCTGTTCTTTTCTTCACTGTAGTCAGCTAAGGTTTAGATAATAAATACTAGGTTTAATGGCAGATTGCTCCGCACAGTACTCTGCCACTAAAAGGGTGGTCTGGTAATGTGTGAGCCCTACCTTCCTTAAAGGGGTTATCCAGCACTACAAAAACATGCCCACTTTCTTCTAGAGACAGCACAACTCTTGCCTTTAGTTTGGGTGTTTTTTCACACAATTTACATCTTATGAAAAGAACAGCTGTTGTTTTCAATTAAAACTACGGCATTCTTTTCAGAGTAAAATGTGTTGCATTGAAGTCAATGCAAACAATTGCCGTTGTTCACATTGTGTTGAAAATGTCAATTATTTTCACCCGTTGTGCATTGATTTCAATGCAATAACGGCAATTGCTTGACACTGTTGTTTTCGAGTGCCAAACAAAGGCTCTAAAAAATATGGTAAACTACAGCCGTAGTTTTATTAAAAACAACAGCTGTAGTTTACTGACACTGCAGTAAACTTAGATTTCAATGCAACAACGACCATAGTGCTCACACACAGCGTGTACTATACGGCCATGGAAAAAAATGAACCTGTCAATTTTCTATGGCTGCAGTTTGTTGAACAGCGTCCGTAGTTAACCCTCTGTGCACACAATGGTGCCCACAATCCAAATAGAATTAAAATAACGTTCATCATTAACATGTAAAACAACAGCTGTTGTTTGACACTCTAAACAATGGCCATGTCAAACAATGGCCGTTGTTTTACATAGTGTGAACATAGCCTAATATGTTGGTATGCCTTTGGATATCAGGTACAAACATCTGTATACCTGTATTTTTGATTTACAACTATGTAATAATCCAATTTATCAGCATGCTACAAAACCCTGTGAATAAAAACAAAGTCGTTATCAAGAATTGTGCACATTGTAGAGCTCTTTGATGCAATCTCAGAAAAATGTACATTTTCAGCTTGAGGGAAATGTTTATTTTCACACCAAGACAGCAGGTACATGGTGTAGATTTCTCTGCCACAGTGGCTGTCCAAGGAATACGAGAAAAAGCTTGAGAAATAGAGACGAGAGGGTACATGGAGATACACCTGACAAGCAAGGTTGCTTGTATATGATAAAAGCTGCTGATCAGAACATCACACACTATAAGAAGTGTTAAGAAGTGATTAACACCTTCCAACTGCATCTGGCACACGTTTGTTAAAGCAGCTTAATGCATTTATCAGCCAAATTATTCCTCATTTAGGACATGTCACGTTCTGTTAGGTTAGAAGAGAAAAAAAAGCCCTCTACAGTCCTGATGTGTGTACTGAGCAAGAGAATACAGAGGTCTCACCCTCTACTACCAGCTCTCCATATGTCACCTTGGATATTTGCTTATGCTTCATTCTATTACAGTACATGCAAATACCAAAACTTTTCATTTGAAAAAGTTTGTGGTCTGTCAACTCTTGTTGTGTTCTCTATCATGCTGAGCAGTGTCATAGTGCTGTACAGGCAAGTGAATACGAGCTTCCAAATTACCTACGGTAAGTAGTTGACTGCAGGGCCGGGACAAGGAGTTTTGGTGCCCTAGGCAGAGAAGGCAAATGGCACCCCCCCCCCCCCCACATTAGAATTGGTTCTCCTCGCACAGTATAATGCCCTGAATGTACCCCCACACTGTATTAAGAGCCCCAATACATACAGTAGTTACCTTATAACACTATTTCCACCATACAGTGATTACATATTACATGAAAACTGCACTGAACAGAACAGAAAGATATCCCCAATGATACCATTCCGTAATACCGCCACACCATGACCCCTATCACTACAACCCTATAACTGTGCAGTTACATCCAGTGACTCACATGGGCCGTCTTCTCCGATCTGTCACATTTTCTTTTTCCCTCCATCCAGCCTGGGCCACCTAGAAGTCGTCTTCTGGCTGTGAATCTTCTCTCCAGAATCTGTCAGAGAAACATTTTAGGCTCCAACACATACAGTAGTTAGCCCCCTCTGTACCCCTATATAGTAGTTACACTCCTCTGTGCCCCCATAGTTTTAAGGTGTCCCTGTGCCCCAGTATTGTAGTAAAGCCCCTCTGTGCAGCCCCAATATAGTATAGACTGCTGTGTGCTGCCCCCAGAAATATATAGACCCCCTGAGTGCTCCCCCATAAATATATAGATCTCCTGTGTGCTCCCCCAGAAGTATATAGACCCCCTGTGTGCTCCCCAGAAGTATATAGAACCCCTGTGTGCTCTCCCAGAAGTATATAGACCCCGTGTGCTCCCCCAGTTATATATATAAATCCCCTGTGTGCTGCCCCGTTATACATAGACCCCCTGTGTGCTGCCCCCAGTTATACATAGACCCCCTGTGTGCTCCTCCAGTTATATATAGACCCCTGTGTGCTCTTCCAGTTATATATAGACCCCTGTGTGCTCCCTAACCCTTCCCATATAACAGTAATTCTCCAAAACAGACAAAAAAAAACCCACTTATACTCACCTGGGCCATGCGTCTTCTCTTCACTGCACTCTTGTGGCAGAGTTACCTGCGGTCACAAGAGGCCGCTCTCCCCATCGCATAACAGTGCACCAACACACCCCTGACCCTGCAGAGCATCACATAACAGTCCACCCACACACCCCTGACCCTGCAGAACATCTCATATCTATGCACCCACACACCCCTGACCTGCAGAACATCTCATATATATGCACCTACACACCCCTGACCTGCAGAACATCTCACATCTATGCACCCACACACCCCTGACCTGCAGAACATCTTATATCTATGCACCCACACACCCCTGACCTGCAGAACATCTCACATCTATGCACCCACACACCCCTAACCTGCAGAACATCTCATATCTATGCACCCACACACCCCTGACCTGCAGAACATCTCATATCTATGCACCCACACACCCCTGACCTGCAGAACATCTCATATCTATGCACCCACACACCCCTGACCTGCAGAACATCTCATATCTATGCACCCACACACCCCTGACCCTGCAGAACATCTCATATCTATGCACCCACACACCCCTACAGAACATCTCATATCTATGCACCCCCCCCCTGCAGAACATCTCATATTTATGCACCCACACACCCCTGCAGAACATCTCATATTTATGCACCCACACACCCCTGCAGAACATCTCATATCTATGCACACCCCCCCCTGCAGAACATCTAATATCTATGCACACACACACACACACCTGCAGAACATCTCATATCTATGCACCCACACACCCCTGACCTGCAGAACATCTCACATCTATGCACCCACACACCCCTGACCTGCAGAACATCTCACATCTATGCACCCACACACCCCTGACCTGCAGAACATCTCATATCTATGCACCCACACACCCCTGACCTGCAGAACATCTCACATCTATGCACCCACACACCCCTGACCTGCAGAACATCTCATATCTATGCACCCCCCCCCCTGCAGAACATCTCATATCTATGCACCCACACACCCCTGACCCTGCAGAACATCTCATATCTATGCACCCACACACCCCTACAGAACATCTCATATCTATGCACCCCCCCCCCTGCAGAACATCTCATATTTATGCACCCACACACCCCTGCAGAACATCTCATATTTATGCACCCACACACCCCTGCAGAACATCTCATATCTATGCACCCCCCCCCCCTGCAGAACATCTAATATCTATGCACACACACACACACACCTGCAGAACATCTCATATCTATGCACCCACACACCCCTGACCTGCAGAACATCTCACATCTATGCACCCACACACCCCTGACCTGCAGAACATCTCACATCTATGCACCCACACACCCCTGACCTGCAGAACATCTCACATCTATGCACCCACACACCCCTGACCTGCAGAACATCTCACATCTATGCACCCACACACCCCTGACCTGCAGAACATCTCACATCTATGCACCCACACACCCCTGACCTGCAGAACATCTCATATCTATGCACCCACACACCCCTGACCTGCAGAACATCTCATATCTATGCACCCACACACCCCTGACCTGCAGAACATCTCATATCTATGCACCCACACACCCCTGACCCTGCAGAACATCTCATATCTATGCACCCACACACCCCTACAGAACATCTCATATCTATGCACCCCCCCCCTGCAGAACATCTCATATTTATACACCCACACACCCCTGCAGAACATCTCATATTTATGCACCCACACACCCCTGCAGAACATCTCATATCTATGCACACCCCCCCCTGCAGAACATCTAATATCTATGCACACACACACACACACCTGCAGAACATCTCATATCTATGCACCCACACACCCCTGACCTGCAGAACATCTCACATCTATGCACCCACACACCCCTGACCTGCAGAACATCTCACATCTATGCACCCACACACCCCTGACCTGCAGAACATCTCATATCTATGCACCCACACACCCCTGACCTGCAGAACATCTCACATCTATGCACCCACACACCCCTGACCTGCAGAACATCTCATATCTATGCACCCACACACCCCTGACCTGCAGAACATCTCATATCTATGCACCCACACACCCCTGACCTGCAGAACATCTCATATCTATGCACCCACACACCCCTGACCTGCAGAACATCTCATATCTATGCACCCACACACCCCTGACCCTGCAGAACATCTCATATCTATGCACCCACACACCCCTACAGAACATCTCATATCTATGCACCCCCCCCCTGCAGAACATCTCATATTTATGCACCCACACACCCCTGCAGAACATCTCATATTTATGCACCCACACACCCCTGCAGAACATCTCATATCTATGCACCCCCCCCCCCCCTGCAGAACATCTAATATCTATGCACACACACACACACACCTGCAGAACATCTCATATCTATGCACCCACACACCCCTGACCTGCAGAACATCTCACATCTATGCACCCACACACCCCTGACCTGCAGAACATCTCACATCTATGCACCCACACACCCCTGACCTGCAGAACATCTCACATCTATGCACCCACACACCCCTGACCTGCAGAACATCTCATATCTATGCACCCACACACCCCTGACCTGCAGAACATCTCACATCTATGCACCCACACACCCCTGACCTGCAGAACATCTCACATCTATGCACCCACACACCCCTGACCTGCAGAACATCTCATATCTCGCACCCACACACCCCTACAGAACATCTCATATTTATGCACCCACACACCCCTGCAGAACATCTCATATTTATGCACCCACACACCCCTGCAGAACATCTCATATCTATGCACACACACACCCCTGCAGAACATCTCATATTTATGCACCCACACACCCCTGCAGAACATCTCATATCTATGCACACACACACCCCTGCAGAACATCTCATATCTATGCACCCACACACCCCTGACCTGCAGAACATCTCACATCTATGCACCCACACACCCCTGACCTGCAGAACATCTCACATCTATGCACCCACACACCCCTGACCTGCAGAACATCTCATATCTCGCACCCACACACCCCTACAGAACATCTCATATTTATGCACCCACACACCCCTGCAGAACATCTCATTTTTATGCACCCACACACCCCTGCAGAACATCTCATATCTATGCACACACACACCCCTGCAGAACATCTCATATTTATGCACCCACACACCCCTGCAGAACATCTCACATCTATGCACCCACACACCCCTGACCTGCAGAACATCTCACATCTATGCACCCACACACCCCTGACCTGCAGAACATCTCACATCTATGCACCCACACACCCCTGACCTGCAGAACATCTCACATCTATGCACCCACACACCCCTGACCTGCAGAACATCTCATATCTATGCACCCACACACCCCTGACCTGCAGAACATCTCATATCTATGCACCCACACACCCCTGACCTGCAGAACATCTCATATCTATGCACCCACACACCCCTGACCCTGCAGAACATCTCATATCTATGCACCCACACACCCCTACAGAACATCTCATATCTATGCACCCCCCCCTGCAGAACATCTCATATTTATACACCCACACACCCCTGCAGAACATCTCATATTTATGCACCCACACACCCCTGCAGAACATCTCATATCTATGCACACCCCCCCCTGCAGAACATCTAATATCTATGCACACACACACACACACCTGCAGAACATCTCATATCTATGCACCCACACACCCCTGACCTGCAGAACATCTCACATCTATGCACCCACACACCCCTGACCTGCAGAACATCTCACATCTATGCACCCACACACCCCTGACCTGCAGAACATCTCATATCTATGCACCCACACACCCCTGACCTGCAGAACATCTCACATCTATGCACCCAGACACCCCTGACCTGCAGAACATCTCATATCTATGCACCCACACACCCCTGACCTGCAGAACATCTCATATCTATGCACCCACACACCCCTGACCTGCAGAACATCTCATATCTATGCACCCACACACCCCTGACCTGCAGAACATCTCATATCTATGCACCCACACACCCCTGACCCTGCAGAACATCTCATATCTATGCACCCACACACCCCTACAGAACATCTCATATCTATGCACCCCCCCCCCCTGCAGAACATCTCATATTTATGCACCCACACACCCCTGCAGAACATCTCATATTTATGCACCCACACACCCCTGCAGAACATCTCATATCTATGCACCCCCCCCCCCTGCAGAACATCTAATATCTATGCACACACACACACACACCTGCAGAACATCTCATATCTATGCACCCACACACCCCTGACCTGCAGAACATCTCACAAATATGCACCCACACACCCCTGACCTGCAGAACATCTCACATCTATGCACCCACACACCCCTGACCTGCAGAACATCTCACATCTATGCACCCACACACCCCTGACCTGCAGAACATCTCATATCTATGCACCCACACACCCCTGACCTGCAGAACATCTCACATCTATGCACCCACACACCCCTGACCTGCAGAACATCTCACATCTATGCACCCACACACCCCTGACCTGCAGAACATCTCATATCTCGCACCCACACACCCCTACAGAACATCTCATATTTATGCACCCACACACCCCTGCAGAACATCTCATATTTATGCACCCACACACCCCTGCAGAACATCTCATATCTATGCACACACACACCCCTGCAGAACATCTCATATTTATGCACCCACACACCCCTGCAGAACATCTCATATCTATGCACACACACACCCCTGCAGAACATCTCATATCTATGCACACACACACACCCCTGCAGAACATCTCATATCTATGCACACACACACCCCTGCAGAACATCTCATATCTATGCACACACACACCCCTGCAGAACATCTCATATCTATGCACACACACACTCCTGCAGAACATCTCATATCTATGCACACACACACACCCCCTACCCCTCCCCCTGCTGACCAGTGCCCTCAGTGTGGCTTACCTCCTGCTGATCTTATACACTGCCCTCACTGCCTCATAAACAGCCTAGGAAACTAGCTGCCTCATAGAGCCTAGCAAAGGAAGATAGCTCCTCCCACACGGGTCACATGGGCATGATGTCATCAAAGGTCCTTTACACCTCCTGGACACTCTATTCCTGCTGCTGTATGTAACAGTTACAGTGCAGGGCGGGCCGGCAGACAGGCAGGGGGGCGAGCGGGGGACAGGATGGATGGGTAAATAAATTACTTACCCATCCAGATGGCGCCCCCTGACGTTTGGCGCCCTAGGCCATCGCCTACCCCTGCCTACTCTTTGTCCCGGCCCTGGTTGACTGCCATGGTAGTGACACCAAGAAGTGCCACATTTGGTATGTACTGACCACTATACGAGAGGGGCTGAGAAATTCCTGGCTTTGTCCCTTCCAGTTGGAATTGAAAAATAAATTTGGCACCATATGAAAGTTATGTAACTGTGCAAATATTAATTGTTATTAATTTTATAACTATTTTTAATTTCAGGTAGAACTAGAGATGGCAGAGGCACAAGCAAGTTTCACGCCTGTGGAGTTATGGGTCGTCATAAAGTTTTTGTTTCTCCAGGTAAAGTCTTCAAATAAAAATTACACTGAGATGTCACAAACAGTAGAGAAGACATGTTATTCCTACAGGACTCTCAAAACCAGTGTTTTCTCATTTTAAGACTGGGCATCTTGCCATTGAAGATGAACCCCTCAGTGAGTGCCCCACAACCTCAACAGACCTGGCAACAAGCAATGCTGTCCATGAGCTGATTCTTGAGGACCAAAGAATATCCATCAAAAAGATAGCCTACTAATATCCTAGATATGCGCAAGCTTTTTGTGAAGTGAGTGCTAACATTTTTGAACAGTGAACAGTGATGCTACGAGTTTAGGCATCAAGAGCTGTTTTGGCCAATTTTGATGATTTTTTGGATAAGCTAGCAACGGAGTTTGAAACCTGGCTCAATATCTATCATCCGAAAACCTAGGAACAGTCAAAGGAATGGCGCCACAGTGGGTCCTTGTGACCAAAAAAGTACTGCATCTAGAAATTGTCCAAAAAGTTATTGCATCTGTTTTCTGGGATGTGGACAGTATTTTGTAGGTGGATTACCAACCTCAGAGCTGTAGTATAATCCGAGAGTATTATGCCAGCCTCCTTGGACATCTGAAGAAGGCAATTTAGAGAAAACGCCCGGGAAAAGGGATCCTTTTGTTGCAGGACGATGCACCTTCGCACACCTCGAAAGTTGTGGCTGCCATGGGTTTCCAATTGGTCCACCAACCCCCCTATTCACCTTACCTGACCCCTTCTTGCTACTATCTGTTTCCTAACTTGAAGAAACACCTCAAGGGTCAGCATTTTGATGACATTGCTGATGTCAAACATATTGCTGAGAGCTGGTTTGACCACCTATTACATGATTTCTTTTTGGATCGACTAGAAAAGCTGCGACAACTATGTAGAAAGTGCATCTGCCTGAGGGTGGATTATGTTGAATAAATGTGTACTTTCAAAACTCTGACTTGATTAGTTCTTTGCAAAGCCAGGAACTTCTCATCCCCCCTTTGTATACCTAAAACAACCCATTAGGCCTTTTGTTTTGGAAATGCTGTTCTTCAGTCATTAAGCCAAACATTTAGATCCCTATGCTTCCTTATTTTCATGTTTTCAACACATTAATTTTAATAGCTCAGTGTTCACTTGCTGTCTAATATATCACACCACTTGATGGGTGCCATTACGTAAGATAATCAATGTTATTCACTGGGTTTAATGCTCTGGCTGATCAGTGTTTGATAAAGTTTCTGTTGGGCTTGATGTGGTTTGCCTTAATACTTTATGTTTCTTCAAAGAATCAGCTCTTTAATGATTCCACGCCCTGGTGAGATTAAAAAAGATTTTATTCTGATTGCTTCATACAGAGCCAGGAAGGACTTTTTTTTTCTTAAAGCGATATTCTAATTTAAAAAATAAATGTTGTTTTGCGTAGTATAATAAAAAGAAAATTAGTATAAAAAGAAGTATAAATAAACAAGAACGTACCTTACAGGGTAATGTATAAAAGAAGGACACAAAGCATCAAAAAAGTAAAAGTGCAGCACTGCTATCCTCAAATCCCACAAAGGACAACATCTGCAAGAAGTTTATACGTTCTCCCTGTGTTTGTGCCGATTTTCTCCGGGTACTTTGGTTTCCTCCCACTTCCATAAAACATACAGATAGGCAAATTTAGATTGTGAGCCATAATGGGGACAGGGAACAAAAATTGGTCAATCTATGTGAAGTGCTGTGGAATCAGTTGATGCTATATAAATTAAAACACTATTATTATTATTATTATTATTATTATTATTATGATATAAGTCTTTTATGGAGAGGAGAAAATTTTTTCTGGAATATTATTAAAATTGTGGAGCTAAACAAATTTATCAAGTAGCAGATAAGGCTGTGGCTGACCATATAGCTGTTTTTGTTTAAGGGATTCTGTATTACCTTTTGGTAATTTGTCCGTGCAGTGGATTATGCACAATATTAGGTCTCCTACTGTAATGAAGAGTCAAAGCGGAGTTGTGGCTCAGTGTTTGAGCCACACTCTAGCATGCCTCACCACTGCTTCCTACTCCCTCTTCTTCATGATTATTCAGCATTGCTGCTCACTCAGCTGTCAGCCAGTGTCTCTGATTGAAGATCAGTCCTCTGTAGGCAGTTTATGCCTGAAAGAAACACTCAGATATAGATGAATCTCCGAGCCTAAATGTGTTGGAGCTGTGGTCTAGGGGTAAACAACCTGTCTAGAGAGCAGCAGTTCTTTCTTCTTTCTTTGGTTGGAATCCCGATGGAAAAGTAATATAGTTCTTTATTTTTTATTTTTTTCTTAGAATTGTAACATTTTTAAAAGTGGAAAGAATTACCAATCAGGTCCAAATTAGTTTTTCGACCAACAAAACACAGTTATCACTGAACTCAAGGAGAACAGTAAAAAAAATTCCAAAGAAGTATTCAATCAAGAGTCTCCACTAATGCCCCCAAATTGAAATATGCAAAACAGGAGTCCGTGGAGCCTTGGTTGCGAGTCTGAAAACACGAGATAGCCAGATATCTCTAGCCTGCTGCCAAGGGGTGCCTCCATAATAGGGAGAGCACCACACCACCCTGATAAATAGCCCCTTAAGTCCCACTCGGTTGCGAGTATTGGAACATAAATAGGGAAACACCA
This sequence comes from Dendropsophus ebraccatus, assembly GCF_027789765.1. NCBI lineage: Eukaryota > Metazoa > Chordata > Amphibia > Anura > Hylidae > Dendropsophus > Dendropsophus ebraccatus. The sequence continues at coordinate 42,591,669 of NC_091467.1, read as the reverse complement.
GGGTGGCCCCCTTTTGTCAATGTCTAACTCAAGGTGCGAGTATTGCAATCATGACAAGGGCTTGCCAAGGCAGGCTTCCACCCACAGACAGCCGTTTCGGGGTTTTTGCCCCTCATCAGTGTGGAGTAGGATTCTGGCTAGTTGGGGCAATAGCAAATCGACCAACAAAACACAGTTATCACTAAACTCAAGGAGAACAGTGAAAAAAAATCCAATGAAGTACTTAATCAAGAGTCTCCACTGATGCCCCCAAAAATTTATCAGGGTGATGTGGTGCTCTCCCTATCATGGAGGCACCCCATGGCAACAGGCTAGAGATATCTCGTGTTTTGAGACTCGCAACCGATGCTCCACAAACTCCTGTATTGCATATTTAAATTTTTGGGGGCATCAGTGGAGACTCTTGATTGAGTACTTCATTGGAATTTTTTTCACTGTTCTCCTTGAGTTCAGTGATAACTTTGTTTTGTTGGTCTGTTTTGTTGGTCGATTTGCTATTGCCCCAACTAGCCAGAATCCTACTCCACACTGATGAGGGGCAAAAACCCCAAAATGGCTGTCTGTGGATGGAAGCCTGCCTTGGCAAGCCCTTGTAACGATCGCAATACTCGCACCTTGAGTTAGACATTGACAAAAAGGGGCCACCCTGGTGTTTCCCTATTTATGTTCCAATACTCGCAACCGAGTGGGACTTAAGGGGCTATTTATCAGGGTGGTATAGTGCTCTCCCAAATTAGTTTTTAATTTAGTTTTTTTAATACAATGATGTGAAATATGAAAAATAAATAGTCAATTTTTTTTATTATTTTTTACATCATTGTATTAAAAAAAGGAAACTAGTTTGCACCTGATTAGGAGGTGAGTTGAACCACAGAAAGACCTGTTAGTGTAATGTAGACCGGCACAAGTAATTACACCACCTGGGTGGGATAGGTGCAGTGCACAACCCATCTGGAACACAGAAAAAAAAGAACAAGGGGAGTAGCTTCCTCTACTTGGTTGTGCACTCCACCTATCCCACCCAGGTGGTGTAATTATTTGTGCCGGTATAAGACAGATCTTGCATGCCCAGAGCATAGGCGTATTTCATGCCATGGAGAGGCCATAGTACAGTGTAGGACTGCCCCGTGTACGAGGCCACCGTAACGTGGTGGGGTAGTTTATACCATTATCAAATGGTAACCAAGAGCCTCATTATTTTTGTGGAAGTTTTTTTTTGGTAGTTGGGAGGACTGCTTTTAACTATTTTCATGTCTGTAGTGGGCCTGTATCTTGCTATTGCGGTGAGCTGTGTCATTTTTCTGTATTTTTGTGTGTTTGCAATTTCAGCCATAGCAATATGCTCCTGCCTAGTGTGAATGGTGTTCTAGGAGAGCTGACCAAATTTGTCCTTTTTTTTAATCTGTGTTCTCTAACAGGGCCCTGGCACTCAAGCCAGGTCTGGTTATAAGCTTCAGCAGGAATTCTTGCTTTTCTGTCTCCCACCAGGAACTAAGGTACTTAAATAGGGGTGATCTGGACTATTCCCCTATTGGTGGGGAAAGAAGGTGAAGTGTGAGGGTGTGATAGGTGAGGAAGTGTGAGGCACCTTAATCACTGATTGGACAAAAGATTAACAGTGAACAAACAACATTAACCCCTTTGACCTTCAGCTGAGCTCAGAAACGGGAGCGTGAGACACCAAGTCGTGACAGTATGGAATGGCACTCATCATCCTAGAGTGTGACACCTGACAGAGACACCTTTTGACTGGTGGAATATAAACATAGTGTCACACCTGTACTGGGACACTACAAATAGTCTCACTGCTCTAACATTAAAGAACCCCTTCCATGTTGGATGCCACCTTGTCTTGGTTACAGTCCTGGGTATAAAAATATAAATATGTCTATAAATTCTATAGAAAGTCCCTAGAGATTTGTATCATCCCTTTATTATCTTTTTCAAAATAAATAGAGTGAAACCTCTGAGACTTCCCATGACGAGCTAGTTATCCCCTATCCTGTGGATTGTGGTAACATTGTCCGATAGGAATACCCCTTTAATGACAGTTACAAATTCAGCATCAATGGCACAATATGTTTGTAAGAAGTGTTATATGAGTTCATGAGAAGTAAGTAAGTGGTGCTCTTGTAGTTAACCTCTCAATGGATAGCATATTATATATATTCGTCCTCAGGGGGTTACAGTTGATTATTACCCTGTTCCATCCTTCCATGCTGCTAGAATTTCTCTTCTTTTAGTGTTTGTAATTTTTACCTGTCACGTTAAGAAAAAAATTATTTAGAAAAGTTTTGGGGGACAAAAAGTGTACTAACTTAATAATGAAAAGATAAGTAATTTACAGGAAGAAAGTTATTTTGTATAGCTGATGAAATTGTCACCGTATACCTGACACAGAGCACTTTAAATGTGCAGAGTTTCAATTTAAATTGTTTATTTATTTTGCATGTAAGATGTAACCATTACCGTCTAATTGCTGCACACTGTGAAAAACAAGCATATAAAACATATTGGATATCACAAAACTTCAGCACCTGGCGTTCAAATCTGCTGAATCGTTTATTGAGATGAAATTTATTTATTTAAATGTACCATAAATTGTTCTACAGGGAGGAGAATATAATAAAGGTACAGTATTCTGCTGCAAATAATATTTCTTGTATCATCTTAAATTTTAACTGATGTAAAGAGATTTTTTGCAACTAAATACAAATGGGGACACATTAAGAAATTTCTAATAACATAGAAAATGCATATAGGAATTAGTTTTTCAATAAAATTAGGGGGGCAATGCAGCCACTTTAAGGTTTTATGATATGGTTTATTATTTAGGAGCAATGCTGAGTAAAAGGAAAAAGCAATCATCTGAAGCAGATCTTTCATACTCTTTGTCTTGTCTTTACCCTTAAGGTGGCCATATACCTTCAATAACTGATGGCGACTGTTCAGACGTCAATGATCTCTTCTCTCAGGCCCCCATCCTTCCCATACACAGAAAAGTTTGGCACAGCCGAGCCTTTCAATGTTTCTATGGGGAGGGGTAAGCCACAGTGAGAGAGCTCTGGCTTATGTCTCCCAGAACAAAGGGGTTAGAAGGGATTTTACATCACGCCCAACCCCTATCTCCAACTATATCATATGTGGGTGGATGGTCAGAAGAGCACCATACACTTTATACCAAAATCTGAACATGCCGTGAGCAGCGGGTATGGCCGAAAAAAGTATAAGGTTAATGGGTACCTTTGAAGGTACACTAGACTGAGAAGGAGGTAGGAGAAAATAAACTGAATACTTGACTATATTGTTTGTCAATGTACAGTATTCTGTCCATTTTTGTAAAACAATCTAAAAACAAATGGTAGCGGAGGTGGTCACACCCTCCATACAATTGTACAGGCCTGTGCCCTAACTAGAGATGAGCAAACCTCGAGCTTGCTCGAGTCTATCCGAACCCGAGCATTCCGCATAGCGGTGGCTGCTGAACTTGGATAAAGCCCTAAGGCTATGTGGAAAACATATCCATGTATTAATGTTTTCCAGACAGCTTAAGAGCTTTATCCAACTTCAGCAGCCCCCTCCATGCCGAATGCTCGGGTTCGGATAGACTCGAGCATGCTCGAGGTTCGCAGATCTCTAGCCCTAACACAAAAATGTTATCTGTCTTGCACTTAGAGGTAGAGTAGGGAATGACACCGTGGTAGGGGCAACCCTATTAAGGAGGTGGGTAACCCCAAAAGGCAGGGAGAGTACTTCACTGTTAGGAGTGGACAGGAGTGCACGGTGTCCCTCTATGTACCCCCATACAATATCCATTGGTTGTTGTGGCATCCCCTACTCTGTGACGCATAGCGTCTAGTGCAAGAATTGGTACTTACAGGGGTGTTCACAGTAGGTTGTTAGTACATCTTTTTTATTTCATAATTGGAATAAAAGTTATATTTTAGGGCCCTAAAACGTGCTCCAGGAATACTCTGGAAGAAAGTAGCCATGTTTTACTAATGTTGGATAACCCCTTTAACTTTCTGTTAAGCAGTTCAGCTAAGAGTGTGGAGTCCATTTCCATTTTTTTGCGATGACAACATAACATTTTTTTTGCAGCAGTGCTTCTTCAAATTTTTTTTTTGTGTTTTTTCCTTCCCGTCTCCTAAGTGTATGTTCTCACTACTGAATATGTGAGGAAATTTCAAGTCAAGGCCGTGCTGCAGACTAACAGCCCTAGTGCTTTTATTTTTCAACCTACAGGGCTGATCGCTCTTTTTTTTTTTTTTCCTTATATATAATGTCACAAAAAAATTATGAATTATGGAGCTTTTTTGCTTTTATCATTTATGCTGTTCACCATACAGGAATGCTATTGTTATATTTTATTTCATCTCCATCAGGGGAATTGAACCAAAGAATGGACTGCTGATGGTCTCTAGACAGGTGATTTATCCCTAGACCACAGCTCCTAAACAGACTAGGAGATTCAACTATATCTAATTGCAAATCAGTCCTCTGTAGGTAGGTACTGACTGACAACTGAGTGACCAGGAAGCCGGGCAGCATTGATTCATGAAGGAGAGGAAGGAGTGGTGTGGCTTGCCAGAGTGTGGCACAAATGCTGAGCCACAACTCCTCTTTGACTCTTCATTACAGTGGGAGATCGGAGATTGCACATAATCCGCTCCACAGACGAATTACAAAAAGACAACATGCACACTAGGGGACAGCACAGCTACAGCACCAGTGGTAGGGCCCAGGCACTGATACATTCCTTTTAAAGCCAGATGAAAATATTGAAATATTGATTTGTGTTATTGTGTTACCCCATTTTTGTGTATGCTAAAAAAAAAACAGATGCGTTTTGATCCATTTTTTGATTTTTTTTGTGATGGAAAAACATCAAAATTGATGGAAAAAAATACAGCTGTTAATGCGTCTGTTTTTCCACAAGTTGGATGAAAAAATGAATGCAAAAACACAGTGTGAACCCACCCTAAGGAACATTACCCAGTTTAAGGCAGATCGTCCAAGCAGGTAGGGTTCAGTTCAGTGCTCATTGTTCAATCATGGAGATATACAAGGGCAGCAAACAGTGTCTTTGCCCTGGGAAAAAAAGCCTAGCTATCTATTTATGACCTAAAAATTTTAAGGTTTCAAACAAACAAAAAAAATAAATAAATGATGTTTGATTGTAATACTAGATCTGAAAAGTAATCCACTTAACCATGTGTTCATGGCACCACAATAAATTGTATTTTCAAAAAATAAGTAAAGTGCAGTGCAGAAAATTATCACCTGCGTCTCTGTTCTTTAGCTGTCACTTGTGTGACCTCTCAGGCTGTGTTTGGTTCACAGTGAAGAACATTTCACACCAGTGTTTCAGGTCACAGTTAATGTGCAAGATTACAATAGCAGCTCCTGTACGCATTAAGGCACGTGGGGAACAAGCCTGGTTCATCTCTGGTAGAGAAAAAAAAACACTTACAAACTTGTTATGTTTAAAAAGTTTTTAACTTCTTGGATTTAGGTCTCTAGCCATTTAATGTTCTACATCTCCTGGCAATAAAAATGTCATCTCCCTAGTTAATGTACTAAGCCCTCCACCTTCCTGTTCTTCATTATGAGTGTGATTGGCTTCAGTTCATGTATAACTGGAATTCCTTTCTGGACATTCTCTCTACTCTGGTTAAAGGTCCCCATACACCTTTAATAACTGATGGCCGATCGATCATTCGGCCATCAGTTATTTCTCCCACCCTTTCCATTCACAAGAATCTTTAAAGGGGAACTCCAGGTTAAAAAAAAGCAGAAGCATAAAGCATTACTTACCTATCTATTCCATTTTTGAAACTACCGAAAATCCCTTTGTTTTGGGGGGTTTTGTTCTGTTTTGTGTTTCTGCTCTTCCTGGTTTATCTGTTGTACACAGTACTACAGGTTCCAAAATACAATGCTTTCCCTCAGGTGTTCATCACAGTCCTCCACCCTGCCCATTCCCGGCCCAAAGCTGTTGCAGAACATCTAGGCTGTGTTCACACATTGCAGTTTCATTGTGTTACTGAATTATTTGCAGTATTTATGTTTTTATTGTGGTCCCACCCACACAGCGCTGTATTCTCTACCTGTAACACCACACAGCATGCTGTATTCTCTACCTGTACCACCACACAGCACGCTGTATTCACTACTTGTAACACCACACAGCACGCTGTATTCTCTACCTGTAACAACACACAGCACGCTGTATTCTCTACCAGTAACACCACACAGCACGCTGTATTCTCTACCTGTAACACCACACAGCACACTGTATTCTCTACTTGTAACACCACACAGCACACTGTATTCTCAACCTGTAACACCACACAGCACGCTGTATTCTCTACCTTTAACACCACACAGCACGCTGTATTCTCTACCTGTAACACCACACAGCACGCTGTATTCTCTACCTGTAACACCACACAGCACTGTATTCTCTACCTGTAACACCACACAGCACACTGTATTGTCTACCTGTAACACCACACAGCACACTGTATTCTCTACCGGTAACACCACACAGCACGCTGTATTCTCTACCTGTAACACCACACAGCACGCTGTATTCTCTACCTGTAACACCACACAGCACGCTGTATTCTCTACCTGTAACACCACACAGCACGCTGTATTCTCTACCTGTAACACCACACAGCACACTGTATTCTCTACCTGTAGTACCACACAGCATGCTGTATTCTCTACCTGTAACACCACACAGTATTCTCTACCTGTAACACCACACAGCACGCTGTATTCTCTACCTGTAACACCACACAGCACGCTGTATTCTCTACCTGTAACACCACACAGTATTCTCTACCTGTAACACCACACAGCACGCTTTATTCTGTACCTGTAACACCACACAGCACGCTGTATTCTCTACCGGTAACACCACACAGCACGCTGTATTCTCTACCTGTAACACCACACAGCACGCTGTATTCTCTACCTGTAACACCACACAGAACGCTGTATTCTGTACCTGTAACACCACACAGCATGCTGTATTCTCTACCTGTAACAACACACAGCATGCTGTATTCTCTACCTGTAACAACACACAGCACACTGTATTCTCAACCTGTAACACCACACAGCACGCTGGATTCTCTACCTGTAACACCACACAGCATGCTGTATTCTCTACCTGTCACACCACACAGCACACTGTATTCTCTACCTGTAACACCCCACAGCACGCTGTATTCTCTACCTGTAACACCACACAGCATGCTGTATTCTCTACCTGTCACACCACACAGCACGCTTTATTCTCTACCTGTAACACCACATAGCACACTGTATTCTCTACCTTTAACACCACACAGCACGCTGTATTCTCTATTTGTAACACCACACAGCATGATGTATTCTCTACCTGTAATGCTGATATTGGAATAAAGTAAATAACTTTTTGAATTTTTCTTTCTTTTCATTTCCACGCACATATTATTATCAAGCATCTTTTATCTTTGAAGTTGAGCCCCACAAAAAGGCTCTGATCCTCTCTGCCGTTTAGCATTTACTTGTGTTACTGCATCATTTTAGTGAATTCGCTGCAGTACTGCAATGACACTCCAACATGTGTGACCACAGCCCTAATTTCACTGCACACTTCTGCACAATTAGAGAAATCAGTGCAACATCTGCTTCTGGACGGTCAGAGATGGTGAATCACTCAGGGGATTGTGGGATCCAGCCAAGCCTCCTAGGACATCACGTCCTGCCCCCTGTCTGCATCATCAGCCTGATCTCAGTAAACACACACAATGTGAGACAGAGGCATGGAAGATTTGTCTCCTAAAGGGGGGATAGCAGAAGGAGCAGAAGACAATGTGGATTTGCACAGGGGCCATTTTTTTCACTTCCTGGATTTCTATCAGCTACCAGTGTGGCAGAACCATACAGATACAGTAATACATTGTATAGACACATATATTTAACTTTTAATGTACTTTTAATAGAAAACAAGTTTTTCTTATCCAGAGTTCCCCTTTGACACTTAAAAGTGCTCCTGTGTAGGCTTGATCGAACAGCGGAAAAAGCTAGGTTTCATGGAACTTGAACCTAGCTGGACCTTTCGCATTTGATTCCTGATGCCTTTCCCGGTCCGTATGGAAGGAGGAGACATCCCAGGGACCGCCTGGAATTCCAAGATTCAGCCTAGGTAATAGGCTGTATCTCGGAAATCCTGGCGGTTCCCGGGCTGTCTCCTCCTTCCGCACGGACCGGGAAGGCATCAGCAATTAAATGCGGAAGCTGCGGCTAGGTTCAAGTTCGATCAAACCTAACTTTTTCGATCAAGCCTACTCCTGTGTTCTCTATGGGGAGCAGTAAGCCACATACATTGTGAGTGGTGGGTAAGGCCTACAAAAATATAAGGTGCAAGGGACCTTAAAGTGTACCTGTTGTTATAACTTTTAAAATATAAACCAAAAGTAGATGTTATATAAAGCAAGTTTGCAATTTACACTTTTTTTTTATCATAGAAAACACAGCACTTCCTGTTTTCTGAATCATTTTTCTTAACGAGTCAGAAAACAGGAAGTCCTGTGTTTCCCAGGCCATCTGAGCGCTCAAAGATATACCGACAGTGACACTTTAAGAGTGCCCCCTTGATTACATCCATATACCTGATATGGTCTATGAAAAGACACATTTAACCACTGATGCAAATTAATATTTCCCAGCATTTAGACCTATGTAAGCAGCTTGCACTGATTTGCCCCATCTCTATAAAGATCTGTGTTTTTGCTTTCTAGGAGAAACAGATGTCTTGCATCATGTGGCTGTAAGATGTTAAAGTCAAAGTGTCAGGCACTGTTAGGGTTTTGAATCAGGATTGAATGATGGGGCAGAAAAACAGACATAATGATATCAACATGAACAGGGACTCATACTTAGGTTACTCGGTTTTAGAGTAACTTGGATTGAGAGTGCTTTGCAAGAAGGGCTCACGCTATATTTTTTAATTGTAACTTGGTTTAAGAGCATTGCTTTGTTTAAGAGGAGGAGGAGTGGGGGAGGGGCATTGTTTGCATAGCGCGGTCTACAGCACTGTACTCTGACCAAGGAAGTCTCCCTCACTTTCCAAATCAGGCTGGGTCTTGCATCAGGGGACAGGACTGTGGAGGTAATCTCTCCATAGCTGTAATCCCTCTCTCCCCGGACAGAGAGTGCTGTATGTATGTGCCCACATCTACCCTGCTCATTTCTTCATATTACCTGCAGTCTCTGTCAGCCCTTGTTTTTTCCATCTTCTCCATTCCTGCTATAACGTGCTTGCACTCACACTCAGCTATACACACTGCTGCTATAATGTGCCTGCACTCACACTCATACACAGCTATACACACTGCTGTATAGAAAGGTTTCTGTCACTGTCCTCCTGCACAGCTCTGTGATTCTCCCTTCCTGATTGGTCCATGCTGAACACACACCCCTTCCTCATTGCTGTCATGTGACCACACAGATCTCTGACAGCAGCCCTGCTTCTCTAGCCTGTTGTACTACGCTACTGCATTATGGGGATCTGCAGTTCCATCCTCTACAAACTGCTGCTGTGTTATCAGGTTTATGCAGTTACTATACATTATACTCCACATGCTGATTGCTATACTGTACAGTAACTTATAATATAACATATTCAGCTGTTTCAAAAAATGTTTTTTTTTTTATTTGTTTTGCCTGCTATTCAGAATAAAAAAAAACATTATTTTGGGATGTGGAACCAATTGTCTGCATTCAATGATGTCTTATGGAAAAATTTGCTTTGGTTTAATAGTGATTTGGATTACAAGCGCGGCCACGGAACGAATTACGCTCGTAATCCAAGGCACCACTGTAATTGGGAATTTGGAAATTAAATTTACAAGAAATTTTCTAGGAATAACATTTGTAGAGAATAGAGTTCAAGTCAAAGTTATGAAAACATTTAAATAACATGGTTTAGCATTCACTGCATTTAATTACCGTTGGGGAGATTTATAAAACATGGTGTAAAGTGAAACTGGCTTAGTTGCCCCTAGCAACCAATCAGATTCCACCTTTCATTGTCCAAAGAGCCTGTGAGGAATGAAAGGTGGAATCTGATTGGTTGGCCAGTTTCACTTTACATCATGTTTGATAAATCTCCCCCATCATATGCCTACATTCTGATAATTTGCACATAGTTGGGACTTAAAAAAAAAGGAAAACCAATAAATGTCATGTCCCAATAGCCGCACTTATCCCAACACACTTCCAAAGTAATAATAAATCCATACGGACATGTACAACTTGTTGCTTAAAGCGAATGTATCAGCAGTACATTCACTTTAAGACTTTTACATGGATAGAACAACGGCGGTGTGGGGAAGCTGGCGGTGCAGTCCTTTTTTTGTACCTCACGCCACTTCCCGTGTATGGCGCCATTCTATCCATATGAAAATCTTAAAGCGAATGTTCTGCTAATACATTCACTTTAATAACTCTTTGTTGCAAAAATAGCAGAAAATAAACAGTTCATTCACAAACAAAAACATAAGCACATCACCACAGTGTTCAGGACAAGTCGATTCCGGTCTTCTGCTATGGTTACAGAGTGAAAACCGGAATCGAATTTGATATTAAGCAAAAAGTTGTACATGTCCGTCTGGATTTATTGTTACTTCTGCTGCACATATGTTTACCTTGGTGAGAACACTTCCTGCCATTTACTGTGCAAGAACAATATTGTAATATTTTAACAGATTGTAATATTCCGCATGCTACAATGCCAAATTTATTTCTTTTACATTTCAATTGTATGATTTGAAAGGGGGTGATTTAAACTTTAATTGGGGGAAGGGATATTTAATATTTTTAAAAACATGTTTGTTTGTTTTTTAGACCTTAAGGCTTAGAGATTAGCATATAGGCAATTAATCGGAAAATCACCACAATGCGGAAGCAAAGAAAAGAATGATTAACAGCTATGCAATCAGAAGGTAAACAGCTTCTGGGACATATCAGCAGGTTCATTGTGCCGCTTTAAGGGGTTAATGACAGGCAGCTGTGTGATTATAGCTGCCTGTCATTATCCCCGGCTCCTGGGACACTAATGTGTGCTGGGGAGATCACACTGATTACACATGTCAGAAACGTTTATACACGTTTCTACTGCACGGGGCATCAGCAGTAGGAAGGTATAAAGAAGTATGGCTTAAGTGAAGGGTTTAATATAACTATCTAGTTTTTGTGCTTTTGTGTTGCAGGCTATACAGTACCGAATAACAAAAGTCTGTGGAAATTGATATACCTGAATGGAAATTGATATATATGAACTGTAGGGATCAAGGGGGTATAAAGAGAAAATAGCACAGTATATGCATTCTATGAAATACAATCAATTTCCAGTATATGAAGAAGAAATAACAAGTTTTTAGCATGTATAACTAAAGAAAAGGTGCAAGATGGTGCTATTCAGGAGAGTTTATAGACTGCAAGGAAACTGGATGACCCTGCAGAACCCTTTGTAAGGTGGTGGTTAAGGATTCTCCCTTAAAATGGTCATAGACCTTGCAACAACACGCCCAAATTATTTTTCTGGCAGAGCCCTGGTAGCTTCTAGGGGGCCGCAGGTCAATGTTGCCTTCACACAGACCATCAGAACAGTTTAAACTTTACACAGCTCTCTAGAACTTGGTACAGTAACTCACATTTAAACTTAACAATGCAACTCTCTGTATATGTCACCACTACTAGCCGTATTCCTGAGAGTCCTTCCAAAACGCCACTTCAATGATCCAGTGAAGAGTTATAACTGGACCCTTTTACAGTGCTGGCTGCCCCTGCAAATGATCGCCAATGAGTGAGATCAGAGCTTGTTTTCCGATGTTTCACAAGGCTCAATCTATCATGCAGCTGGGCCACAAACTTGCTGAAAGTTGGCATTTGATTCGTGCTGCAGGATGGATGCAGCCAGAGGAATTTCGGCAAGTTTGCTCATCTCTAGAATTATGGCATTTTTTCCGCAGCCTATTAAAGGGGAACTCCAGGTAGAGGTAAAAAAAATCTAACTTCTGCAGAAGCATAACGCATAACTTACCTATCTATCCCAGTTTTGAAACTACCAAAAGTCCATTTGTTATGAGGGGTTTTGTTCTGTATTGTATTTCTGTACTTCCTGGTTGAGCCGTTCCCAGAATGCAGTACTGGTTCCAGAATGCAATGCTTTCCCTCAGCTGTTCATCACAGTCTGCAGTCCTTGCAGCAGCTGGTTCTGGCCGGTCAGAGATGGTGAATCACTCAGGGGATTGGGGGATCCAGCCAAGCTTCCTGTGACATCACGCCCTGCCCCCTGTCTGCATCATCAGCAAACACACACAATGTGAGACAGGAGCATGGAAGATTTGTCTCCTAAGGGGGGAGAGCAGTGGGAGCAGGAGACAATGTGAATTGACACAGAGGCCATTTTTTTCACTTCCTGGATTTCTATCAGCTACCAGTGTGGCAGAACCGCACAGATATGGTAATACATTATATAGACACATCTATATAACTTTTAACGTACTTTTAATAGAAAACAAATTTTCCTTATGTTGAGTTCCCCTTTAACTTCATCATAGTCAGCCGCAGATTCCTATTTACATGGGAAGATGTGCCGCCAACTAGAAATGATTTAAGGGGCATTTACACATTCCATGAACGGTCTGTAAATACAGACAATGTGCTACAGAATGGAATCAGAGTTCCCAAGTACTGTGTGTCAGTACAGCAGCGCAAAGATTTAAACAGTTTTCAAGCTCCTGGAATCATAATAAAAGAAGATGCCGGGAACTCCAAATTCCATTCCATAGCACATTGCCTGTATTTACGGACCATGCACTGAACATGTGAATGCCCCCTTGAATTCCAGCAAAAAGATGCAATCAAACAAGCAATATGTGATTTGTCAGCTGATCGCTGGCCCTTTTACACAGGTGGACTATAGTTAGAGACTATTCCTGTCAGTGAATAATAGTCTTTTCTTATATAGTATGCCACCACCTGGTGAATCAAAAGTGAATCAAAATAACGGCCGTTGTTTGCACAATCACGGATGTTGTTATGAAATACGGCCTTTTTTTACGTAGTGTGAACCCGGCCTTATACTAAATAATGAATAGTGATAAAATAAAAACACAGAAGAAACACAGAAAAAACAGTAACATAACATTTGCACAATTTATACAGCATGTCATAGCACATAGCTTAACATTATAAGATAAGACGAAGAACATAGCCAGTAGCTAGGCTAATAATATCTTGGCTCAAACAGGGCAAACAATGTGCAAAATTACCACTTTTAAATGTACAAGAAAAAAACCCAATGATAAATCTTAGGTTGGTAGAAAAGACGGCAATTACAGCAAGTGATACAGCATCATCTGTTATGCTTAGCTGACCTTCACTTTTGTAAGATTTATTTGTTTATTAAAAAGAAAAATAAAATCCTATTCAGCACTTTGTGCTTAAAGGGGTTATCCAGCTTTAGAAAAACATGACCACTTTCTTCCAAAAACACAACTTTTGTCTTCAGTTTAGGTGTGGTTTACATTTAAGCTCCATTCACTTCAATAGAATTGAGTTGCTAAACACCACCAAAACTGAAAGCAAGAGTTGAGCTGTCTCTGGAAGATAATGGCTATGTTTTTCTAACACCTTTCTTCTGACATTTACTTGCATTGACAAGCAGACAAAGTAGAACTTTAAGGGTTAAACCCATATGGGATGCTTATGGGATATGGATTACATCTTTAGGTCCCGTACCTAGCTTTAGATTTGGGGCTCTCCGATCCCACCCTGGCATGTTCATAGCCACCGGAGGTGGTCAAGAAGTCAAAGAAAACTGTGTTGTACAATTTGTGTAGATTTCTGAAAGAGTTCTGGTTTTCATATGTATTTTGGGGTACATATATTACATTGAATCTGATCATGTAGTTCTTGATAAATACCCAAACATAAACTCCAAACCTTCAGGTTTGGAGCTAGGCATTAGCAAAATTAAGCTTTATTTGCTGTATGTGTCGGGAAGGCGTGAATGGAGAGGATTAGTGTGACTGGAGCATTTTTCAAGTTACTCAAGTAACTATTTAAATCAATGGGAGACTCAAGCATTTAACCAGGCGCCCCATGCTCGGCTGACTGATTGACCTATTACATTTTTTTGTTCTAATTTTTGTATTTTTCGTTGCAAGCATCCTGCTGGAGTGGTAATATGTCTTAAAGAGCATCTTGTATCTGTCTTGCACAGCAAGACAAAGACTGTAGTCCATTTCCTATAGCTGAACAACCCCTGTCAGCCCTGACCTTCTGACTGAATGCCTACAACTCTGCTACATCCTCCAATATCACTGTACTGTATAGGCACATTAGTAGCTGCCAAAGTTGACCATGCCATTCCTCCAAAGTGACCATCTTTTGGAGTAGACAGTCCCTACTTTTAACCCAAGTTTTTTTTTTTTGCTCCTTTACCCTACTTTAGACCTGAAACATGAATACACTTATTATATTACTATATAAGCTATTACCTACCAACCAGCCTGAATTCTGGCTCTCACAGACCTGTTGGTGTTTCTTTAAGAAGCTTCTCCTACTCTGCACTTATTACCTGTATAAATTGCACCTGTTTAAACTCATTACCTGTATAAAAAAAATTACCTGTCCCCAAAATCAATCACAATCCAACCTTTCTACTGTAACCAAGAACGAAAAGCTGTCTAAGTACACCAGGGACAAAATTATAAACCTGCACAAGGCTGGGATGGGTTGCAAGACAATAGGCAAGCAGTTTAGTGAGAAGGCATTAACTGTTGGCGCAACTATTAGAAAATGAAAGAAACACAAGATGACCGATGACCATCTTGTTGAAGGGAGGATGGCTGTAGCCATGTATTGCGAGATTTTGTCCAACAACCTCCCTCCCTCAGTAAGAGCATTAAAGATGGGTCATGGCTGGCTCTTACAGCATGACAATGACCTGAAACGCACAGCCAGGACAACTAAGTAGTGGCTCCGTAAGAAGCATTTCAAGATCCTGGAGTGGCCTAACCATACCTGAACCCAATAGATAATCTTTGGAGGGCACTGAAACTCAATGTTGCCCAATGACAGCCCCGAAACCTGAAAGGAAAACAAAATGGAGAAGTGGGACAAAATAACTTCTGCAGTGTGTACAAACTTTGTCAAGAACCACAGGAAATGTCTGACCTCTGTAATGCCAAACAAAAGGTTTATGTATCAAATATTAAATTATACACTCACCGGCCACTTTATTAGGTACACCATGCTAGTAACGGGTTCGGCCCCCTTTTGCCTTCAGAACTGCCTCAATTCTTCGTGGCATAGATTCAACAAGGTGCTGGAAGCTCTTCTGCCTACCTAGGTTGTAACGGTTGGCTATTTGAGTCACTGTTGCCTTTCTATCAGCTCGAACCAGTCTGCCCATTCTCCTCTGACCTCTGGCATCAACAAGGCACCAACAACCATGCCACGTTCAAAGGCACTCAAATCACCTTTCTTCCCCATACTGATGCTCAGTTTGAACTACAGGAGATTGTCTTGACCATGTCTACATGCCTAAATGCACTGAGTTGCCGCCATGTGATTGGCTGATTAGAAATTAAGTGTTAATGTTCAGTTGGACAGGTGTACCTAATAAAGTGGCCGGTGAGTGTACTTTTCTATTATATCAAATACCTATTTCATGCACTAAAATGCTCATATAAAAATGAAACTGTGATTTTCTGTGTTTTTTTTTTTTTTTTACCGTACAGTTTAATATTCATATATCAAAATGGTTAAAATAACACTGTTTGCATATACAAAGTTTAAGGCCATTTGAGGTATACCACAGGCAGTACTAAACGTGAACGCAGCCTAAAGTGCAATTATGTATCTGCATGAATGTATGTAAATATATGCAGTACTGCTATGTGTGGGTAGGGGTCAGAGATGAGCTGTAAAATCTCAGCTGACACAGCACGGTGTGATTCTCACTCGGCTCTGATAGCAGATTTAAAGCTTTCCCTTCCAGCAGATTATAAGTAAGGAATTAATCTGTACTGAAACTAAGTAGAACAAAAGTGCTCCATACTTCAGAGTAGGGATGGTCCGAACCTGCCGAGGTTCGGGTTCGTATGAGCCCGAACGCTCGGCATCAGATTCCCGCTGTCTGCCCGCTCCGTGCAGCAGGTGGATACAGCGGGAGGACCGCCTGGAAAACTGGGATACAGCCTAATGCTATGGCTGTATCCCAGTTTTCCAGGCGGTCCTCCCGCTGTATCCACCCTCTCCACGGAGCGGGCAGACAGCGGGAATCAGACGCCGAGAGTTCGGGTTCATACAAACCCGAACCGAAGCAGGTTCGGACCATCCCTACTTCAGAGGTTAAGGTAAACGGAGAAATAGTAAACCAATATACACACTTACTGGATTAGGTTGTGCAGCACGGAGGCCCAACTCTCAAAGGGGGTCAACAGAACAAGTCTCCTGGTCCATACAATCAGTGAAGATGTAAATCTTAAAAAGTTGCTTATGGCTTTAAATTCTTGTTTTTATGGATGGGTGGTGCTTCTTTACACTATCTAGTGCCAGCACCTTATTGCCCCAACCTTCTCTAGGACTTGACACACTTTAAGAGGCTCCCCGTCCACCACCCAAAACAGAAAGTAAAACAAGGACAACCCATTTAAAGAGAATGTGTCATCAGAAAATGACTTATTTTTTAGATAATATTTTTATGGTAAACATAATTTTTAAGAATTCTTCATTTTTTTTCTTCTAATTTTCCATTTTTTTTATCTATATTACAAAATAAAGTGATCTGTACAGCATTGCAGCGACAGGTGACACCAGTAGATAGAGGAGACAATAGCAGCTCCACCTCTTCAAAGGTCACAGAGTATGCTCAGTACAGCTGAGCTGTAGTTTTTATTGGTACTAGTCTTGCTGTGCATGCAACCTCTTAATCATTATTCTTCTTTTTTTAGGCAAGGTGACCAAAAACATTAATTATTTCATATTTTTTTTAACCCCTTAAGGTCCAAGCCAATTTTCTTTTTTTTGCACTTTAGCTTTTTCCACTTTATGTTTAAAAGTCCATAGCGCTTGCATTTTTTCACCTAGAGATGTATATGAGCACTTATTTTTTGCGAAACCAATTGACTTTGCAATGAAAGGCATTATTTTTCCATAACATATGCTGCGAAACCGGAAAAAAATCATTTGCGCTGTCAAATTGAAAAAAAAAAGGAATTTGTTTTGATTTTGGGAAGTTTTGCATTTACGCCGTTCACCCTATGGTAAAACTGACTGGTTATGCATGTTCCTCAAGTCGTTATGATTACAACGATATGTAACATGTATAACTTTTCTTTTATCTGATGGCTTGTAAAAAATTCAAACCATTGTTAACAGATATATGTTCCTTAAAATCGCTCTATTCCCAGGCTTATAACGCTTTTATCCTTTGGTCTATGGGGCTGTGTGAGGTGTCACTTTTTGTGCCATGATGCGTTCTTTCTATCGGTACCTTGATTGCGCATATACGACTTTTTGATCACTTTTTATTACAGTTTTTCTGGATTTGATGCGACCAAAATGCGCAATTTTGCACTTTGGAATTTTTTTGCGCTTACGCCGTTTACCGTGTGAGATCAGGAACATGATTAATTAATAGTTCAGGGTATTACGCGTGTGGCGATACCAAACATGTTTGTTTATTTGTTTATTTATATTTATAAAATGAGAAAAG